>NC_064641.1:679948846-680255156 GCF_023864345.2 Schistocerca serialis cubense
TTGGGGACTCAAGTGGCATTAAGAGTCGCATATATTAGCATCAGAGATATGTAGTTTGCTGTTAATAATGAAGGTCGATCTTTCGTTTGGTCTATAGACAGCTAGATGAAAAATTTTACTGTGTTACCCTTCTCAAATTAACATTCCAGTGAGGTGTTCTTATGCTTATTGTTCAATAGCTGAAGGATGAGCTGTACATTAACTTCGTTGGCCCTTTTAATGATAAGGAATGTAGAGTCCACATTCCTATTGTAAAACTTCCCTCCTTGCCGTAAAATGATACTGCGCATTCGAGGTATGTTCACATACTATATAGTGTATACAAGACACATTGTCCCGTTTAATAGAGTTTAATTTTACCTCAGTTATAGAGGTGGATGTACGTAGCGATTTTCCGTGTTGAATAAAGTGTTTCCCATTTAAAAAATGCAAGTCTTCAGGATGATGGGAAACTTTTTTGACCAATTTGTTTAGTTAATAAGTATGTACATCCAGAGCGTCCCATTAGGGATAATCGCAGCAAACAGTCATGGAACAATAAAATAGGGAGCAGGTAGGTAGCATTCAAAGCGAACGAAGAAAATGGAAACACTGTGTTCGGGAAAGTTGCTGCTGAGTGTTGGCTGCGCTGAAGGACGCTTGTAGTGTTGAAGTGTTGTACCTTGTGAGATAACGTTGTTCCACATACTTGGAATAATCAACATGGATTTGTGCACCTCTCTCGTCTTTAGCACCAGAGCTACCGATTCAGAGCCAAGGTAGACATGGTTGGTCGGTGAAACAAACTCTTAATACGAGGCCTTTTTAAAATTTTACAAATTTTTGAAGACACGTTACACCAGCTTAGAAAGCTGAAATATAGTCAGTTGGAGACGGGATCTAGTGACAAACCTGACAAGAAAGGAAATTTTGTAGCTATATTTATTACGTCTATGTGCATTAGCTTCAGAGTCATTTAACTTTTTAACATAGTAGCACTCTATAGTGTGTACTCATTAAGTTAAATAAAAGAAAACGTAATTTCATTTCGGTCTATATAAGAAGTCGGATGAAAAAGTGTCGTAAGTACGTGACGGAAATCGTTGCGGGCTACATTCAAGAATTTATTAAGAATTAAAGGAAATCATCATCATCAGTCAGTTCTATCACTTAATGATGTGTCCCTTTGAGGCGCCGTGTAACAAAGCCTACCAGTAAGATCTTCCATTTCTTCCGATCCTGAGCTTCCCGTTGACAACTGTATCCCACTGTCTTCCTTATATCTCTGTCCCATCTGCCTGGTGGCCTTCCTCTAGGTCTTTTTTGGTAAATTTGACTCCCGTCTAGGACTTGTTTACACCATATACCATCTTTTGTTCGAGCAACATGACCAGCACACTGCCGTGTGAATGTATTCACTCTTTCCATTATGTGAGTGACCTTCGTTGCTCGTCTTATTTCAACTCCTCTCTTCCTGTCTTTTTTCGTATTTTCGTGTAACCCAACATTGTTCTTTCCATTGCTCTTTGAGCTACTGTTAGCTTCCTAAGAATGAACTCATTTAATATCCATGTTTCGCGACCATAAGTTATTACTGGCAATACATTGGTCAAAAATAGATTTCTTCAGCTCACACGACATCTTACGAGGTGCATTCAAGTTCTAAGGCCTCGGATATTTTTTCTAATTAACTACTCATCCGAAATCGATGAAACTGGCGTTACTTCTCGACGTAATCGCCCTGCAGACGTACACATTTTTCACAACGCTGACGTCATGATTCCATGGCAGCGGCGAAGGCTTCTTTAGGAGTCTGTTTTGACCACTGGAAAATCGCTGAGGCAATAGCAGCACGGCTGGTGAATGTGCGGGCACGGAGAGTGTCTTTCATTGTTGGAAAAAGCCAAAGGTCACTAGGAGCCAGGTCAGGTGAGTAGGGAGCATGAGGAATCACTTCAAAGTTGTTATCACGAAGAAACTGTTGCGTAACGTTAGCTAGATGTGCGGGTGCGTTGTCTTGGTGAAACAGCACACGCGCAGTCCTTTCCGGACGTTTTTGTTGCAGTGCAGAAAGTAATTTGTTCTTAAAAACATTTTCGTAGGACGCACCTGTTACCGTAGTGCCCTTTGGAACACAATGGGTAAGGATTACGCCCTCGCTGTCCCAGAACATGGACACCATCATTTTTTCAGCACTGGCGGTTACCCGAAATTTTTTTGGTGGCGGTGAATCTGTGTGCTTCCATTGAGCTGAGTGGCGCTTTGTTTCTGGATTGCAAAATGGCATCCACGTCTCATCCATTGTCACAACCGACGAAAAGAAAGTCCCATTCATGCTGTCATTGCGCGTCAACATTGCTTGGCAACATGCCACACGGGTAGCCGTGTGGTAGTCCGTCAGCATTCGTGGCACCCACCTGGATGACACTGTTCGCATTTTCAGGTCGTCATGCAGGATTGTGTGCACAGAACTCACAGAAATGCCAACTCTGGAGGCGATCTGTTCAACAGTCATTCGGCAATCCCCCAAAACAATTCTCTCCACTTTCTCGATCATGTCGTTAGACCGGCTTGTGCGAGCCCGAGGTTGTTTCGGTTTGTTGTCACACGATGTTCTGCCTTCATTAAACTGTCGCATCCACGAACGCACTTTCGACACATCCATAACTCCATCACCACATGTCTCCTTCAACTGTCGATGAATTTCAATTGGTTTCACACCACGCAAATTCAGAAAACGAATGATTGCACGCTGTTCAAGTAAGGAAAACGTCGACATTTTAAGTATTTAAAACAGTTCTCATTCTCGCCGCTGGCGGTAAAATTCCATCTGCCGTACGGTGCTGCCATCTCTGGGACGTATTGACAAAGTACGCGGCCTCATTTTAAAACAATGCACATGTTTCTATCTCTTTCCAGTCCGGAGAAAAAAAATCGGAGGCCTTAGAACTTGAATGCACCTCGTAGATTTCAAAATTGAAGAGTGCCTCCCGTAAGCTTGCCAATCCAATTTCATTCGTCGTAATATTTCTGGTTTTAAATCTCCTTTATTGTTTATCAGTTGACCAAGATATATATATTCTGTGACTCTTTGGGGTTGTGTACTTCCAACCGATATACTTCCCTCAGGTGTCCATTCATTAAGTATTATCTTGTAGCCCAACGTCAGAGCACACTAATGCATGTTCGTTAACCAATACTTGAAGTTCTTCATGTCATTTGCAAACAGGACAATATCATCTGCAAACCTCAAGTTGTTTGCGGGTTAAAGGAATTAGTCTAAGTAATATATCCCTCAAATGTTTCTAGCTGACATGACTTCATTTTTCCTAAGATTCATTTCAGTTGTCACGGCGTGGTCTGGTTGTAGCAACACCTCTGCCAGTGACGACTACACCAAATCGCCAGTAACTGTGCAGCGGTGGTATCTTCATGCGTGCACAGCCGAGGAGTTCTTTGTAGCTCATATCAGATGGGATGCGCACGGCCTTGATTTTGTCTCGCTCCCCAATCCAGTCAGCTCACATCTGGTTCCTCACCAGATCGATTCATCAACTAGACTGTTTTTGCTCCATTTAAGATCGATCAACTTAACTGAGCTGAAAGGAGGCACTAAACGTGCTAAGTGCACAGTCAGAGAAGAGCGGATGCGATGCTGCAGCACTCTGTGAAAGAACAGTCTAAAGGCCCATATGTGAGGTTCGACTGCTCCGCATGGAGTGTGGGCCATCAGAACCGCTGATGGAAACAGTAACGTTCAGTGCCTGGACAGACAAACCACAATGAAGACAGCGGACGAAGCAGCAAAATGATGAATCGTTGAAAAATATACAGAATGTAATTAAATTTCCCTTACAGACCTTTGAGGACAGGTTCCTTAAATAAAAACAGAAAAAATATCTAGCAAAGATGAACTCCAAAACAGATACCTTAAGAGCTATGACCACCTGTTCATTTTCGATACTGTAAAACCCATCTACAGCACGATCTTTGCTTTCCATGTTTTGGGAGGAGGTAGTACAGGCCAAAACAAGAAAAAAATGTCTAGTAAACATGGGCTTTGAAATGCTTACTTAAGTCCTACGAGTACTTGTTCATCTTCGGTACTGTGAAACAAACGATCTCTTCTACTGTAAGCTCTTTACTTTCCATATCTTGGGAGGAGGCAGTATCGATCAAAACATGAAAAAAAGACCAGTAACCATGGACTCTAAAATGCATACCTGAGGAGCTATGAGGACTTGTTCAATCAATGAGATGTGTTTCGCAGTAGCGAAGGTGAACAAGTGCTCATAGCACTTAATGTACGCATTTTAGAGCCCGTGCTTACTGGACATTTCTTTCTTGTTTTGGTCCATGCTACCTACTCCCAAAATGTGGAAAGTAAAGAGCTTGCAGTAGAAGAGATACGTTTTTTTCACTATATCGAAGATGAACAAGTGATCATAGCTGTTAAGTAACGTATGCATTTTAGTGTCCATGTTTACTAAACATTTGTTTTCTTGTTTTGGTGTAAAGAACTTATTCTCAAAGGCTGTAAAAGAAATTTAGTTACACCCTTCATAAATTATGTGGACAATCATGTCTTTCCGAGAATGATTCGTCCTTTTCAGAAATAAAATATACCGCATTGAACCACTTTTAGAGACGTTTCTTGTGATTAAAACGCCGTATCTGTGATACTTGTACTCAGCATGCTACACGGACACAAAATATACTGAAAGGGCCATCTTTTGTTGGTTAATAACAATTTTGAGAACAACGTCACAACACTGTACGAGCCCTCAGATGAAAGCTACAGAGGAGCGCCTTTATTTGACTTCAGCTCCAGCGCTATGCACAACCAGAAGCCGAAAATCAGACCTCTCTGGCATAAACAATTTCGGCACACATTTATGCAGCGCGATGAAAAGAAACAACGGGAAGTAGTTGGTTTAGGACAGTTTGCTGTGTCGTCGGAACAAGACACAGTCAGGGCAGAAGTACCACAGACGCAAAGATGCGAGCTGGTGATAGTGCCATAGAGATTCGGCACTTACGCGAGTTCCAGCAGCGCCAAGTGCGGTGCGAGGATGAAGATATCGACTTCGCCTCCGCCAATTGCCAGCCGAATACAATCCGCCAGTCACTGGGCGACAACGGACGGAAGCCTATTCGGAAGACAGAAGAGCTACTCTCGCCCACTTGGTTATAGATCATCGTTCAGGGCTGACTTAGTTAGGGAATGTCCTTTGATGAACTCTTAGAAGCGAACAGACAGTTATTGCAAATTGCATTTGCTATGTACTGTGAAGTTTACCTAAGAATATTTGCACATGGCTATTTAGGGCCTTTCTAGTGTTATATTGCGTGCAGAGTTGCAGACTTAATCAGTCAACTAGTCACAAAAATAAGTAAATCTTCTTAACTCATTTGTGTGACTCTGATGCTACACTACTGGCCGTTAAAATTGCTACACTAAGAAGAAATGCATATGATAAACGGGTATTCATTGGACAAATATATGATACTACAGTAAGTAGTTCACGTAATTTGGGTGCAAAGATCCTGAGAAATCAGTACCCAGAACAACTACCTCTGGCCGTAATAACGGCCTTGATACGCCTGGGCATTGAGCCAAACAGAGCTTGGATGGCGTGTACTGGTACAGCTGCCCATACAGCTTCAACACGATACCACAGTTCATCAAAAGTAGTGACTGGCGTGTTGTGACGAGACAGTTGCTCGGCCACCATTGACCAGACGTTTTCAATTGGTGAGAGATCTGGAGAACGTGCTGGCCAGGGCAGCAGTCGAACATTTTCCGTATCCAGAAAGGCCCGTACAGGACCTGCAACATGCAGTCGTGTATTATCTTGCTGAAATGTCGGGTTTCGCAGGGATCGAATGAAGGGTAGAGCCACGGGTCGTAACACATGTGAAATGTAACGTCCACTGTTCAAAGTGCCGTAAATGCGAGCAAGAGGTGACCGAGACGTGTAACCAATGGCACCCCATACCATCACGCCGGGTGATACGCCAGTATGGCGATGACGAATACACGCTTCCAATGCCAATGTGCGTTTACCGCGATGTCGCCAAACACGGATGCGACCATCGTGATGCTGTAAACAGAACCTGGAATCATCAGAAAAAATGACGTTTTGCCATTCGTGCAGCCAGGTTCGTCGTTGAGTACACCATCGCAGGCGCTCCTGTCTGTGATGGAGCCTCAAGGGTAACGGCAGCCATGGTCTCCGAGCTGATTGTCCATGCTGCTGCAAACGTCGTCGAACTGTTCGTGCAGATGGTTGTTGTCCTGCAAACGTCTCCATCCATTGACTCAGGGATCGAGACATAGCTGCACGATCCGTTACAGCCATGCGCATAAGATGCCTGTCATCTCGACCGCTAGTGATACAAGGCCGTTGGGATCCAACACGGCGTTCCGCATTACCCTCCTGAACCCATCGATTCCATATTCTGCTAACAGTCATTGGATCTCGACCTACGCGAGCAGCAATGTCGCGATACGATAAACCGCAATCGCGATAGGCTACAATCCGACGTTTATCAAAGTCGGAAACGTGATGGTACGCATTTCTTCTCCTTACACGAGGCATCACAACAACGTTTCACCAGGAAACGCCCGTCAACTGCTGTTTGTGTATGAGAAATCGGTTGGAAACTTTCCTCATGTCAGCACGTTGTAGGTGTCGCCACAGGAGCCAACCTTGTGTGAATGCTGTGAAAAGCTAATAATTTGCATATCACACCATCTTCTTCCTGTCGGTTAAATTTCGCGTCTGTAGCTCGTCATCTTCGTGGTGTAGCAATTTTAGTGGCCAGTAGTGTAATTTGTTGGAGTGTTGTAGAACCTTCGGTCTTCTATCCTGTTACCTAACACTGGGGCATAGCTGTGTAGTACTGGCAGAGAGAAGTTGTCTCACCGGTGTACTGCACCAGAAGCCGTTTGATGAACTCAGAAACTCAGCCTACCATAACAGCAGTGGCAAAAAAAAAAGGCTCGAGCACTATGGGACTTAACATCTGAAGTCATCAGTCCCCTATAACTTTGAACTACTTAAACCTAACTAACCTAAGGACGTCACACACATCCATGCCCGAGGCAGGATTCGAACCTGCGACCGTAGCGATCGCGCGGTTCCTGACTGAAGCGCCTAGAACCGCTCGGCCACAACGGCCGGCGTGACAGCAGTGGCAACTCAGACTCCACAGCAGTAGCGACAAGACGTTTACAAAACTGTCGACGAATGTTTACAAGACAGGTATTGTGATATTCTCGTTTTTCAATATTTTAAGTGCATTTTGCATTATTAAAAATTTGTTTTTAAGCAACGCCCATAATTCAGAACTGGAGCACAATACGAAAGACAGAGTGTGTCAATGAAACCAACAGGCAAAAACAGGAGGATTAACTTGAAACACTTATTCACTATATTCACTATCTTGTTATTGCGAGAAGCATACGTACGGTGGTATGATGGGCGATGAGGCCACTAGTTTTGAAACCACAATTTTTTACAATAACAGTTTTTGGTGCTGCTGAGGAACAGTCATGCAATAATTTTTAAATGAAGACACCGCTATTTGGCTGTGTTGTTGTTTATTTCATTATGAACCAGGTTTCGGCCTTGTATGCCATTTTCAGTGATTAAGTTTATGTCGTTAACATATATTGCAGGACATCAAGCTCAAAATGGGCTCTAGATTAAGAAAAATATTCGCTGCCCAGTGGTGTCCGTTTCGTCGCAGATCAAACATTGTCCCGACACACAAAAGTGTGCAAATAAGGGGCTGTAGCATCTTAACGTCCATACACGTGTGTTGTTACACTGAATGGGACAGGACGCTTGTGATGACAAAGCTGTCGATGTTACTGTGGCTGTTGGCAGTAGTTCATATTAACCTGGACGGCCGTCTGGAAATTCTGCCATGAACGTTGCTGCTACTAGAGAAATACTGGGGATGGACGTGTTATTTACAGATACTGCTGACCACCTTCTTCCTCTCCATTTGCCGCGAGCTGGTGCTGTGCTTAAGTGACTGGATTAGGATTTGGGAAGAGCAGGATTGATAGTCATCATTCGTATGACACACACTTACAGTACATTTGCAATATGTAATGAAATTTCATTGTATAAATCAAAAATGAAACGACTGAATATTAATATCTAGGTTTCTAATTCAATCCACTGCTGTGGCACTGGCATTCATAAAATCATTGCATGCGCCCTAATAACATCGTAAGACGCACTCTTCTCTTTTAAGTGTGATAGATTGTTTCAGTGCACCACAGCCACAACTCGGAGACTACACAGAGTGAGTCAGAGGATCGACCACAACTAGTGTGAATTCTATTTGGTCTGACCGACAGTTTACTGTCAAGTTCGACACCCACCTTATCACAGTTGTATTTCTCGAACCAGTCCTGTTCTTGGTAATTTCCAGTGTGTTCACGTTGTTCCAGAAATTTCTTACTTTAGTGTTGTTTGTAGTGGCGGATGACTCGAACGAAGCCAGTTTATTCGTAAAACAGGTATGTCGTTCAAAAAAAAAAAAAAAAAAAAGGTTCAGATGGCTCTATGCACTATGGGACTTAACATCTGAGGTCATCAGTTCCCTTAACTTAGAACTACTTAAACCTAACTAATCTAACGACATCACACACATCCACGCCCGAGACAGGATTCGAACCTGTGACCGTATCAGCAGCGCGGTTCCGGACTGAAGCGCCTAGAACCGCTCGGCCACAGCGGCCGGCAGGTATGTCGTGATGAATGGGTAGTTCCTTAGTCTCTTGTGTATTGTGGTACAGTCTAGGCAGAGTCTCAGTGCTCTTAATCTGAGGTGAGTAGATACTCGTAGTAGGGAAGCCAGTGGACAGGAATTCGTCTGATTGTACCAGTAATCAGGCGCATCGTGTTGTTGAGTTGCGCACTGATGAGGCTGGTATGACAACTGTTCACTATTGCACCACATTCATGCACAATACTCTGCGACCGAAAGAAACCTGTGCGTGTGCCGATGTACCTGAAGGCTACACTGACGCCCCCAGGCCGTGCCACACAGCCTCTGAATGATGTTTTTGCTAGTTTTTGTCTTGGCTGACGTGTTTCCCAGATGTTTTTTACGAGACGGAGTACGGTCGAGTGTGATACCGAGATACTTGAGGTACTTGTTGTGACGGGGAGTACCGCCATCAAACTGCACCTCGAGCTCAGCGTTAGCTTGTTTGCTGTTGAGGTGAAACGCACAAACCTCGCTCTTTGTGGTACTGGGCTTCAGTTTCCTGTTCTAGAAACACGAGTTGAGGGTTGCTGAGTCCTCTGTTAGTGGGATTGATTTCTGTGTCTGACCATCGACATTTAGCTTTTATGCAGTTTTCTAGATTGTTTAAGGCAAATTTTGTTATTGTTTCTTTGGAATGAACACGGCCGGTTTACTACATCTGCAACCACCTCGTCGTCGATGAGACTTTAAATATTAATCTTGCTTTCTTCGTCCATTGGTAATTTGTCGATTCTCACAAATCTGATAGCTCAACAGTTTATAGTCACCCTAGAATGGTTCTTCGGCGGGTTATAATGCCTCTAAAACGTTCTACAGGTTTCACTAATAGTCTGCTGGTTGATGTCAGCGTCTTAAACAAATGGGTACTCTTGAGGGATGACGCTGAAGATTCATTACAGTATGGCAGCTAGGGTTAAGTACTTCAGAGGCTGGATATTGTATTGGATGTGTAATTCATGTTTCGTTATGAATAGACAGTGTTTCATTGTACTGTCTCGCGTCTTTCTTTTATTGGAAACCCAATTAGCCAGCGGAGAACTCTGTCAACCTCACAGTGTTGGCCACAGCGTCTGACCTCCGTGGTGTCCGTTTCAGCTGTCTAGAGATATTATTGAACATCGGCATTGTCATTGTAGTCAGACGGTCAACACAACGTCGAGTAACATTAAGAAGAGATGATACCTCGTGTATTTCATATTTAGAGGCAATAGGAGTGCCGTTTCCACAACATAGTAATTATCAGGAACCAAGTCTTATTTTAAGGAAGGCTTCCCAGCTGGTAATTACATTAGCTTCAGTCACTCATTAGAGCTATATTCCTCGAATGATGCACAGTAAGGACAGGTGAGCGGGAAAGACGTACATTTAAGTTCTCTTCACCAAAACCGGTTTTAGATTTTTTTCTGTACCATCTTCCACAATCTTAAATTAGATGATTGCTTTTCAAGCTTTTAATTCTTCTTTCATGTCTGTTCTATGCTATTCTTTTTAATTGTGTCTAGGATTAACAGCATAAGCGATTCTTATTGTGGGTGCTGTCTGTCATTTTCGTCGTTGCTCTTGCACTCTGGTCATATACAGAAACTTCTAACGCAGCATATAATTCCCCTTCCCAAGTATAGGTCGCAGAAATGAAACACGCCCTGTTATTATTGTCATTCGTAGACACACCACATACTCTTTTAATATCATCGACAGTTGAAAGATCCCCAGTGAAATTTGTTGGAATCCTTGCTGGTTATGATGTAAATCGTTAACTTAATAGTACCCTTAGACTTTTTGCAGATTATACATTTACCTATATTAAGATAACATCTGGAAACGCTGTATACACATATTCAGATTTCTATCTTGGTTTCAAAGCATTGCAAAGACCGACATTATCCTGTAAATGTTCAAAAAAGTGAGATCTGTGTACTTCACAAAATGACTACGATATTGAGTCACAGCTGGAATCAGTGGCGATATGAAATGGAATGATCACCTAGGTTCTGCTGTAGGTAGAGCAGGTGGCAGACTTTATTGGCCGGCCGGTGTGGACGTGCGGTTCTAGGCGCTTCAGTCTGGAACCGCGTGACCGCTACGGTCGCAGGTTCGAATCCTGCCTCGGGCATGGACGTGTGTGGTGTCCTTAGGTTAGTTAGGTTTAAGTAGCTCTAAGTTCTAGGGAACTGATGACCACAGATGTGAAGTCCCATAGTGCTCAGACCCATTTGCACCATATTTAGACTTTATAGGTAGGATACAGCGAACCGTGGATGAAGGGCAACAGGTAGATTCCATATTCGTAAATTTCCCAAAAGCCTGTAACGAAGATACGAGCACATGGGCTAGGTTCCCAAATATGTGTGACCCGAGCACTTGTTATGCAGCAAACCCAGTACATTGTCCTCGACGGCGAGTGTACATCACAGAGTTAGGAGTGCCTCAGGGAAGAGCGATGGGACCACTATTATTCTCTATATACAAAAATGATCTGACACACAGGGGGACCGGAAGGGGGGGGGGGGGGGAGGGAGGGTGTTCAAATGGTTCAAATGGCTCTGAGCACTATTGGACTTAACTTCTGAGGTCATCAGTCCCCTAGAACTTAGAACTACTTAATCCTAACTAACTTAAGGACAACACACACATCCATGCCCGAGGCAGGATTCGAACCTGCGGCCGTAGCGGTAGCGCGGTTCCAGACTGTAGCGCCTAGAACCGCTCGGCCACTCCAGGCGGCGGGGGAGGGGGGCAGCAACCTACACCTCTTTGCTTATTATAGTATGGTGTGCGGAGAGACATCGTCATTGAGTTACCATAGGAGGTTACAGGATGACTTAGATAAAGTTTCCACCTGGTTTGAAGAATGGCAGTTAGCTCTAAATACAGAAAAATGTAAGTTTCTGCAGATGAGCAGGAAAAACAATACAGTGTTAGCAGTATGCTGCTTGACACAACCAGTTCGAATAAACATCTAAGGGTAATGTTCCAAAGCGATATGAAATGGAACGAGCGTGTAAGGATTGTAGTAAAGAAAACGAATGGTCGATTTCGGTTCATTGGGAAAATTCTGGGAAACTGTGCTTCATCTATAAAGGAGACCGCAAAAGGACACGAAGACGACCCATTTTTGAGTACTGCTTGAGTGCTTGGGATACGTACGACATCAAATTAAAGGAAGACATAGAAGAAATGCAGAGGCGGGCTGCTAGATTTGTTACCGGTATGTCCGATCAACAAGCAAACAAGCTACTGAGGAAAGTTAGAGAACCTGCAGTTGTACTCCAGGGTACGTCTATTTCGCGTAACGACCACAAAAGAAAGATAAGAGAAATCAGAACTCGTACAGAGGCATACAGAGACATAGAGACAATCGTTTTCCACACGCTCTATATACAGGGTGACAATTATTGAACTATATGAAATAAAATCGTCATAACTCCTGAACAGTTTGCGTTAGAACATTCAAACTGCATGGTTGGCCGCACAGCGTGATGGGAATTAGTATGCGCAAGTATGATTTGGTTTAGTGTCGAAGCCCACTTTCATTTGGATGGGTTCGTCAACAAGCAAAATTGGCACATTTGGTGCACTGAGAATCCGCATTTCGCGATCGGGAAGTCTGTTCACCCTCAACGGGTTACTGTGTCATGTGCAGTGTCCAGTCACAGAATAACCGGTGCGTTCTTCTTTGATGACATGGTGACTACCTAACGGTACGTGAAGGTTTTGGAAGACGATTTCATCCCCAGTATCCTAAATGACCCTAATTTCGATAAGGTGTGGTTAATGCAAGACGGATCTCGACCCCATCGAAGCAGGAGAATGTTTGATGCCTTGGAGGAGCACTTTGGGGACCGTAATCTGGCTCCGGGGTACCCAGAGGCCACTGGCATGGACCTCGATTGTCTGCCTAAACACATGCGCCTCCTCTTTGTGGGACTGTATTGAAGACAAGGTATGCAGAAGTAACCCCAAAACCATTGCTGAGCTGGAAACAGCCATTCTGGCGGTCACCGGCAGCATCGATGTCCCGACATTTCAGCGGGTCGTGCAGAATTTCGCTATTCGTCTGCGCCACATCATCACCAATGATGGCAAGCATATCGAATACGTCATAGCTTAAATCCGAATATCGGTAGTGACGGTTACATGTGGAATAAAGTGTGTGCACGCCGTAGTTTGTTAATGAAAAACTCGTGCGAGCCATCCTAGAGTGCTGCAAGTGTAGGGACTAACGTGGAACAAAGAATGCAACAATCAAGGAAAACACCAATGGTAACAGGTTTGTTTCACGAAAGTGTCAGGAAAATGCAATGAAATAGCATACAGATAGATGCCAATTATCCCGCGAGAGTCTGTTTACAAGTTTTCAAGAATCATCAGGAAATAATCGCACTAGGAACATACTAAAGAGACCAACAAAACTGCTCCCGTATAGACTGTGAACAAAGGTTAGACTAATTACAGGGCGTACTGAGGCATTTGTGCATTCACTCGCTGGCCCAACGCAGCAGGAGGGGGAGAGAAACTGCAGTATGTAGTACAATGCGAACAATGGCTGGCTCTGAGCACTATGGGACTTAACATCTATGGTCATCAGTCCCCTGCGAACAATGGAAGCAATGGAAGTATGCACTGTCATGCACATCAAAATGGTATGCAGAGTATTGATATAAGTGCAAATTTTTACCGAAGAATGTGTTTGCTAGTAATTTTAACTGCCCACGACACCTTTAACAGTGGAAGTTGCTCCACCTCGTCGTCAGTTGGACGCTGAAAAACTACTTTCCATCCTTTACACTGAGGTGAAAAGAGTCATGGGATAAGTACTAATATCGTGTCTGACCTCCTCTGCTCGGCCTAAAATCAATTCAGCAAGTCGTTGGAAGTCCCCTTCTCAAATACTGAGCTACGCTACCTCTATAGCCGTTCATAATTCCGGAAGTGTTGCCAGTGCAGGATTTTGTGAACGAACTAACCTCTTGATTATGTCCTATTAATACTCGATGGGATTCATGTCGGGCGATTTGGGTGGCCCAATCATTCACTCGAATTCTCCAGAATGTTGTACAAATCAATTGAGAAAAATTGTCGCCCGCTGACATGGCCCACAGCCATCCGTACAAAATTCCATCGTTGTTTGGATATATGAAGTCTATGAGTGGCTGCAGTTAAGCAACGAACATAATCATTGTCCATCAGTGGTCGGTTCAGCTGGCTCAAAGGACCCAGTCCATTCCATGTAAACACAGCCCACACCATTATGGAGCCACCACAAGCTTGCACAGTGCCTTGTTGACAACCCCGGTCCATAGCTTCGTGGGTCTGCGGCACACTCGAACCCTACAATCAGCTTTTACCAATTTAAATCTGGATTCATCCGACCAGGCCACGGCTTTCAGGTCGTCTAGGGTCCAGCCATATGATCACGAGCCCTGGAGAGGCGATGCAGTCGATGTCGTGCTGTTAGCAAACGAACTCTTGTCGGTCGTCTGTTGCCAAATCTTATTAACGCCAAATTACGCAACATTGCCCTAACGCATACGTTCGTATTAGGCCCCACATTGCTTTCTGCCGTTATTTGATGCAGTGTTGCGTGTTTGTTAGCGCTGGCAACTCTACGCATACGCCGCTGCCCTCGGTCGTTAAGTGAAGACCATCGGCCACTGCTTTTCCTATGGTGAAAGATAATGCCTGAAATTTGGTATTCTCGGCACGCTCTTAACCCTTTGGATCTCGGAATACTGAATTCCATAACGAGTGCCAAAATGGACTGTCTTATGCTGTAACAACATCTACGCTGTACTATTGTACATATAAGTACATTTTTTCTGATTTTTCGAGAAACTAGTGTAATTGATGTTCTGATTTCATTTGTTTTTTGTTTAATGTCATTGTGTTAAGAGAACTGTAAACTAGTTTCAATGTGAAGATTAATGTTTACGTCAAATGTCAAGCAATATTGTAATAGAATTGAAATGTAACAAATGTTGAGACTGTTGTAAGATGTTTAAAATTGTAACTGTGCGTCTGGTCCATACGTAGGCAATGTGTTAGGATATGTAGAATGCAAAACCTCGGGTGAATACCCTGTCTGCAAGGGAGCGGTAAAAGGTGAACGGCAGGCGAGCGCGGGAAAATGAACGCGGGCACTGCACGGCACAACGGGCTCAGCAGTAGTAGTTGGAGTTTGGCATTGGTCTGAGCAACACCTTGTGGAGCGAGGAGGCTCTCCTGGAAGACGTAGTTTCACTGAGCCTCAGGTATGCTGTTCCAACGCCCACACAGCATGGCAATATTCCATAGGCACTAAATGGAAAAGTATTGCGACGCTAAGAAGAATTAAAGTGCTGATACGTCAAGAGCCATAGCGGTGGTGGTATGTGTGCTCTGTGCCTCGCCATCTCGCCGCCCGCCAACCGCCGCATCGATACAAGCAGGTTGAAACTTTTAGTACTGTATTCGTATGGGCCATAGAGTGAACTGTTCAATAATAACCTAAATTTTACCAGAACTTTCCCCTCATTTAATTATCCTCATAACTAACCTTCGCAGGGTCCTTTCCAAATGTTGTGCAATCCGAGTGCCCGAGATGAAAAATTAAATTTTGTGTTAATAATAATTACTTACAGACCTAGTTATGTTAGAATGGTGTTTAAAGAACTGTTTTGTTAATGAACCAGTAAATGAATAACGAAGGTCTAACTAAGTTGAAAGGTAACTTTAATATTGATATAGTAATGAAGTTTAATTATTTCGAGCCAGATATAAAGGTATTTAAATGAGAAGTAAGTAAGATAAAAAGAGTAGTAACTCATTTACTGGAAATCTTGAACGCATGATAATTTCAGTAATAAATTTTTTTGATATAGTGATCATAACCGTTTCAGCCCCCCCCCCCCCCCTTTTATTCATTTGAATTCTGAAGTGTTCCACATTGGTTTGACCAGCAAAAGTTAAGGTCAATATATAAGTCAAAATTTATCAGTGTTTTATCTTTATCAAAATTGAAATTTTGTGTGTGGTTCGAAAGTGCTATTTCTAGGGTAACCTATGCCCCATTTTAATCAGATCAGTAGACAGTACGAAGCTTTGTAGTATACATTATAGTGTAGTGTTATGTATTCATGGCTTTTCCAAATCAGTACAGAACGTGAAACTAACAGTTCAATAGATTTTCTGGTTCTGAAATATTACTATATTATGCAGTGTTACTACGTGTTGTTTTGCATGAATATACATCAACTTGTACAGGGAAGAAACTCAGTTAATGCCTAATTAGGCCGGCGACCGTATTATTATCAAATTGGTATCATCTTCAGTGTTGCTTTTGGTACATACTGACGTGTAATTGCATTTTGAACTTACTTGACGGATCATTGTTATTACAGAGTGGGTGTAAGTCTGATTTGGCGCCATTCAGGTACACGCGGTCAATATCTATACGAAAATCCTGTCTCGTAAGGTGGACCCCGCTCACTTACCATAGTACAGGCTTTAATGAGTATTGTGTGCCCCACGCACACGTTACAATGCGTCTAGCTCCAACTACCATTCTGCGTTCAAAGTCGGTTGATTCCCGACCATAAACACATCGGAAACCTTTTCACATGTATCATCTGAGTACAAATGATAGCCCCGCTAGTGCACTGCCATTTTGTACCTTTTGTAGATGATACTGTCGCCATCTATCCCATAACTTTTGTCACCTCAGTGTATGAGGTAGATGTCCATTCGTAGTTAATGGTCTATTGCCTTCCGTACCACAAGTTATCCACCGGTATTCGCAAGTTGACATGTGCGCATGGACCCGAGCCTCTTGCTGTGCTGCAGGCCGGCGCAATTTCACGACCGGTCAGACACAGCAGGCTTCGACATCCGCAGCCGCTGTAGCGGCCGCGCAGCGCGGAGATGGGCTCCGGAAATTACCGGCCCTCTTCGCGTCTCTGCGCCAACCGGTCGCCACGTCCGCACCACCTTGCAGAAGACTTTCTGCAGCAGCTGCAGGCCACATTCACGTAGATTTCTTGACAGCTTCTCGTCCACGTGCCTTGTATCTGCGCCGTCAGTCTGGAATTGACTGGAGTGTGTCCGGCGTGCGGTACGGTGTAAGAAGAGTTCCAGTACTGGCGCATCCTATCGAACACAGTTCTGATTCAGTCGAGCAGCCGTCATGGGGGAGGTGTGTCAGGTCGGAATGCATGTATTCGTGGTTCTTGTTCCTCATATCCGTCTTTTTTGAAGTTGCGGACGTGGTTGGAAATTGCTCACTATTAGTTTGATGCACAAGTCTTTAGCGTTTCCCCGTAAGTTCAATAAACACAACAGATACACATACCAGAGAGTTTTGTCATCCATGATATATTCTCCTTCACTATGTACAACAGTCTGCTAACGCTGGGGTAACTTTTCGAGTCAGAGACAGTAGAAATCACGTAGTTTTGAGGCTAGTAAATCGTCGAGTTATGTTCGGGGCGCATTTTGACCCGGAAAGGAAGTTCCTTGGAGGTTGTTGTTGCAAGATTAGCACTGAATGTCTACGGACCGTAACGAAACGGTCTTCAAGGGTTTATAAAAATCGAACATCTGACAAGTAAAGGGGAAAATTTATTTTCCACATATTTTCCACTACGAAAGGGACGGTCTACAATGCATTTGCCCTCCAAGATTGCAGGAATTTTGCGAGTGTTGAGATCTTATAATTACAATCCTTGCCGTTAAAATGACAACACTATGAAGGCCCCACGTAACATACGTCACGTTGGTGTGACACATACTAAATGCTTGAATGTGTAATTGGTTAGCATTTCAAAGCAACGGAACAAAGGAGGTTGGAGCAACGCCATGTAGATTCTTGACAAAAAGAAAGATGACGCTTCTGATATCAACTTCAATGTGACGGGAGGAAGAAATCTTTTTTTTGCCTTTTGTCTAAAAACGTAAAAACAAAATAATCGGAAGGGATTTTCATTTATTAAAAAAAATTGAAAATTAGACGCTGGCAAACATAAAATTGCTCGAGTGTTCCTCTGACCTATATAATTAAAAATTAAATGCTTTTCATTGTTAAGCGTATCAACTGAGAACGGCTGAACCGTTTTGGCTAATTTTTTTTTAAATGTTCTGCAAAACTCGAATCAAGTTTCTGTGGAAACAGTTGCCCGGAAAACTGGAAAATTCGGAAAAACCTGAAATTGCTTCTTTCTGTGGCGTTTTTGGATGAAATCAAGAACATAACTCACGATTCAAACGGCAGAGAACCTTAGTACTTTCTTTGTTTGTTATGGTTTTCACGAAAAAAATATCGGGATAACTACAAAGGAAAACCCGGAAAATTCGGACAAACTGGAAAAACCATAACTGATGATGCGAACGACATATTTGCTTGATTCTTTTTTATTTTTTTCATTATTCCCCAGGGATGGGATTAACTGAATTGAAAGTTTTCAATTGAAAAAATTTGGAAGATCAGGAGAAAATTCAGGTAAAAGGCATTTAAACCTAGATTAAAGTAAAATTATATTTGTTTTTATTTTTGTTTTGTTTCGCGATGTGGACAGCAGCTACAGGTATGAAGTGCGCAGATATCGATGAACAGCTGACTATCAAATTGTGAATCAAGCTAATCGGTTACGCAGCGACGAAAAATTGACTGAGTTGAACCGTGATTGTAAGTTCATCGCAGTCGTTTCATGAAATGAACTACGTTTCGTCATTTCATCTTAAAAAGATTTAAGGATTTACCTTCGAAATACTGTGAGTCTTAAAGTGACAAACGTTTATACTGTAAAAAAAAAAAAAAAAAAGGATTCAAATGTCAATTTTCTGTTGAACTGTGATTATTCGCATCACACAGCTGAACTGAACTGACACAAATTTAATTGTATTGCAATGCCTCCGATCACTTAAGGTCCCAGAACTCACAATGCTACAAATCAAACGAATTTGCCATCCAACCGAAGTGCAGAGCAACGTGAAGTGCGAAATATAATAGAAGGGAATCAGTAATCACAAACACGTTCAACATGTACACACGAAGAAAGGGAAAATGGAAATAAAGGTGATATGCATCGAATGAAACATCATCATTCAGCAGCAACCAATCGCCCGACAATGAATTTGAATAATCGTGCAAGAAGACAGACAAATGTTGCGTTGAATACTCATTGAGCTGTATTCCATTACAACGTGGCAATAGCTGACTTCGCAGGCCAGTCCGTTGTTGCTTGATCGATAATCGTTGTTTACCTATACTGAAAGCCATTGCGCAAGTGGCATAGTCAAATTGGCGCCATTGATCCCTCCACCTGAGCCGTTAGCTCACTGGTTTCTGAAACAGGAACAGATTCCACACATTTCCCAACACAAATCCAGAGACACAATCGTTTCCAAATGACTTCATTTGGCACAACAAATGTACGAGAATTCATCTCGCATGTAAAATTTCCCATTGGCGTGTTTCTGAATGTACTCTTCGTCAAATTGAATATCCATTGTCACAATAGCTAATAGATACAATCAACACTCAGAAACACGTTTTTTTTTTTACTTTGCCCAGACATTTCCAGTACTTTTATACAAATTTACACAAAACGATCACAAACAAATTTATTGAAATTTGGACAGGACGGCGCCTGTCTGCTTAGCTTTCGGCTGATAAAGGATACTTGACGAGAAGAGAGAAAATAAAACGTTACATGAAATCATGAAACTAGACGGAAAGAGTTGTGACGCATTTGGATGTCGGTTGTTTGTGAGAAGATCGTATAGGAAGACGAAACACCGGATCGTCACCTATCGGGACTGCGGTTTATTGTTCCGTGGTATTGGTGTTCACGTTGTCCGGATCTCACGACTGTCATGCAGTTATAGAACAGGCGGCTTCACGAGAGTCATTCTCAGCGCCATTCTGTATCTCAGCAGCCCGAGAGATCAGTCATACTGTTCGATCGGAGTGCTGGATCGTAAGTCCACGTGTCGCAGCTTGTGTCCAAAACGGACTTGTCTGCAGCAAGACAGATATATATATACAAGGGCGTCGGGGTCGTCATGGAGGGTCATCAGGGCGACCATTGTCTTAATGGTCACCAGTGTAAATGAAAGTACTATTGCTGGGGAACAGTTTTGATCAGTCAATGCTATTGGGAAATGTTCAGCACCAACAGAATGTCACCCGAGAGAGCCAAATAATTCTTCTGTTCACTTCTGCTGCGTCGAGAATAGTGAATGAGAGTTGAGGGTAAGTCCTGATAGGTTAGCACTCCATGAGAAGCATTACCCTATCACAGGACGGCATTCCGTCATACCGTTAACCGTTAATGTAATTTTAGCATTGCTTCTCATATAAAATTTTTAATCAGATATGTTAGACGTCTTCTCGGTAACCGGAAGTGACTATTCGTCTTTTGATGACTGTCATTACACTGTCATCTCAGGTGATTAATTTGTGTTTGGCACTGAAACTTGGCGTCACTCATTTCCCATTAACAATTCGTTAGGGTCTGCTACTTTCGTACCCACTGTATGTACCTAATGTTTGAAGCTGCGAACTTTCTTGGAATATTTATCAGGACCCGTTCGAGTCGTTTCTCTGCCTATACACCGATAGCGAAACCTTTTCATTAGCGTATCGAAATCAGCTCCCTTTTGACATTAAAATACTTACACTATGAAGGCTTCTGTTGTTTCAGGCTTCACAGTTTACTAAATTTACTACTTCCAAGTGCTAGAACGATTGAGTGAGCTATCGAGGAAGAAACGGCCTGTACATTGACGATCGGAGGATTGATGATAACTCACAGCACAGCACTGTAAGGACAGTTTATGAAAAATGTCTTTACACCCACAGTCTTCAGCGGATGTGACCCCTTGCGACTGTTTTCTGTTCCATTAAACGAAGATGAGCGTGAAAGAGAAAACTTTCTGGACATAGAAGGGGTGAAACAAAAAACCGCTGAACACGGGAAAGGGCAGATGCGAAGGGACGCGCTATAGTCTACCTCATGCGGCTTTAAAAACGACTATTGGGCAACTGATTCAAAGTAATATGTACCAGACGCATTTTAGTGTGATAACATCTGTGATCCCTCCACTTGCAGAGTCAGAATTCTATTATTCTTTAGGTTCCCCCTGTAAGAGTATTACTATCTCCCCCTCCATGCTCTATTCTTAATTTCTACTTCATTTTGCTGTGGTTGCAGGAGATGATCGATTGCCTGCATCCTTCTGTATGAGGCCGAATGGTTGTAGTGTAACCGTTACCGTGCATCTTTACTCGTTTCAGAAAGCGATGTCATTTAGTTCGTCCCGCCTAACTTCGATGAAAACATTCATCCTATTTTACTGACTAGATATCAGCACTGAATCCCACAGCTCTATTTCTATATCTTTTATGTTTCTTCTGTTATTCTGTTTGGTAAGGAACCTAAAGAGAGGAAACCACGATGAATGTGTCCTAAGAGATTTGTGTAAGGAGTTTGCTTCATCAGTGACTTCCTTTTTCTACGCTATTGTGAGTTTTTCACCTCATGAACAGCTCTCAGCAGCGGTCTGAAAATATCGTTGTCATATGGAGCACTGAAGTGTCCTCTCATTATTTGAATGTATAATCTCATTAAATAAGTTATCTCTGAGCAGCTTCTGCCAATTAACTTCCTCGTCACTATGAGCTATTAGCGTTATAACACGTATATTGTAGAACCATTCAATAAAATTGATAATTTAGTAGGAAGTGAATATAGGAGAGACGAAACTAAAATCACGGAAAAGGTGAAACATCAGTTTTGAAGAAAAGCATTATATTCTAGCTCATGCTGACACACAGACTTATTCTACTAATAATTCAAGCATACCACACATAACCTGCAACGAAAATCTCTCTTTAAAAACGTCTGAAGGTCAGTGCAGTGTGCGTGTGTAATTTCCCAGCTGTCAAAACCGTCAGCATTTGTCCAGTTATTACTTAATTTTCTATGAACATTTATTGTTTTATTTCTTGATGATAAGATAAATGAGAGTGACGTAACAGAAATCTTTGTAGTTCATGGCCTCCAGGTTAACCCTCCCAGCCACAAATCCAAATACACTGACGGAAAAAAATCGCAACACCGAAACTAATTAACGTAAAATAACGAAATTTCGGGAATATATTTGTCTAGGTAATATGTTTAAGCGATTAACATTGCAAAAGCACAAGTTAGTGTAAGCACGAGATAAGTCATTGCAAATGTAAAATCTGGTACATTAATAACGGATGTAACCGCCAGAATGTTGAGTGCAAGCATCCAAACGTGCATGCATTGTGTTATACAGGTGCCGGATGACAGTTTGTGGGCGGGAGTGCCATGTTTGTTACGCTTGGTCGGTCAAAGCCGAGACAATTGATGCTGATTCTGGACGACTCTGGAGCTGTCGTCCGATGATATCCCATACGTGATCGATTGGAGACAATCTGGCGATCGAGCAGGCCAAGGTGACATGTGGACGTTCTGTAGAGGTTGATGGCGTACAACGGCGGTTTGTGGATAAGCGTTATCCTGTTGGAAATCAACCCTTGGCATACTGTTCACGAATGTCTGAGCAACAGGTCGAACCATCCGACCGCCGTATCCTCAGCTGAGGATGCGGATAGGAGGGGCGTGTGGTCAGCACACCGCTCTCCCAGTCGTTATGATGATTTTCTTTGACCGGAGCCACTACTATTCGGTCGAGTAGCTCCTCAACTGGCATCACGAGGCTGAGTGCACCCCGAAAAATGGCAACAACGCATGGCGGCCCGGATGGTCACCCATCCAAGTGCCTGCCGCCCCCGACAGCGCTTAACGTCGATGATCTGACGGGAACCGGTGTACCCACTGCGGTAAGGCCGTTGCCTCGAACCACCAGACTGACTTACAAATTTGCAGACAGGATGCGTGAGATAACCACGAGAGCGCTCCTGCTGTCATATGAAATCACATCCGAGACTATAGCTCCAGGTGTAGGCCCAGTGTGTCTAGCATGTAGATAGGTGTGTTGCAGGCCATTAGCTGGCCTCCTCCTAACCAACACACGACCGTCACTGACAACGAGGCAAAGCAAGCTGAAACACAACAGACCTCCACCTTGCCTTGCAATGAGCCATCGCTTGACACCACTGAAGTCGCAAATGGCGGTGGTTTTCTTGCGACCGTACATTCTCGTGGCCACCGCTGCCAGAAACCATGTACAATTGGCTACATTCCTGTCAAGCCTTTATGTAATATTGCAGGAGAAACATTCAGTTTCTCGTAGCCACATTATGCGACGTCGTTCAGGCTCAGGTAAGAGTTGATAGCGGCATCTTTGTCTCTTTAATGGCATTCTTGGCTCCAACTCACCACGTCCAATCTCAAAGCTAACTAACGCTCACAACCGTTAAAGCGTGTTTTTAAAGCAAACCCGATTTGCACCCTCATGGCCGCGCTACTAGCGCCCCTGTTACGGGACTGACGCGAAATTTGGCTCTGGCTCTGAGCACTATGGGACTTAACATCTGACGTCATCAGTCCCCTAGAACTTAGAACTACTTAAACCTCACTAACCTAAGGACATCACACACATCCATGCCCGAGGCAGGATTCGAATGTGCGGTCGTAGCGGTCGCGCGGTTCCAGACTGTATCGCCTAGATCCGGTCGGGCACTCCGGCCGGCTGACGCGCAATTTAAACAGACATCAACATTCCGATGTAGAAGCACGCCTACCAACTACATTTCTATCGCACAACTCTTTCCCCCTGTTGCGATGTTTCTCCATCAGAGAGAAATTCA
The DNA here is from genome assembly GCF_023864345.2 of Schistocerca serialis cubense. NCBI lineage: Eukaryota > Metazoa > Arthropoda > Insecta > Orthoptera > Acrididae > Schistocerca > Schistocerca serialis. The sequence goes on from NC_064641.1 coordinate 679,972,395, forward strand.
TTTTCACATTTGAAGGTTGCAGGAGAGCTGTGTCACAGAAATTGTGACAGGATAATTTTGTCAGCATCACTCCAAACCCCACTTCAAATTAATTCATAGCAATACAATGTAATGCAATGGACAATAAAGGCCTCGAAACCATGGAATTCAACTTGCCCTTTTTTTTCGGCTGACCACCCAATCTCCATAGATGAGATTAAACATCAAAATGTTAAAAAAGGATATAAAAATACCACAATTAAAATTCCAATATGACCAGCGACGTTAGACTCCCAGTGAACGTTACTAACACTCACACCCATAAATTAAAGGATCTTAAAGATACAAGAAAAATTTCAACTACAAGCATTGCAAAGTGCTATGAAATGCATGACAATTTACTACTGTACGATATTTTTGGATTTCGTTGCCGTTCCGTTTGCGTATGAACGACGGAAGGATTGGCTGCTTAAATGTCTCTACGCGCACAGTAGTAGGTCTGATCTTACCTTTGCGATTCTTAGAACTAATTGTGCTGCACTTCTTCTTCTTTCCATTTTTTCAGGATTCCTTGTCGGATCTGTCTGCGTCACCCACATTTTACTCATACTATACAGCGGGTCGCGGAATTATTTTGTAATCGTAGTCTGATGCATATACACGAAGTCTGCTCCTGATTAACCTGCAATTGAATCTATGTGAACATTCCATTTCTTATCTCCACAAATCATTTGCACGCACATATTTGCGTAAGCTGACACATTCACGATGTGACTCAATGGTATTCTGATCATTGGATATTTCTTCTTGCGTTTTATGGCGTGCACACGTTTACATGATGCACTTCGATAGTATGTGCTCACTGTTGCTGGTGTCAAAGGGAACGTCAATATACAGTGTGGCGCTCTCGTGTGTCCATGCAAGATCCACTTGGTCACTCTTAGCATCACACTATCCCTTCAGATAATGATAGTGAGTTTTCCGTCTTAGAGAAAAGCCAAGAATAACTTTTTATTTGTCAGCTATCACGAGATGTGAGTTGACAAGCCAAGGGTGTACTTATTTAGGCCTGGGAGGATCCACGACGTTTATCTTAGTAAGCCTGGTCAGCATTGAGCAGGTAGGTGGACGGCTGCAGGTGAAGGGCGGAAATGTCGGAAAGTTTTGGTGTGGGAACGGCAGCGGCGGATGCATAGCCGACTGTCGAAATTGTAGCTTCGCAGCCACACAATATCACTCGCAATTATTACATGGGAAAAGACAAAAACTGCATCCAATAGAACAACAAAATAAGGGAGTATATCAAATTGTGCGTCATGACATCACGAGTTTAATGTGACAATGCACAACTCTGTGCTTGCTGCAGTTTTTGATTGACACTGATTTTTACAAATAGTGATCGAACAAATTCATTAAATCAAACAACTGGCAAACCAATGCTACTACATAAATGATATGTTAAACTTTAGCTGAACTATACTGTCAAAAGAAATGAAATGATCATATGGCATTATTGGCTAGGAAACCCCATCTGTGGCTTTACACCCTTGTGATGCAAGTCTTGTTATTTCACGCCAGTTCAGCGAATTGCGCCTTTTTTGTGAAGATCAGACGAAATGATAAGACCAATACAAACACACAGTCCCTGAGGTGTATGGTAAACCCATACTAACCTATTTTAAAACTTGATCAAGAAAATGACAGTTTTAATTAACGCTACTAGACCAGAGCTCAAGGTACTCCGTAACAGCAAGTATAAAGACGTCGGCAATGTTAGCAACAGCTTCTCCTTTTTCATAAATGTATTTATGTTTAGATTTGTGTCACATGAAACATTCTGTTTTTTATATTAAATGAATTCGCCCTTGCGATTAAGGATAACCATTAGTTGTAGAATGGAATGACGACAATGAAAATCTGTGCCAAATGTCCCACTTATCGCGACCGGTCGCTTTACCATTTGGCTATCCGTGCACAACTCAGGGTCACACCAAAACTTCCATATGTCGTCAACCATGTTCGTCCAAAGGAGCTTTGCATCGTAATCAGAATAACACTGGCACTGCAATATCGTATTCCGTTATTTGATTGAAACAGGCCACCAATAAAATCGGGCAGAATTCGAATTTGGTGCATGCCTCATAAAACCCAAGTGCACCACATAATGACAATGTTTTGGTAAGACACACTTGTGCATGTATAAATATTTGTTCACACACTCCTATGCCACGGCATGGTGCTGGCTGGACGAACAATGCCAGAAATTCATTTCGGCAGGTGGACTAGATTGTGGTGGGGGTGGTATCGGGTTGTGTGGGTAGAAGGAGAGAGAAGCGAAAGGCAAGGAGAGGGATTAGGGAGACTGTTGGCAGTGCAGGGACAGTGGCTTACCGGAGATTGAGCGCAGCAGTATTACAGGAGCGGAGGATGTGTTGTAAGGATAACTCCCATCCGCATAGTTCAGAGAAGCTGGTACTGGACAGAAGGATTCAGATGGTCCGAGCTATGAAGCCATTTCAGTGCCTCTCATAATCGTCCTTGCCTCAATTTCCTGTAACCCATTGTCCGTGCACTCTCCTCCCAACAGTTACTCCTTCCCCCATCCTCTCACTCCCTCCAAGTTCACATCCGCGTATCATTTTCAGCATGACCCACTGGTTTTGACTGCTGTGCATCACATGGTTAGCCTCTGCACCTGCCATCTCGCCCTCCCACATTCCCAGATAGCAAACCAGCTGCGTCCCTCTGAGCCGCCAGCCGCTCAGCCAAATACCCTTTTCCTACCTCCTACTTTTTCCTTCCTCTGTCAATCCCACCCAACACTACCCCACCACAATCTAGTCCAACTACCAAAGCACAGCACTGACACAGGCCATCCATCTGGCTCCAGATAAGGACATAGGCTTGTGTGTGTGTTTTCTGTTGTATTTCATTCTAGTTCGAAAACGGATTACTACAAAAGCTAGCAAGTTTTCTCTCTTTTGTGTGTGCCCATCGGCGTCACAACGCTTCTGCTTTTGTGTGAGTGGTCTCCTTTATTCCAAAAGTATTTACATTCTGCTTGAACTTGCCTGCAACTACAAATATTGATATGTAATTTGTTATTTTAAAAGTTATGCATGATGGCACATTATTATGTTTTAATTAATATTAACTATAATATGCGTGCCAAAATGTTTTGTGAAGTCAGAAAGCGACCAGCATCCAGAGGCATGTTCAGTTACAAGAAGATCTACGTATATTCAATGAGGGCCATTTTAAAGGTATTTTATGACAGTTCGTGAATATGACTAGTGTGGTCTGGTTTCCGAGGTGTTAAATGGGCAACGCTGCTGCGCCTCATGTCCGTGTCTGGTCGCTGGTAGCGGTCAGTCAGTCTGTTAGTGTGGCTAGTGGTGTTGAATCTAGAAAACATTAGGAAAGGAGGTGGACGGAGTTTTCCTTGGCGGCAGCACAGCCGTGCCGTTTCAGCATTCTGAAATTTTATGGGTGATAGAGTTCGAGCAGAATACGGGGATTGTGGCAGTTTCAAACTGCCTTTATACGATGTATACATTCGTAAAAAAATGGTTCCAGTGGTTCTGAGCACTATGGGACTTAACTTCTGAGGTCATCAGTCCCCTAGAACTTAGAACTACTTAAATCTAACTAACCTAAGGACATCACCCACATCCATGCCCGAGGCAGGATTCGAACCTGCGACCGTAGCGGTCTCGCGGTTCCAGACTGTAGCGCCTAGAACCGCTCGGCCACCTCGGCCGGCTATACATTTGCAACTGGTAAACTTTAATGTGCCTTGAGTGACAGTGGAGTAGCATTACTGGCGAATACTATATTGCAGTGCCTGTGGTGTTAAGAAGAATGATGCAATGTTCCTTCGGACGTCAATGGATGTTCAAAGGAACAGGCACTGTGCTCACTATAGACGTTATGAAATACATGAAATATATTCACAGTTACCAATACGAGCAACCATAAAAAAAGTCCAAATGTGTGTAAAATCTTATGGGACTTAACTGCTAAGGCCATCAGTCCCTAAGCTTACACACTACTTAACCTAAGTTATCCTAAAGACAAATACACACACCCATGCCCGAGTGAGGACTCGAACCTCCGCCAGGACCAGCCGGCAACCATCACAACGAAAATTTGTGCCAGACTAGGTCTCGAACCCGGATACCCCACTTTATGTGAACGGTTGCTTTAACCACTTTGGCTATCTGTGCACGAGCCCTGGCCGAACTTCCAAGTGACGTCGTTCTTGCGCCACAACCTGGGCGTGTGGTAGTTTGGGTCTGCATGCGAGTCGTCCATGGATAGCCAAAACGGTTAAGGCAACTGCTCGCATAACGTCAGGGTTCGAGTCCCAGTCTGGCACAAATTTTCACTGTCGTCGATCCCTTATACAGCTGGTGCTTGTTCGTATTCGTAACTGCGAGTACATATCATGCATTGCAGGTGAAGTTTTACAGTACCTTATAGTCGGAATCTGATGGCTGGTTTTGCTATTGAGTTAGCTGATTCAACTAGGAAATCTACAAAATATTCTTCGTGGCAAAACCTGTCACAGACAGCTGTTTGAGCAGAAACACGGAGGTGAACAGGATATCCTACGACTGTAGTGCCACACTTTGTCGTAAGGTTCGTGCACTGTCCCAGAATGCAATAATCCTGGTACTCATCTGAGATGACAGATGCGTATGTTTGTGATTACTTTCTCAGCTATGGCGCTCGGCTAGCAGAGAGATACCAACTTTCCAGAACTCTGCTGGTGCCGGGCTGTCTCGAGATTATTCACAAAATCTTTTTTGGCGACGTAAGTTTTTGAACAGAGAATCTATAAATCTCTTATAGTCACTTACAGGGAAAAGAAAATTCTGTAGCAGTAATCGTTATAAAGGCTTTGTTGTATCATGGTCAGAATGATATCGAAATAAATTAAAAATTTAGCAATAATATCCGCCTGTCTTTTGACTGTAGGTTTCACTACGCTGTGTATATTCCAGTGACACAACTTGTACATCAGGGTTTCAATTGCTATGCAAGGGCCTTCACTGGCGTGTCATCACGCCAGAAACGTGTATGTATGGGACCCATAATGCATAATTAATTTCAATGCGCAAAACTGAGAGACCATATATACAGAATTGCAAAAGAATATGTACAGACCTTTTAAATCATTTATTGCATCTGCAAATTTCGTTGATTTCTTCTGTATATGTCATCGCACTGAACTAACTCGCAGTAACACATACAGTGTGCAAAGATGTAATTACACGTTTGAGGACCATCACAAATTTTGTGGAGTAAACAGAAAACTAGTAACTCACATTAACGGAAAAGTATTAGTGCATCTGGAAAGGCGATGCCGACTTTCCAGACGGCATATTCTACCTGTGGGACGCCTATCTGAATTCTAATGGCTGTGCATCACTTACTAAACAGCGCCGTGTTTGATCTTATACTGGCTGCGGACAATTGCTGTTCTATTTTGTTGCCAGAGCAGAGCGGCGAGACTCCACAACCAAGCTACTCCTTTCGGCAGCTTCCCCCGGTATATGGTATATGATTACAGGCAATTACGTTATGGGTCAGGGCCAGTGGTGTGACTGGGTGCATGTCGGGGTTGGGTGCGGATTCGCCCTGCCGGTGGGTCGGAGCGGCGAGACTCCACACACAACCAGGCTACTCCGTTCGGCAGCTTCCTCCAGTATATGGTATATGATTACAGGCAATCACCCTATGGGTCAGGGCCGGTGGTGTGACTGGGTCGCGTGTTGGGGTTGGGGGGTGGTTGCGCCCTGCTGGTGGGTCGGAGTGGCGAGGCTCCACAACCAAGCTACTCCTTTCGGCAGCTTCCCTCAGTATATGGTATATGATAACAGGCAATCACGCTATGGGTCAGGGCCGCTGGTGTGACTGGATCGCGTGTCGTGTTTGGGGGGGGGGGGGGGGGGCGGTTGGGTTTGTTGCGGAGTGCTCTTAGCTGTTGCCTCGAGTCTTTGCGACTGCGAGTCCTACGCCCACGGAGACCGATGTGGACCGGGCTCCTCTTAGCTGATCCCATAGCATCGGATTCCGTACAGTGAGCAAAGCTCGTAAGTAGTACAGCTCGCAGCAGGCCAGGCTTACCCACTGTCGAGCTGCGACACCCTCAGACTCACCTGTTTTACCCATCTGCTGCCGTGTTAACCACAGGTTCTAGGCGTTAAAACCAAGTCCCAGATGTTTGGAACTTGGATACAAATGTACTGATAATGGTTTCAACGTCGTCCGCCAGCCAACACAGTAGAGACATATCTCCCAGAGCGCCATCTGTACCTACCCATTAATAGGGAATTCTCACAGCCAGAAGGGTGAGTTTTATGCAGATGCCTGAAGCAAGCAGGCAACCATCCACAGACACGCACGATTTTGAAAGAAGTCAAATTTTGCCTTCCAAGTGGCGATACAGTCCTTTTGAAGAATTGCCACACAAGTGGTCACTGGAACATTCTCACATCTGTAGATGATGTTCTGGACGTCCGCACAGCACAGGCGCTCTCCAGGATCGTTTGATTGTAAGGGCAGCAGTGGCAGATCGTACAGCTATCACATCGCAGATAAAAGGGCTTGTGAGACCAGACGTGTCTGTTGCGAACTGGTTGCTAGCAGTGGGACTATGGGCGTGCACGCGTCTTTCGGACGGAAAGCAGTGCTATGTTCCTTGAATCTTGTGGAAAAATTCCTCGCAGTTTGTCTCACACAGAAACAGTCACGGTTTCGCTGCTGAAATGACAATAGAAGAATTTTGTTATTAAGATTTCCATTTATTCGCCGTCTAGATTTTGACGAGGCCTCTAAGACTATGGTGAAATGAGATCACAAAGTACTTTATTTTGATTACGTTTATCTTTAAATTATCTGTCTTTCTTTGTGTACAAAATTGTTTCTTAATTATATGACTCAACTGATAAAAATGGCTAAGTAACTTTTATGTCATGTCACTTTTCCTGGACACCAATTTTTCATTTCCATAACGCACTAAACAGCGCCCAGTGTCAGGATTTCAAAACCTTAAATCAACTTATTCGATCGGCAACGTTATCTCTCGATGGTACACAGTATAGTAACAACCCAACCTACAATTTAGGGGATTTGAATAACTTCCTAAAATTCCACTTTATGCATATTAGTGTAAGCTAAACGAATCGAGTCTATCCGTCGAAGAATAAATTTTCAAGGCTTGAGGTGGGTCCTGTGGGGAGAATGAGCTTCTTCTCTCCAGTGAATTTATTTCGAAAGAACGTTTGCGGTAACGGACCATGAGCCAAATGTCTTCCTATTATTTCGTATTCTTCGATGTCTGTCGATAATCAGCAGCAGCTTACTGGGAAAGACGTAAGTGCTGTTTAAGTACGTATTGCGCGTATCGCATGCAATGGACGCCATCTATCAGACCACATTTCAATTACCGAACGTTAACTAATTTACGTGTAATACGCAGTATCATAAATACGCAGCATCGGCGAACGGTCGCCGAGGTAGATGATAGGTATAAGCTGCACAGCACGATTAAATTAATTTTGTGACGACGGACCAATAATGACATTATTGCTCGATTAAAACAGCTACGCGTAATTGGAGAGTCGCAGAGTGCGGAGAAAATCACAGGAACACCACGCCATCAGGATGTTTAAATTTAGTACCATCTCATATTTCAAATTACATGTTTTTCGCCCGCCTATGCAATCGAGCTCACTAATGCGGTAATACGCCCCTCACAGATTATTGGTCATTGGTGTTTGGCTGGCAAGGATATAATTTTTGATTACATGTCGCCGTAACAGTGACGTCACTGAACAGTCCTAAAACATTTTAGTCATTTGCTTGTAAAGATTTGGGAATGCTGACAATAATCTCACAGTATATTTACTCCATTATGAAGAGTGTTGTCAACAATCAAGTACAGTCCGAAAACAAAACATTAATAAACAAAATACTAGAAGGAGAACTGACTTAAAGGACCCCTCACTTAGCTTCAGTGTGGTACAGGAAGAAATGTAAGTATTCAGCAATAAAACTGTTTGTTTCCTTACCCTGTGATATAAAGAATTTAAGAGACAGTCAAATGAACTTCAAATAGAAACTGATATTGTCTTCTTGATAAATTCATATCTAGAAAATTACTGAATATATTAATATAGTGTGTGTGTGTGTGTGTGTGTGTGTGTGTGTGTGTGTGTTGTGTTTGAGAAAGACAGAGAGAGAGAGAGAGAGAGAGAGAGAGAGAAAGGCAGCAAATAGCTAAGTACAAATCAGTGTGTGCAGCAAGATAGTTGATAATCATCAGTCGGCCGGAGTTTCCGAGCGGTTCTAGGCGCTACAGTCTGGAACCGCGCGACCGCTACGGTCGCAGGTTCGAATCCTGCCTCGGGCATGGATGTGTGTGATGTCCTTAGGTTAGTTAGGTTTAAGTAGTTCTAAGTTATAGGAGAGTGGTGACCTCAGCAGTTAAGTCCTATAGTGCTCAGAGCCATTTGAACCATTATTGATAATCATCGAATTAGACTCTTGCCATATGTTTCACGAGAACGCTGCTAAATACATCTACATCTACATACATACTCCGCAAGGTACAGTACAGTGTGTTGCGGAGAGTACCCTTTACCAGTACAATTATTTCCTTTCCTGTTCCTCCGGTAAACAGAGCGGGCGAAAAAGGACTATCTATACAACTCCGCAAAAGTGCTAATTTTTCTTACCTTATCTTGGTATACGTACGCGAAACGTACGTTGTCCGGAGTAGAGTCGTTGTGCAGTAATCTTCAGATGCTGCTTCTCTAAATTTTTTCAGCAGTGTTCCACGAAAAGAAATTCGACGTCCCTCCAGGGATTCCCATTTGAGTTCTGGAAGTATCTCTGTAATACTTGCTTGTTGTTGGAACCTACCGGTAGCAAATCTACACTGAAGAGCCAAAGAAACTGGCACAGTTGCCTAATATTCGTATAGGGTCATTGCGACCACGCCGAAGTGCCGCAACACAACGTGGCATGGACCCGCCAATATCTGAAGACGAGCTGGAGGGAACTGACACTATGAATCCCGCAGGGCTGTCCATAAATCCGTAAGAGTACGTTGGAGTCGAGACCTCTTCTGAACAACACGTTGCAAGGCACCGAGACATGCTCAATTATTTTCACGTCTCGGAAGTTTGTGGCCAGTGGAAGTGTTTAAACTCGGAAGAGTGTTCCTGGAGCCACTCTGTAGCAATTCTGGGCGGTGGGGTTCCGCATTGTCCTGCTGGAATTGCCCAAGTCCGTCGGAATGCGCAATAGGCATGAATAGACACAGGTGATCAGACAGGATGGTTACGTACATGTATCCTGTCAGAGTCGTATCTAGACGTGTCAGGGGTCCCATATCATCCAATTGCACACGCCCCACACCATTACAGAACCTCCATCAGCTTCAACACTCTCCTGCTGAGATGCGGGATCCATGGATTAATGAGTTTGTCTCCATATCTATACACGCCCATCACCTCGATACAAAGTGAAACGAGACTCGTATTTGAATATGCACGCTTATGCCAGTTTCTTTGGCGTTTCAGTGTGACAAGCCATCTGTGAAATGCTTGGATGTCTTACTTTAATCCGACCTGGTGTGGATTCCAAATATTCGAGCAGCACTGAAGACTGGGTCGCACTAGTCTTCTATAAGCGGTCTCCTTTACACATGACACACATTTTGCTAAAATTCTTCCAATGAACTGAGGCCAAAAATTCGCCTTCCCCACTACAGTTCTTACACACCCGTTCCATTTCATATCACTTTGCAACTTTACGCCTAGATACTTAGTCGATGTAAGTGTGTCAAGTGGCACACTACAAAGGGTGTATTCGAACATTACGAATTTGTGTTTCCTAGTTATACGCATTAACTTACATTTTTCTGCATTTAGTCCTACCTGCCATTCACCACACCAACTAGAAATTTTGTGTAAATCACTTTGTATTCTCCTAAAGTCACTTAACGGAGGCTCCTTCCCGAACACGACACCATCATCACCAAAAAGCTGCAGATTGCTGCTCAGCCCGTCTGCCACATCTTTTATGTATATACGAGACAATGGGAGCGGTGCTATCACATTTCGGCTCTGTTGAGAGGACAATGTTACTTAAGAAGTCTTCGAGGCACTTTGATGCTTGGGAATCTAGTCTGCATGTTCGTACCTTCGTTAACAGTCTCCAGTGGCGGACGGCGTCAAATGCTTTTTGGAAATCTAGGAATATGGAATAATGATATGGGCCCTAAGTTGATCTGCATGAACTGGCCCCGTTGAGCGTCAAATCCCTCTCCGGCACTCAAGTGCTTAATAAATGTTATGCAACGGATCTAATTAACTAAATTAATGAAAAGGATGGCCCTAGCACTGAATTCCATCTAGCGGTATTCGCATAATTTACTGTTAACGAGCTTCATGAGAGGGATTTACAAATTATTCGCGGTAATTGATAAGAGACAACCAGTTGCATAATAAAGATTTATTGATATCCTTGACCACGGTTTGGGTACATTTTAATATACCTTCATAAGAAGCAAAAATACACTAAAATCACATCCTGCAGCGGAGATGCATAAAACAATCGTGCCAAAGGCGTCATCATTAGTTAAAATATCACCTCCATCTGTACAGCATAATTATAAAGAGATGCTGACACTAACGTGCTTTTTTCACACGACAAAGTGCTTGCACACTTTATCCTCCGGGCAATATATAGTCTGAATCATAGTAGTATACGACTGTCAAGGTTTTTACCTTGGAAAATCGCCAAACAGACGTACGTTTTGAGAAGTTATGTTAATTTAATTTGAAAACCACTTTCGGTACTTCAGTATATCATCTTCAGAGCGCATATGCACTTCATGTATAGACATTCAGATGCATCGATATTGGCATACGGAGCCACCAATATCTGGATACCTTGAATTCGTTATTCGAGTGCTTCCTGCGAAGACCTGTCAACTTGGTAGTTGTTGTCAAGTCTTCAAAGACTTCAGCCACAAGTATCCAGTTACTGGTGGCTCCAGTATACCCGTGTCGATACATCTGAGTGTCTACACAAGAAGTGCATTTGGGGCCTGCAGATGGCATATTAAAATTCCGAAACTGATTGTCAGAATAAAATAAAATAACTTCTCAAAAAGTAGAGCTGTTTTGCCATTTTCATTGGTAGCTGTTTGACCAGCTGCAGTCCCGCATCAACAATGGATCAACAAAAGATGTCAAGGTTGCTGGATTTTCTGGCTATAGATTTTTGTTTTTTCGTTTTGATGAAAAGCGAAGTATATTAACAGTAGAGAAAGACATTTTACAGCTGATTCAGCCATCTATCATGAAAGGGTATCTGAAATAGCCTGCACGAATATCGAGTCACGAGTCAGTGTTTGATAACTATTAAAAGTGAAGAAGAGGCTGGCAACTTGTTTTAAATGTTCATAATTGTAAAATTGTGCAATGCACAGAAGTCCTTGATTACAATATCGCTGAGCCATAATTGAAGCCAGTTAAATCACGTAAACAACTAGGTATAGCGATTTGTAGTGATATGAAATGGGATGATCACGTAGGGTCAGTTACAGATAAATAAGGTAACAGACTTCGGTTCATTGGTGGGATACTGGGAAAGTGCACTCTACAGCTGAGATACTTACAAAACTCTAGTGTGACCCATTCTATACTATTGCTCAACAGTGTGCAACAAAAAAGAAATAGGACTAGCATTGGATATTAAATGAACACGAAAAAGGGCAGCACATAATGTCATAGGTTTGTCTGATTAGCGGCAGAGTATAATCGATATGCTGAATAAAGTGAAGGGGCAGGCGCTGGGAGATACACGCCAAGTATAGTGTGAATGTCTAGCAGTATAATGTCAGGGGTCTTGAAATACACAGCACTCTTCATCCCATAGGGAACACGAAGACAAGATTAGGTCTATCCTCTGCCACGCAGTTCACAGTAGTTTGCAGTCTGTGAAAATAAGTGGATATGTCCACAAAGAATTATTCTCTCGGTTATGGCCAATAGTAAAGATTAAAATTAAAATTTCTTTAAAATGATCTCCAGGCTAACAAGAGCTGAAGGATTCGATAGAAGTCGAGAGCCAAATTTCTGAAAATTTAATTTCCACCTGGTGCAATGCGTTCACGTATTTCTTAACCAATAAATTTGTCTAAGATTCGGAAATTATCTGCGATAACATACAAGGAGTGGGAGGGTATCTCAAACTTGAACAGAAATCAGTCTGTGGTTGCGAGTTTACAACTTGAAAGACAAGTAAGAGGTGAGGATCAGATGATAGGTATATAGTCCATTGGCAATGTTAGTGCTGTACAATAAGCAATCAGTAAAGAAAACCAAAGAAAATTTTGAATAAGTGCTAAAGTTCAAGGAGACAAAATAAAAACTTTTAAATTTGCTGATGACACCTTACGTCAATGAGAGGTAGCAAATAACTTGAAAAATCTGTTCAATGGGATGCTTAGTATCTTGAGAAGGGGTTATAAAATGAACAATAAGAAATGTAAAACAATTTTAAATTCGAACATTTTACCATGACCGTTATTGACATTAAATGGAAGTACAAGTTTATTGTTACCAGTCACTGTTAATTTATCCCCATGACATGTTTCAAAGATTTAAATCTTCATCATCAGATGGATTAACATTTTTTAGTAAGACATTTTTGTGTGTGTGTGGTATTAAGATTTTTTGGGGGAAATTGTGGCACTGTCTAGTGGAGAAAGAAAACACTATTTCAGAACATGGTTTTGGGTTTCTTTTGACGAAAAATTAAACATACTTTATTTTACTTATTTCATGTTTACCGTTACATATATGTTTAAGTTTTTGTCAAAAGAAACCCAAAACCATGTTCTGAAATAGTGTTTTATTTCTCCACTAGGCAGTGTCAAAAGTTCCTCCAAAAAATACTAACGCAACACACACGCACAAATGTCATACTAACAAGTGTAAATCCACCTGATGATGGAGGTTTAAAACTTTGAAATGCGTCATGGAGATATATAAACAGTGACTGGTAACAGTAAACGTGTTGTTTCATGTAATGTAGAACAATGTGAATGATGTGTAGCCGAATTAAATCAGGTGAGGCAGAGGGACATAAATTACAAAATGAAACACTAAAATCAGTAGATTAGTTGTGCTGTTTGGGCAGCATATTAACTAACTTTGCAGACTGACAATAGCAAGTAAAGTGTTTATGAAAAAGAAAATTTGTTTTCATCGAATATTAATTTAAGTTTTAGAAAATTTTTCTGGAAGTATTTGTTTGAAGTGTAGCTCTATATGGAACTGAAACGTGGACGATGAATAGTAAAAATATGAGAGGAATAAAAACATTTAAAATGTAGCGTTACAGTAGAATACTGAAGAATAGATGAGGTGTGGTAATTAATTGTACCGAATCGGAGCGAAAAGAGCTTTGTGGTGCATCTTCGCTATAAGAAAGGATAGTTTAATAGGGTACATCTTAAGGTATTTAGGAATAGCTAATCTGGCAATGGAGGGACGTCTGGGGCTTAAAATCGCAGATGGAGACCAAAAATACACTACAATAAGCAACATGAAATGAATGTGGTTTGCAGTAATTGCACAGAAATGAAGAGACTTGCTCGGATAGACTAGTGTGGAGGCTTTATCAAACCAGATTGAAGAGTACAATAGTAACAAATTTCCTTTGCAAAAAATATATGTCCTATTCATCATTGTTACAGGGTACTGATGATGTGTAATTTTCAAGCAGTTGCAACCCTGGTTCAACTGAAAGTTACTATGATTATAGTTAAGAAGGCAGTCAGTTAATTCGATGTTTCATTGACCATTTCTGAAGGTAGTACCAATACATAAGGGGCGACCCATTCGTAGGTCTTATATTCCAGAATCAGTATGCCAATCAGACAAAATCACTGTGAACATTGAGGCAATCATCCCACTGACGAGACAGGCTGAAGATATCTGTAAAGCAGTGTCACACTGTCTGAAGAAGTCTGTAACTGCCTGCTGCATATCCTCATCTGACAGGAATCGTTCCCTCAATGCCCGTATCAAGGGACCGAAGACATGATAATCATATGGGAAATTCTATCCAAAACACATGAGGTAATTGGTTATGCATCTTATTGCCCTAGATAGCAAATATATAAAAGGTTTTAATACAATCATTAAGTAGTATTTACTCTGCAGAAGTAACAGTAATTAAACAAGCGATTGAGTTAGGAACTGAACAGGGGAACAAATCACTAATTCTGACTGACCCTAGAAGCGCTTTGAGACAAGTAGAGCAGCGAAAGTGAAAATTTGATAGCAGCTCTATCTATGATGTGGTGGCATTGATAATGAAAGACAACGTGGAAAATAAGTTCATACAACTACTGTTGCTAAAGGGAAGCTCAGGTATTCAGCATAATGAAATAGTAAATCGTCTAGCAAAAGATTGTGTGAAAGAAGGGGAGCATATATTTACACAGCCTCCATATTTGACTTTCTCCATGTTTCAAAAAAAGAGGGGTACAACCAGTTGTAACAACAGTGACAAATATCGTAGAAGAAAAAGGGCTTTTCATTCACTTCAGCCCAGTGCAATTTACAAACGAAACGGTTGTACTATCAGAGAAATCTCCCAAGGAGATACGTAACATAATTTATTAAAATAATTGCACACCTCTACAGGATCATAGTGATAGACGGTCCCAAATGCAGCGAAATGCAGAAGACGACAGATATTACCATATCATTATGATATATTCCAAAAATGCTCCACATAAGAATAAACCTCTCAAAGATGAAGATTCTGTTGCCAACAAATATTAAAATATTAATAAATGAGGACAACCTCAAAATTAATGGTGTAGTAGGACATTATCTACAGAAAGCGCAGATACAGCTCTGAAATATGAAACACGTAATATGTAATATTATATATGTATAAAGTAGATGTGTACTTGAAGAGTGTATTTGGAACAGTGTCTCTAGAGAATTGCCATTTAATTATTTGAAAAAAAATTTAAGGATTTCTTATTGTGTTATGTCTCTAATATGGTTGATTAAAACACATGTTTCATCTAAAGCACAACCTGTGCTTCATGTACATTAAGAGAAATGTCATTCACTTTTGTAAGTAATAGGAGGCTAACCAACACTGAACATTGTAGGGCTCTAGTCACAATTTTTTCAGTCACTAAGACTACTTCTTTCTGCAGTCATTTAATTATCCAACAGTACTATATGCATTTTACTTATTAAGTGTAGTTCATATTAGCTTCTTGCGAAATTATTAATTCAAATAAAGTTAAGTTTTCTAAGAGAGTTTCATAACCTATTCAGTGTGTTCCAGAAATGTTGGAACAAACTTAGAAGGGTTTAGGCAGTTTGGAAGACCAGGCACATTGCACATCGTTGTCCTCAGCACTTTATCTTTGTTCTTTTGTGTATGTAATATCACTGACTTTGGTATTGTTATAGTTACGAAAATACACACTCTGTTAAGTGATCAGCTTGTATTTCCTTACACCCACGGTTCAGTGGCGACATATTCTAGTGCTGGAAACAGGGAACTGGGAGACAGTGGGCTATCACTAGATGATACATTGCCACCCTCTTGACACTAACGGAGGACGGAGCTGCTTCAACATTAAAAAGTTTTCACGCAAGTGCATGTTGTAGAGTAGGCACTCTCTCTCCTCAGAACGGTATTGACAGTGCCCACAGCTCTTGCGGTTGAGAAGAAAATAATCATGGACTGCGGGAACTTAGAAAAACGCTAGGAAGTGGCTTTGCTAGCCAAAAAATATCATATGGTTATGTTTATTTAATTTAAAATTGTCTGTCAACTGTCACACACGGTAGCCACTAGCATGTGTAGACAGTACGAGTTGCTTCATGTGGTCAATCTTTGGTTATTGGAGAGAGTGGAATATTTTGACAGCACACATAGCTTATTATTGGAAATCTAAGACTAATAATGTGTCTAGCAGTGATACAATGTTTGAAAAGAAAATGATCCTATCACGAAAGTCTTGTCAGGTGTCTACTATGTGTGACCAAAGAATTGTTAAATGACATGCCATTAGAGGATATTAAATATCATAAGGAACACTTGGAAAAAGAGCTCTCACTTCTCTTACAATCATTACATACTTCACACAATAATTTCTCGTATGAGGAGTGTACCACAAATTTAAGTTATTTGCGACTATTATCCTACCAAGTCGAAACACGAAATTTACAAGTCCAGGAGGGTTCTGCCATGATATCGTTTGTGACTGATCCAGTTTGGTCTGTTGTTTACAGATTATGTCAATTAAGCTGCCCTCTATTAAGCTTCAACCATTCTTTGCAGACACAGGGCCTTGGCATAGATTTTGTGAACAGTTTGAAAGCTGTGTCGATAGGAATTCTTCTGTGTCTACTGTTAATAAACACATGTTTCTAAGATGATATCTAATAGGTGAGCCTAAACAACTGAAAGTTGAGACAACTAGACCTTGGCACAGTCTGTACTGCCTCAATTGGCTCATCCAAGGCTGACGCCAAAACCGACCCAAGTTGTCTAGGACTGACTAAAATATCCTATTACACCGCCATTTTTAGGTCAAAATTCACTTATTTTCATTGAAAAAATACCTATTTTAGTATAAATTACTTGGAAAATTAATAATAAAGAATATTTTTTATTATTATATTCACCTATTATAAAATAATTATTTTTTCATGCAAAAGGTGGATGTAGGAAAATAAATTTTATATATTTTTATAGAGTGTGCCCATAAGAAATAAATCTAATCCATCCTCACAAAGAATAATTCATATTAAAATTTTGCTGGCTCTCCAGTTCACTGTACTTTATATAAAAGGTGAATGTAAATAACTAAATAAAACCTGTTCTATTCCATATGCAAAATTTTTCTAATTCTTTCTTCTTGAGCAGCCATAAGATTTTTATGATCTGTTGTTTATAAAGCGTTTTTAAGATAAGAAGTTATTTGCAGTTTTACCACATTCACATGTAACCTTAATTTTCTGGTAATAAGATACACATTTTTTACAAATCTAAGATCATTAATACATATCTCTATGAAATTTATTAATATTCTTTTTCTCTAGACAATCATCCACGGCTTTGGTATCGCCTTTTAAAGATTACAAAGTTTAATATGAAAAATAAAATTTTTAAAGAATTTTCAGAATGAATTCTAGATCATGGAATTCATTATTTCAATTTCTAAGTTTCTTCATTCCTTTACATTTCAGTTTCATTTGTTCTTTTTCAGTTTATTGAAAATCCCAATCAGAATTTAAATGATAATAGATGGTAAAATTATCTTAAACTTGTTATTAAGCTCCACAAAATTTTTTCTCCATATGCAGTAATTAAATGTTCACATCCAGTAACATTACATCAAACATTTGTTTCTAATTCATGTAGATTTTCATCTCTTTTGAAATATTTGCATTGTTGAGTTTCTTGATGAGAGTTTATATTTATATAGAAAATTTTTTATTAGATTTCTTTATAATTTGTAATGCTCATATAGTAATGTATATCTCTTGTCATCAAAGGATGCAGTGCTTTGTTGTTTATTTCAAATGTGTATTTTTTGCATGTTGCACTTTGAATAATATTAATTTTTCTGTACTGTTCTCTATTGTTAAAGAAACAATCTGGTTAATCTTCTAAGATTATTCTATTTTTAACAATTCATTTCTTAATTACTTTTGACATTTTTCTATTTTATCACCAACTTTATAAGCATACACTATTTTTATATAGCATTCATCTTTCATTTTTCCTCAAACTTTGTTTACTTGTGAAATACCATAAATACTATTTTCAAGGTAATCACTAGTATCAAATTTATCAGTGTTCGTTTTCATGTCTTCATAAAAATCTTCAGTTCTTATATTGTATATCGTCCATATCTTGATAAGATGACTCAATATTTTTTCCATATTTCTCTTTCATTACTCTGTAGTGTAAATCATAGATAAAATAAGCATGCTCATTCCCACATAGATCAGTTTATTAAATGAAATTTTTGTTTTATTTCTATGAATAGCAATAAGATTATCGTTAAATATAGTTCATCCTTAGAAGATTGGTTCTCCTATAAATTTATCTCACTTTTTTCCACCTGATACCAATTTTATAACAACTATATTCATAATCTTTTCCATTTTTTTACCAAATACTGAATTATTCATCAATTTATAGATTTTTTTTTCCAAATCATTTTTTGCTTTATTTCTCATTTTAGTATTTAAATCTATATACTTCTTCAATGAAACTGGTAATTTAAACATTAAAATCCTATATAATTTTGTTATTTGCATTCCTAATGGTAGATGTTTCTTTAAATTTCTACAGTGAACTACAAAATTATGTTTCTCATTCAAAGTAGTCAACTTGCTTTCTTTAGTTACATTATTTTCAGGAGCTAATATGAGTCTTAATGTAAATCATGTAATTCTTTTGGATATTCTAAATTTACTTCAAAAATATATCTGATTCCACAAGTGCCAATATTTCACTTATGTTTGTGCAATCAAAATTACTTGGTTCATCCATTCATATCCACCAAATATATAAGTATTTACTCATAGCATTGCCATGTAAATTATTTGCATCTGAATATGCTAGATCCTTTGATATCTTTTTACTATCCAAATATTTTTTACACATGTATTGTGTACTTGAACATATCTTTTACATCACTGTGTCAGTCATTTCCTACTCCATTTTCTACCATTAAAATCATGTCATAATCATGTAATAAATCAAGTTGTTGTTCAGTCATTTAAAACACTGCATGACAAGATAATTCTGCTGTAGTAAAATACCAATCGAGATTATATACTTTTATACAAGTTTTTCTAAAATTTTCGACAACAATACTTCATTTTTAGGATATAGATAATGATTTTCAGCCAGATTTTTAATAGTAACTTTTCCAATCAGTTTATGCCTGTTTATAATCTTTGTCACTTATTTTGCAGTCATTCAGTTTATTACATAATTCTTCTTTGCTGGAAATTGTGTCTCTTAAATTTCTTCAGAGAATCCATTAATCATGAGGACATACATTTTTTATGATCACTAGATTAAATAGCTGTTCTGGGAAAAAATTTCTAATATTTTTCGTTTGATCTCTCTTGAGATATGATGTAAGTTTAGCAAGTCAATTTAAATGTATGAATAAATTTCATTTTCAAACTTTCTGTTCTATTATAAAAAAAATATATCCATCTTCATAATTTAGGTTTTAAATCTATTTCTTTTTCGTCATTAACAAGTTCTTTCACAAACAGCTGCTAACCATATCCTGATAAATTATCGAAATAATTTGGAACAAAGTTAAGGTGTTTCAATTTTAAATCTCATTTATTATGTATTAATAAGTTTTCCAGGTAAATGATCATGATGTGTGTATGTTGATAATATTTAAAATGAACATATGAACCTTCATTTGGAATTTGTACTTTTAATGGTTTGTAATTAATCCACTTGATGTGTGATTACCTTATTTTTCTTTGCCAGTGAAATGGGCTAAACATAAATGACAAATAAATTTTGCTTTTTCTTCTTCAGTAATTTGACTTGTAACAAAGTTACATAATTTTTTATTAACAATAATGTGAATTACTTCCATCCTTGAAATAAAGGAGATTTATATACTTCTCTCTCTTACATTTCGTAATTTTTTAATGATATACTTGACTTTTTCATCAAATGAACAAACATTAATAAATACATTAATTCTACTCTCTATTTTTGGAATATGATGAACTATTACAGGAAATGCAAATTTTTCAAATTTCTTTTCAAGATCAAGACCAACATTTGTATATTTTGCAACCCTTTCTGAATTTTTATATACAAGATACAATACAGATTTCATAGCCCACAGAAAACATTCTTGTTATTTATCTTTTACTTTAGTACACGCTTTTTTAATTTTTGTTTTATCCGGTAAATCAAAGTAAGATGATCCTCTCGATCAGACATATCTATTAACTTCTATCTGTAATCCAAAAATTGCATTTAATGTCTATGTGATTGAAAATCGCTCATTCTTGATAAAATATTTTGTTTACTATTCTTACATTTTCAATTAACTCTATTTCATTTGAAATCCTATAATTTTCTGCCTGGAAATGAAATTCCATAATATTTCTATTTGTCTGCATTTGGTACTCACACAAAGTTTAAAAGTTACTTTTAATCAACAATGTATTTTGAGATTGTCTTCTACAATTTTCATAATTTCCAGTTTTACTGAAGTCATAAAATGATTAGCCTCAGTTGAGTTTGTATTAATTTCAAAATTTATAGTTTATCTCTTTACAGCTGCATCATCAAGCAGATAATAATATATAAATACAAAATTGTTAAGGCTTTCATGGCCACTTGTTGACAATCTGCCTATTGGCTTCTGTCTTGGGTTCTTCGGGCGACGTTCATCTAATGATTTTTCTGACGTTTCGCCAGCACGAGTGGCTGGCATTGTCAAAGCTTCACCCTCCATTGCCGGTGGTGAACTGAGGCCGAGCTCGCGGCCGCAGACTATATGTACCTGGCGCGCCAACGTCCGAGATCTTCTCCGCGGTCATTTCCGGTGCGGTTCTATTCTTGCTACCAGCGACGGTCGTTCGCTGCAGTACGGGAAGCCAGGATCCGTTTACCTTAAGGCTTTCCTCTTTCTTGTTGAAACTGTTCGCGTGTTTTTGTATTTCTACAGCTTCTCTAAACAAGCGCGTGTGATAGTGCTTCTCTACAGCCAGAACTTCCGTGTCGGCGAATTTTATTACGTGGTCGGTCTCATTCAGTGCGTGTTCTGCCACGGCCGATTTCTCCACCTGCCCCAACCTGCAATGTCGCTTATGCTCTTTGATCCTGGTGTTAATGGATCGTCCAGTCATTCCGACATAAACTTTTCCGCATGTGCATGGTATACGGTATATTCCCGACATTGCAAGTGGGTCCCTTTTCTCCTTCGCCGATCTAAGACACTCTTTGATCTTCCTTGTCGGTTTGAAAATCGTCTTTACGCCATGTCTGCGCAATATACGGCCGATTCTGTCCGTCACTCTGGGAATGTATGGCAGATAGGCCGTACCCGACATTTCTTTTTCTTATTCCTTACTTCGCCGAGTGTTTGGCTCTGTTACACTTCTAATGTAATTTGTGGAGTACCCATTGCTCCTCAGAACAGTTTCCAGGTGTTGCATTTCTCGTTTGTGGTGTTGTGGCTCACATATTCGTCCTGCCCTCGTCACGAGCGTACTAATCATGCCTCTTTTCTGGCTCGGGTGGTGGTTTGACCGTTTGTGCAGGTATCGGTCCGTGTGTGTCGATTTTCGATACACGCTGTGTCCCAGGTTTTTGCCGTCCCTTGTGACCAGCACATCTAGAAATGGCAGTTTCTTGTCTTTCTCTACTTCCATGGTAAATGTTATGTTGGCATGGAGACTGTTCAAGTGCCTTAGGAAGTCACCGAGCTGTTCTTCACCATGGCTCCACACCACGAAAGTATCATCGACGTACCTGTACCACACCTTAGGTTTGCAAGTCGCCGAGTCCAGTGCCTGTGCTTCGAATTGTTCCATGAAGAAGTTGGCCACCACTGGACTGAGAGGACTACCCATGGCGACGCCTTCCAGCTGTTCGTAGAAATCACCATTCCACGTGAAATAGCTCGTGGTGAGACATGCATGGAAGAGCTTTTTGATGTCTTGCGGGAACATGGAACCGATGTGCTCCAGAGCGTCAATGAGTGGCACTTTCGTAAATAACGAAACGACATCAAAGCTGACCAGTATGTCGTTTGGTGCAAGTTTCAGTTCCTTCAGCTTCTCAATGAAATGTCCTGAGTCCGTAATGTATGTGTCGGTCTTCCCCACGTGTGGCTGGAGCAGAGAGACCAAGTGTTTTGCCAGTTTATACGTTGGTGAGCCAAGAGCGCTAACGATCGGTCTCAGTGGAACGTTGTTCTTATGAAACATTACAAAAGAGGTGACTACTATTTTCTGGACATTTATGCAGAATGAACAGCAATAGGTTAACCAAACAGATTTTTAAATATCTTTGGGACAACAAGTCAATAATAGCCTGGATAGAAGAAGTTAGAAAAGATCTGGAAAAAAACAACACAAGTGAAAAAAGGATCAACAGAAAGAGTGGGTTTCGAGAGGAAAGTGTTAAAAATGGAAGGATTCCAAGGCAAGAGAGAGGAAAAAAGCACTCTGTCTTCAGGCTACAAGTGGCCCTTCTGGACCATCCGACCGCCATGTCATACTCAGCTGAGGATGCGAATAGGATGGGCGTGTGGTCAGCACACCACTCTCCTGGTCGTTATTATGGGTTTCTTTGACTGGAGCCACTACTATTCAGTCAAGTAGTCCTCAGTTCGCAATATGCGACTGAGTGCACCCAGAAAAATGGCATCAGCTCATTGTGGCCCAGATGGTCTCTCATCAAAGTGCCAGCCATGCCCAACAGCACTTATATGACAGGGACTGGTGTATCCACTGCGGCAAAGCCATTGCCAAGAGAGAGAAGAAGACAGGGTAAAAATGGTCTGAGGAGAGAAAAAGGATACAAAGTGAAAAGATGAAAGAATACTGCTGGATAAAGAAAGAACAACAATGAAGGAAGCATTGAAATTGGTGAGTGGTCCTAAGATGAACCAAATGGAGAAAGAAAGAAGAAGAAGAAATCCTCAAATAAATCAATATTAAAAGGAAATAATATTTAATCATTAGTTCCAGTTTTTTGTTTCACATTGACTTTGGTAGAGAATGGAAATATTTCTTTCAGTGGTTTGGTTACATTATTTTGAAGAATTTCATCATCGCTTCCAATTTTATAATAAGGTAAATGTTTCCAAACACTTACCACCTCAAAGTAGATGCTGTCCACTAATAAATCTAATTAGGTCAAATTTATTTCAAAAATTATTTCTGTTACAATAATCACAAAGTTAAGCATCCAAGAATTTGGAATGAGATTTTCACTCTGCAGCGGAGTGTGCACTGATATGAAACTTCCTGGCAGATTAAAACTGTGTGCCCGACCGAGACTCGAACTCGGGACCTTTGCCTTTCACGGGCAAGGGCGAAAGGAGAGCTTCTGTAAAGTTTGGAAGGTAGGAGGCGAGATACTGGCAGAAGTAAAGCTGTGAGTACCGGGCATGAGTCGTGCTTTGGTGTCTCAGTTGGTAGAGCACTTGCCCGAGAAAGGCAAAGGTCCCGAGCTCGAGTCTCGGTCGGGCACTCAGTTTTAATCTGCCAGGAAGTTTCATCCAAGAATTTCTCCATTCGGTCTTCCCATTTATAGGAAATAAAATTTGTTAGATTTGTAAAAAATAACTTTCACAATTTCAACCAGTAAGAAACCTTGTTTAAGAGTTATTTAAATATTAAGTATGAGATGATGCTTTTATCTCATTGTTCACATATTCTAAAGTACGTAATTTCTATATATTGTTAGGCTTATCTGTATGTGATAGGTTAACGTAGAAACAATGAAAATTTTTAATCTCTTCACAACCTTTACATTTCTTTGTAAATGTATCGCTTTCTTGTTTTTCATCGTTATTCATCCATAATAATATTTTCGAATGTTCTTCAATCGGAATTGGTTGTAAACGATTTTTATAATAATATTTAGAAATATTTTTCCCATTTACACATTGATTTGTTTACTATTGTAACTTTTTCCGTGATATTCATTTACACACTGTCTATACATCGATCTCTGTCCATCTCTTGTGTATTTCTGTGAAGTAAAATTATCAATGTACTTCTCAGTATTAAAATATTTACAAATTTGGGATTTCACACAGGATTGCTCTGGTTGTTGTTGAACCCAGTCCATTTATATAGAAAAAAATTACTATGAAATTAAAATATCTAATAAAAAGTTTTCTCTTAAGTGGAATCAATTGTAAGTATATTCAACAACAATCATATATAGTAATAAGCAAGCATTTATCATGATTCATGAAAATGTGAATGGTTTGAAGGAAAAATGTTGCTACACTTTTAGAATTTACAAATGCAAGAAAGGCAGTTACAGAGCATGTCAGAGGAAAGCATCATATTAATTATAAAAATTTAAAGAGGACAGTTCATTCCTCTTATATCAAGATACAAAATTTGTTAATGAACCAAATATGATTAATTCAAATGAAACAGGTAGAGTTTTAACTGATCGATTTAGATTTATAAATATTTCATCTTTCATTTTCATTTCAAGTAATGGATTATTGTACAGCTTTTGAAATAAAATTTGTAATTCATTCCTATTATGTCTTTTTATCTCACATGAAAATCAGTAGTTGACACATCACCATCTCTATTGGCCCCAAATAAAATAATTCCCTTGATTTTTAGATCATAATGAAATGTATATTTCAATTTTCATCACCAGTAACAAAATCAAATTCTTTACTGAAGGTTACTTAAGTGTCTTTGGTACAGTGTCAAATCTGCCTTTGATAAATAATCTGTAAAAGCTTTTTCTATTTCCTTCTTTGTAAAGTAATTAGTTAGGTCATTTTTACAAAGTTTATACAATTTTCAGTAAGTTGTTTAGTAATGACATATTTGATGAGTTGTGTTAGGATATTTCTATTGGAAGGTTATCTTACAAGCTTGGTTAACTCATTTCGTAAGTACTGTTTTGTAAGTGCAACATAAACATTTATTGGATCTTTTATATCTCCTATACTTCTACGTTTAAAATGAATTTATCCATTAGTTGCTTTAAAAATTTATGTAATTTCTTATTCGACCCTATATTTGTGGGTCAATTTTTGCTTCTAATTTATTTTTTACATTTTATAAATTTATTTGACCATTAACCATATGACATTTAGGCTGCAGCTTGTTTCCAAAAATCTCCATTTATTAGATTTAAAAAAATCGAAATTTATAATTGTCCAATAATAGTTTAAAAACGGTTTTCCTTGTGATGAAATTGTAGAATACATCATTCTTTCACAAATTGTTAACTAGTTGTTTAGGTATATTTCCTCCAAATGAATCAAAAACAAATTTTATATCTGTCTTTTTATAATAACAAATCTAATGAGTACCAGGATGATCAAATATATCTAAATTTACTATTCCACGTTAAATATTTTGGTCCATTAGGTGATTCATCAGTCATAAGACACCTCTCAAACTTTAAATTTTTAATTCTTTAGAATGTTTTTCTCTATCAAAATTAGATAAAGTATCATTATACTTTCAGATTAATTTTTCTGCTCCCACTTCCTTTGTATTCTATTTCAGTTTTGTCTTTTTTGTCCTAATACTTCATTAGCTTTTTTCTTATTTACTACTGAATTTGCAGTTGCTGCAGAACTACTAGTGAGTGAACCAGTAGTTGCTAAATATGTTAATGCAGCTAATGGTGAAAATCTGCCTTCATGTTTTGTTAATCTACAACCTTCTTTCGATTTTGTTAATTATTTGATAATATTTTACACAACTGGGATACCTAATGTAATAAGTAAATTTCCACAAGTTTTTAACTCTGATTCTTTTTTGTGCATCAGTTAAAAATTGATTATTACTACATAAGTTTTCGTTATTTAATTTTATTTTAATTGTTTTTGGTTTAGTTTTGCCACTTGGTAGCAAAGTATAATCAATACTAAAGTTGCACATTAATATAAATATAAAAATTATAAGGTTAAGTTATTTTAGAATCGTCAACTGCTGTCATCAACATCTACACCCATTCCCAATTTTATTTTTTCACAAATTATTCCTACAACTGCAGTTGCAGTTATTTTTTCACCTAATGAAGCATCTCTTGCGTGCATTCTTTCTTTTGCAGCTAACTGATTTTCTTAATCAGCTCGATGTCTAGATTCTAAATCTTCATGAAAACAGTAGGTAATGTCAAGTGGTTTGCATGCTTCCTCTAATTTATTTATTCCTGGGTAACCACTAGATAATTTTTCATCTAATGTAGTAAAAGGTACACAAACTGTACTGCCAGGTAGGTGCATCTCAGCCAGTGGTAGATTATTTGAAGTCCAATTTACTACTCCTTTCCCATCTTTTTCACTTTTCCAAATTGTATTTGGTGTACTACCCAAATCGTAATAAAATATGTTCTATCTTTTTGATTATTGATAATGAATTCCTGATTTAATTCGCCATCATATTTGTAATTCCTACTGTTTCATTGAAACAATTTGTGTTGCTAGCAATTTCTGCTTCATGAATAACTATTAATCTGTCAATTAAGCCACAAATGTGATAATTATCAATTACTACTGTAATTTTTAATCAAGCACTTGGTTCTATGATTGTATATCGAATAAAATTTGGTTAAAGTTAACCTAATTTTTTGGATTTCTTTTCTGTCATTTATTCTAATAAATTTTCGTTAGTAGAAATGGTTCATCTATTTCAGTTGAGCGACAAATTGACTGTTCTTACAAACAGTAAACAACAGTTGCAATAAGCGAAATATACAAAATGTTACATCACTTGGTTTTTATACATCTTTTTAACTCCAAATATAACATCGAAAACAATAAACTATATTGTGATGGGGTGGTGTTAGAAATTTGTGTACATCAATATATTTTTAAAAAATTAGGAAAATTTATTCATTTGAAAAATCCAAATATTCATATTATAGTAGAAGATTTCTAAATAGAATTTCTATTGGATATGACATAAAATTATATATGGATATAAAACATAGTATTGGGAGCTGAAGCCAATAAAAATACTATTTGTAATGATGTTCCTAAAATTATTCCATTAGAATTAATTAATATAAATTTCTATCCAACTGGTGGAATGTTTGGTAAACCTTCTGATTCTTTTCATGGAGAGACTATTATTATTGCTTCATTTATACCAAATCCCGAATTTGTTGGACCAATAATTAATGATCCACATTATGATGTAGATCTTCCTCTTTTTGGTACTATTCAAGATTTATAAATTACTATAACTCACAAAAATGACAATCTGAATGACTTTGATTTTTCTTCTGTAACAGTTATTTTAAAAATGCCTTAAAACATCTTCAACAAAATCGAGAGTTATTAGTTCTCATCATTCCCTGTGAATGAGAAATGTAGAGATAATTTAAATGCACCTGAAAAAGACACAGAGATGGAAATAAATATTGGTGATGGATAGCTTCATCAAGATCATGCACAATTATACATGAACTTTTGAATTGTTATAGCTAATCATGATGGATCAGAATCAGACTGTCCAACATACGATGGAAAATCCAATAAAAAATTAATAGATAATTATGTGGCAAAAATGTTTGATTTTGTCACCATAAAGAAAGGAAATAATTTTTTTTCTAGAATCGAACATCCTTTTATTTCATCAATAGCTCTGTTTTTCACTTCATCTATTACTGATGAAATAAACTTAGAATGACAGATTCTTAATAATAGAAAAAATAAGTACTAAGGAAAAAGAGGTACTTTATCCACTTGGACTACCTGGTGGATTTCTTAAAGATTGTAAAGAAATTATGTGGGAAGGAGATTTAGGAATAATTTTTTTATAATGTCTTCCAGTTCTGGAGATGGAATTCTTAGATAGGCTGATTATAATAATGCTGGAGTTGAAATTAAAGATGAGCTTCTGAAACAAAGAAAAAGTGTAATACAATCGATGGAAACTTGTGCATCACTTGTTAAATGTGGTCCAAATTATGAGTTAGAGCAATGAGAAAACCTTCTGAAAAATCCAGAAATTCTGATATCTTTGTAGATGTTGCAGGACTGAGTGGTAAAAATAATTTTGAACCTAATATCACAAATTATCATAACTCTGCAGAATTTGATATGTTATATTTTCTATTTGTTACATTTCAGGCACATCATAAAAATAATCAGTTACTTGACACTTTATTATTCGACGATATTAATCTATAGAACATATACGCTTGAAAAATGGAAGAAACGAAATTTTCTTACAGGAGGTGTGGAATATTAAGACTACAAATGGTTTTTCAAAGCATATTATCCATTTCTCGATTTTTTATGATTTGTATAACTGAAATAAAACACTAACATAACTTCACATAATTTCATTTCAAATTATCTGATCTATAAGATTAACATGACAGAAAGAATATTGTAACTTCACAAAAACGACTATGAAACTTCGTGCAACTTTTAATGAAAAAATTCCATCAGATACTTAAGTATATGGAACATTGTATGGTAAGAAAAATTTAACTTACTATGCAGGGCACAGAATACTTACTGAAAATTTTTAACTATATAAGTGAATAAAAAATTAGAAAGCATTATAGAGGTGTTAACTTCATCTTTACATTTCCTTTTGAAGTATTTTAAGAAAGATAGAGAAAATAAAAACTGAAAAAATTAATATGTCAATTAGAATACGATATTTCAGATAGCTCTTGTTATGTAGATTAAGTTAGCATTTTGAATTTTCAAAATCAGTTAATATTTGTTTGAGATCGATGTTTGTTCGCCACATATCCATACAAAGCAATGTAGTTGTTGCCTGTGTAAGCCTTCCCAGGCATCTGGAAGCTCTGAGAATTTACAGCTCGTATTTATTCAGCAGTGAGTGGCCTCTAGATAAGACAATACTGACCTAGTGCAACAGTCGACAGTGCTGGCATCAGAGGAAATGAGATAAGGCCATGCACTGGCTTTTCCTGTTGGTTCTGTCTCACTTATACTTCCTATTTGCACTGTTCACTAAGTAGTTCATAACTTCATTCAGAGGTGATGCTGAAGCAATTGCCATTTACAACAATATGGGAATATACTTCGTTTTAAACACACAATACTATTTTTAAATCTTATTTTGAGTGTTGTAAAGTAACATTACATGTTATTTACATTTCCTCACTTCAAATAAAATACAAGAATGTGAAGAAAATAATTTATTTGCACCCAGATATAAACTGATGAAGCATTATTAGCATGTACATTGTCATTCAGATTCCAACTATATATGCAAAACGTGATCGAAAAAATTTGCTACCAGAGTGCTCATACCAGGAGTGTGCTGATCACCCCAGTAATGGGGATGATCGAGTTCTTCCCTTCACTTAAAGGTAATGGAACCAGATGCAAAGAATGACAGCTACCTGAACTTTGAGATGGACTTCGAAGAAATGTGAAGGATGGAAAGCAATAAAGAGAGCAAAACATCAAGAAAAAACCCTCTGGGTTTTCTTCGTATGGTGACAAAGCTTTTTGGACTTTTGAAAGTGTATTTTAATTTAAATTCATTATAACTGCTCAATTAAATAATGAATTACTCTAAACTGGGGTGCCAGTATAATTTTAATACGAATTAGTCTCTGTGAGAATGAATTAATCTTTTTTCCTTACTTTTTATACTTAACTTTTATAAAAAAGGCTATTACATTTCTTCCTTACATTTACCTTTTTCATGAAAAAAATTATTTTTTAACTATAGGTGAAAGTGATAAGAAAAAATACTCATTTTTTATTAATTTTCTAAGTTGGCCATTTTAAATTAAAATAAGTGAATTTTGGCCTAAAATGGGGGTACAGTGAGATATTTTAACCGGTCCTGGGTGACTTGGGTCGGTCCTATCCAGAGTCAGGGCTGAGCCAAGTGAGCTACGACTGTTTAAAATATCCTACTGCTGTTTCTACTTACGAAGACATTGAGCGAATTCTTCAAGCAAGGAATGAAGATTGTGTAACACAAACCAGCTCAGACTATTTAGAAAAAGTACGACCTATTGGAATTGAATTTCCTGAAATCCTTAATAGGACATTCATAAAATGTAATAAATGCCTCCAAGCCCAGAAATCCGTGGGTGAAGATGTAAATAACTACAGCGAAGTTCTCACGCCAAAAATGTTGTGTGCTTTCCCTTCTGACATTTGCCAGTGTTGGATAATCCATGTAAAGAGGGAGAATCGATCCGAAGGAGACGTACTACGTTTAGTGGAATTTCTAGGGAAAGATGTCGATAGTGGAGTCACCGCGCAAAAGATATATGAAGGACATGCGATTCACGAGTACATCTGGCCCTTTGGGACATTAACTCCAGCCTCAGCCACTCTCAACTTTAGCTCCAAGCAAGATCGTTCGAAATATAAGACCACACATTACATCAAGTCTTGCTGCGGTTTTTTTGTGAAGATAGCAATCAATGGGCACAAGACTCCATGACTGTAAACAATATTCCAAAGCGTCTCAGGATACTAAAATGAAGAAATCGTTGTTTTCCTTGTCAGAGTCAAGACCACATGTCAAAGACTGTTCGAAGAAATGAAGAGCCGCCTGCTCTTATTGCAAAGGGAGTCATCACAAATCAATTTGTTATGATTCAAACCAACCTAAGACTTCCTGCAAACCATCTGGCTCTCCTGCTAGTAGTTCAGTAGGCAGTGCTATCTTGGGACACTCAAGTTTCAGCACGTTTAGAAGACATGCGTGTTTGTAACAGAATCCACAGGAGAAAGCTGCCTCACACATTGTATTTCGGATGCAGGCAGCCAATCCACGCTAATTTGCGCGAAATATAATCGATAATCTTAGCCAAAGGTTATCGATAATAGGCCTCTCAGTAGATGTATTTGAATCTTCTTTGACGTCCATGTCCATGCCTCGCAGATTTGTGCGTATCAAGCTAAGCAGCGCAATCACTGAATAAAGAACTACATTGTGAGACGTTTCGTCTACGATGTGAGAGTATGAAGTCTAGTCTGCTGACAAAGGGGTGGCCTAGCAAAAGGTGCCGTCTCCTGTAATTTCGATGCTCTTCTGGATGACATTTCCGGTCACGGGTTCTTTCGACAAATTCTGATGTTATAAGTACACTGTTTCTATTTAAATGCGACATTTCTGAAGAGTACATTACATACTTGAATATTTTGTAAATAATAACACTAAGGATGTCAAACAACAGTTATCAACATCTTTTTCGCTATCTCCATAAATAAAGGTTTAACAACGGCATAGTTTCATTTTTCTGGTATGTGTCGCATTAAAAGCATCACCAAGGACATTACTTTTAAGTTATATTAACTCTTCTGAATTCTATAAGAAATTCCATACGAAGTTTCAAAGTGAAAGGAGCCTCTCTCAATGTATGTACTTCTTCTCCTCATACATCCTACATGTAAAACAGTACATGTACACCGCACACAGTCCTTTGGTGCACCTTACCTACACCTATACTAGAAGAGTTCGATTTTACTCCATGCCGCAATCTAGTAGATGTTATTCTGGACAAGCTTTACGTAACTGTTTTAAGTCTTCTCCAGGGATAATGGCTATTACAAGAAGAAATTACTTCTGTAAGACTGTAAAAGTTATTTATTGCATAATTATATGAAAAAATATAAATTATATCTCGATACACGAAATGACGTATTTGAACGTCAGCCAGAAACTTTCATGATAGTAGTTAAGCCATAACTGCAACGTTACTTAGCTATATATACATACCATACCCAAATCGGTGTTCTAGAACACCAGAGGACACACTTAATAATCGTTGCAATATATCAGAATTTGTGCCCACACAGATAACTCTTGTTACAATGATGCAGTTGTTATCTCAAATCTTCCAGCCAGGATACTCATGTGTGCCTCTTTCATGTGGCATTCTGCTAATTGAACTATTCTGGCACTCCTCGTTGTCTGTCTGAAAGCTGCGAACTCCTGCTCGTCTATTAATTGTGCGAGTGACTTGACAACGGAAGATTAAGTTCTTGGTTTCAATCCTGGTCTAGTACACAGTATTAACCTGTTAGCAAGTTTCATACCATTGCACAATTCACCAGGGAGTGAAAATTTTACCTTATTGTTCTAAAAGAGTGGTGCTAACATTTAGAGTTCTGGTTAATTTCACGAATCATTGGTCTGTATATTTCGTAACAGCAACAGTCGACAAATCCTTCGTAATATTACTATTAAACGCTGCACATGCTTCTTAAAACTTTTTGCAATAGTATGAAGTTTGAGGGCACTGCAAGAAACAACTGTCACATTCCATCATTGCAAAGCATATATAGAATTTCAGCTGTTGCTGGAATAGTATCTGTTTGGAACACAGCTGACATTAAATGCCTGTTCATTAAACACATATAAGCGACTATATACACTGCAATTAGAACGGATACGATTCTTCAGTAGAAACAGAAAAATTGTACCATACATTCTGAACTTGTTTCGGCTCTTTGAATAATCTCAGCAAAGCTCAGAGTCGGTATCGATGGAAATGTCGAGCAATTCATCCCTACAAATCAGTTGTTAGAATGCAGATAGCATGACAGTCGCTGGGGTATATGGCTAATTGAGTCGCTAGAAACAGCTACGAATCTATGAATGATTTGTGCCCAATCGAACACTGGAATTAGCTCTCTGCAGATCCTTGCTGCGTTTCTACTTTACTAAATATCAAACTACACTTTAGGCTAAAGAGCACAACGACAACAACAATACAGTAGACAGTGTAAAGGCATGTAATTAACAAAGATGTAAGCATCAATTTGGGGTAACTGGTGAGGCCAAATAACATTGAGTACATGCAAAACACGAAAAAATATTGCCACAAAGTTCAGGAATGACGTTCCCCTCGCAGTCTGAGGAGTGTATCACGTCCAGACTCTTATTAAGGAAGCGCCTACATACTTGTGTACAGACTGTTTGTGATTGGATGAAGAACTAAGCGAACAGTGTGTGTACGCCTAAATAAGGAATAAATACACATCGAGAGCAGTTACAGGGGAGGAGGCATATGGATAACATTTCCAATGAGTTTATTATCTTAATTATAAAATATTGGCTACAAGTTTCAGGGAAGGGTTAGTGCATTTTTTTGCCGATGGCCTTTCATTTACGAACAGTGGAATTGCTATGTGTAAAAAGGGAATGCAATTTAAATACACAACATCCGTAACAATTTTCTATCATTGGCTGTAAGCTTCTCCATTGTGTGATAGCTGATATGTTATTGTTATTCAGATCTGGATCCATAAGTGATTTGCTGCACTAATTTCATTCTACAGTTTTTTCAACTCCGCCCACATCGACCTGTCTCATCATTACCCATTTCATAAGACCAGTCACTCGTGACCCAACTCGTCTTATAATATTAAAAATACTCTCCTCAGGTCGTTTATATATTAGTACCTGTTGGTACGCGAAGAGAACTGTCGCTACAAGACTCCATAGATCAATTATGCTGACCTTTTCTGCGGTTAGCACTCAGATGGATGTCTATCGGAATCTGATATTTATCCACTCACTTTCCATTATTACTGTAGGTCTTTGTATGAGGGGAAAACTCAGCATGACTTACTTTTTCTTGCTATTATACGTCATGTGATTTACTCATCATCGGCTTTATTAATAATTCACTGTGGTGCCTACAAAGATTACCAAAGCACACGTATTTTTTGTGTAAATGGAAGGCTGATTATGATGTTTCCGATGTTCTGTTTAAGAAGCAGAATCGCACACGCATCAGTCCAGCATTTAAAGGTTAATTGAAAAACGAACTAAATAAAAATATGTAGGAAAGTAGAGATAAAATAGAAAATGATTTACTTAGGATAAATGCGCAAAAAGCTGTTTGAAATTATATAGGATATTTAATTCTAAAATAGGTTTCTTATAGCCATCTTGAGAACCAGACCACCTGCTCCTTCCCAACTCCTTGGAGAGGATCAGGGAAGAGATATCACAGTTTCACATCACAGAAGGAATATCCCAATCAAACCATGGGCTGCTCCTCATTAATGAGAGGTGGTCTAGACGTTCCTGATCTAGCATATCGCACTATTGAATGGCATCCTGCATGAGGTCATTTGGTGTTTGAGGAGGGTTCCCAAAAGGATTCAGTGTAAGTTTCAGCTGGTCCCAAGCATACTCAATCTACAGGATGTCAGCAAGTTGTAACCTGGAGACTTCCCTCAGATGTAAAATGCATGTGGGGAAGCCCCAGCAGGTGCCTAGTCCCCTTGCAAAGAAAGAGAGTTGAATTAAAATAAAATCATATTTCCAATCGTGGATTTTATTTTTAAGATTGTAGATGATGGTACCAGACCTATAAATCACTTAATTAAAAAGTTGATGAAAGTAGTCGGGCAAGTATTGCATTAAAATCAATTTCTCCAGCCAACTGAGGCTACTGGTGGCTTGCCTGAGTAGTGAACCATCGTTTAGAGGACACAAAGCAATATTAATGTTCACCAAACAACTAATTCTGAAAACTCACAAGATGGCAAAAATCTTTAGAAGTCTCTCAGATTACAGTCGCATCCACGCCAGTGCATTAGAGCGCTAGTCCTGCCCACATTCGAAGATCTGCCGCGACCACAGGGAAATCAGCCTGAGCTCCAGGAGGACGAACTGCTCTTCGGGCAGAAAGCAGTACGAACCGTTTGAATTACCATCCAAAGTCAAGTTGGCTATAGGGTCATTTTTTAATCCGAAGGTGCACACTCCTGTGCTGTATCCAAGGCTACAAAACTACGGACAGACATTCTCCCAACTCCATTTCGCTGTAGTTTTTGGTCGGCTTCACTTCGTTATTAGTAGCAGCGTGGGGGTCGCAGTCGTTTTATCGTAGCTGTGTTGGCTTCCTTCACTTTGGGAGCAACCACGTGTAGATTCAATCAGCGTTAGTCGAGATGGTTCACGGTAGAATGCTCGTGGCAACTTCGGCCGCCATTAAGATACAAATACGCTATTTTTACGGTGAGTAGTCGGCGATACAATTCCATCCATGCTAAGGCGATAAGCTTTTTCGTGTTGACCCTATCTACGTGTTCTTATTACGTGACTCCTCGTGGCTAACTACTTTCTTACATGATGCTCAACCACAACATTCAGTTCAGTTTTCCGATTATCACTCTTTCGAGGGTCTGGAAGATGTAATGTCCCCACAGAAAATACCCTCTACCACGCACCAATTAATCATTGTCAATCAAACCATCCACATTCATTCACTTTGGAAAAGTATCTGATCTGATTTTCTCGTAACATATGCGGCGACAGCTCGACGACGCCAAAGTATTTTCTAGTGCGTTTATTCTTTGAAATAACAGAGATGCATATATGCATTCTCCATGGTTGTTAGAGTGGTAACTATCTGGAGTATCTGTTGAGGGATTGACGTGTTTCTGAGGAATACATATTTTGCTTTTCTTCTCGCTGAAGCGAGCCAATTAACATTTGTGCCGCTAGCGGTTTGTTTGAAGAGAAAGAGACTGTAAACGGAAAATAATTAAGACGTGGAACCACCGGAGATCTGGACATGTAATGGAGATGGATTGAATACACAATTTCCTTCATAAATAAGGTTTGTGACTTTTTTGTTCTGGAGTGAATGAACGAATGAGTTTTTTATGAATCATTTGATGATCACGTTGGCCCTGTAATTAGTGGGGAAGTTTCAGCTGTGTCGAAGAGAGCCTGCAATCACTGAGTTTGTGTTAAATCGTCCAAAAAGGCTTCGCACACATCTGGAAATCGCAATCTTTCGTAAAAGGAACAAATTGTCCACACGATTGATTCTCCCGACTGAATGCAGTGTTTAACAAAGAGTTAACGTTTATAGTTTGGTTCTCGTTGTTTTTCATGTAAATTTACTTTGTCCTACAACAAAATGGCAGCTCGCCGTATATCTCAGAACTATGGATATTCTAAATTCCAATCTTTGTGACACGGTTTAGCATTTATGTGTTTTTATCTGATAACTATTACTGGTCTGTAGTTTTCCCCCTGTTCCCTTCACTAATTAAGTCATTTATCCAGGCTACAGAATCCGCAGCTGTAGTCGATGTCTCCACGGTCCAGTGAACAAAAAATTCACAGATGAGTTTGTTCTTATCTCCTGATAGTCCTACAGCACCAAACCGAATCCAAAGCTAGGATCTACTAGGCCATTCCATTCAGCTGATTTCTGCCTCCTAGAGAAACCTATTCATGAAATGGGTGGGTATTTCGTATTGTTCTTTGTAGTGGACGGCTAGAGGCCAAAGTGATAATGGGTTGAACTGAGCTCGAAGCGTGCCTCCACAAAGGCAGCACGCAACTGCGTAGCAAAATAATGACTGAATGCATGAATAACATCACTGTGGTTAATCCAAATTGGTGACCAACGTCCAGTACCGACAACCCTTCTTGCTATAAAGTGGCAGTGTGGACATGAAATGGGCTTGCAATGCCCTTCTATACATGGTGACCGATTGAACAGTGTACACAAGCCGCTTTCTCCCATTCACGAATGACGACTCGCTAAACTCAACTGACCTGAGAACGCAGGTTTTTTGCTACCTCCATTATACGCGTGGCTATAGGAACGATTACCGTCAAAAGTTTTGTAACGGTGTTTTCACTCCTTTTGTCTGAACAAAAACCCAAGATGTATATTTGGTAGAGACTGAGAATTTAGCGTACAACAAACTACTGGCTGTCTGCTACAACACTCTCCTTGCATTGGCAAATCGTGTCCTGGCCTTCATTGGTGGTAGAGCGACCGTACACGCGAGGTTGTAGTTAGAGATGTACAAATCTGTCACATCTCGCGGTTTTTCTTATTTCCACTAACCCGTCGTGTCCACAGATGTTCGTTCACTGCAGTGGAAGTGCTGGGTGTGGCCTCGTACCTAAGTGACGGACACAGTGCTGTAATTGGAGGAAAACTTAACTAATTGAACTGCAGTAAAGAACACACATTTTGACTTTTTTAAGGGGTGCCGTTTAATGATTCCGTTGGTTATTCACATCACAGTACACTGTACACTTAATATGTTGCACAACAGTAGATATCGCTCCCAGTCTGCAGTTGTAGGCAGATTACAGTTTAAGTACATTTTGCACTTTAATTACTTTTGACAAATTTTATGTTACCGCCCAATTGATCAGCCAACGACTATGTTGTTTTTAATGATATTTGTAACAACTGACGAGAGCCGCTATCGATACGTTCGTTTACTGTGAACCCCTCTCTAAGACAGCCGCTACCAACACAACCTTTGGGCCTCAAGAAACAGGGGAAGGTCTGTGTCACTTGTTTCAGACAATCGCAGCCACGTGAATTTCATGTTGCTATATACCGGGTGATCAAAAAGTCAGTATAAATTTGAAAACTGAATAAATCACGGAATAATGTACATAGAGAGGTACAAATTGACACACTTGGAATGACATGGGGTTTTATTAGAACCAAAAAAATACAAATGTTCAAAAACTGTCTGATAGATGGCGCTTCATCTGTTCAGAATAGCAATAATTAGCATAACAAAGTAAGACAAAGCAAAGATGATGTTCTTTACAGTAAATGCTCAATATGTCCACCATCATCCCTCAACAATAGCTGTAGTCGAGGAATAATGTTGTGAACAGCACTGTAAAGCATGTCTGGAAATATGGTGAGGCATTGGCGTCGGATGTTGTCTTTCAGCATCCCTAGAGATGTCGGTCGATCACGATACACTTACGACTTCAGGTAACCCCAAAGCCAATAATCGCACGGACTGAGGTCTGGGGATCTGGGAGGCCAAGCATAACGAAAGTGGCGGCTGAGCACACGATCATCATCAAACGACGCGCGCAAGAGATCTTTCACGCGTTTAGCAATATGGGGTGGAGCGCCATCCTGCATAATCATCGTACGTTCCAGCAGGTGTTTATCAGCCAGGCTGGGGATGATGCGATTCTGTAACATATCGGCTTACCTCTCACCCGTCACGGTTGCAGTTACAAAACCAAAATCACGCTTTTCCTCGAAGAAAAAAGGCCCGATAACGGTAGATGTGGTAAATCCAACCCATACCGTGACTTTCTCGTCGTGCAGTGGAGTTTCCACGACAGTTCTAGGATTTTCGGTAGCCCAAATTCTGCAGTTGTGGGCGTTGACAGACCCTCGGAGCGTGAAATGAGCTTCGTCGGTCCACAACACGTTACTCAACCAATCGTCATCTTCTGCCATCTTTTGAAACGCCCACACTGCAAATGCCCTCCGCTTCACTAAATCGCCAGGTAACAGTTCATGATGCCGATGGATTTTGTACGGATAGCATCGGAGGGTACGCCTCAGTGCCAACCAAACAGTAGTGTATGGAATGCCGGGGCGACGTGCGGCTGCACGAGCGCTGACTTCCCCGTGAGTAGACGAACCCGCTACAGTCTCCATTTCTTCCTGAACTGTCTCAGCAGCATTACGCCTTGTGCTCGGTCGGCCACTACGGGGTCTATCGTCTAAACAACCCGTGGCTTCGAACTTCGAAATCATTCTCACCACAGCTGCGTTTGTCAACGGACCTTTACCCGTTCGAATCCCCTTCCTCTGGCGATAGGATTGTAACGCTGAACTAGCACATTCCCCATTCTGATAATACAGCTTCACTAAAAGCGCCTTTTCAGGTAACGTCAACATGCTGGGACTGCTGGCGCATCTGATTCTCTCTCTTTTTCTTCTTTATTTTGCACCTCTACAAAGGTGGGCTGGCAGCGGATAAGTCTAAATGGTTCAAATGGCTCTGAGCACTATGGGACTCAACTGCTGAGGTCATTAGTCCCCTAGAACTTAGAACTAGTTAAACCTAACTAACCTAAGGACATCACAAACATCCATGCCCGAGGCAGGATTCGAACCTGCGACCGTAGCGGTCTTGCGGTTCCAGACTGCAGCGCCTTTAACCGCACGGCCACTTCGGCCGGCTGGATAAGTCTACTCCGCTCTTCAGCCACAAGCATTTCAATAAAGGAGGCAATGTAGAGAACAAGGTAACAGATTGGTAGTTAAAAACAGTAGAAACAAAAAATTAAAATCGCGAAGCCGTTCACACTCGACGAAAAAACACGAAAAACTTTCGGCACTGCGCACAAACACTGATGACTAGACGGTACAGGTGAACGAAGGCGCGTGACTGCGAAAAACACTAAACACAAATACGACGGCACACACACGAGAAACTGATGGCGATGATCTCCAGCGCGCGAATGTCCATTTCATGTGTGCGAGTCTGTGGACCTGCCAAGAGGGGAAGAAGGTGGTGGGGGAGGGAGAGGGGAGAGCATAGATGACAAGGGCAGAGGAGATGGGGGGAGGAATGAAGGTATGGGGGTAGGGGAAGCAAGGGGGAGGGGGGAAAAGGGAGGAGGGATGGAAAGTGGAGAGAAGGGAGAGAGGGTGCCCATAGGAACAAACACAGGAAGAGGGAGGGAGTATCAAAGGAGGGGTAGATGGAGGGGAGGAGGCATCATCAGGAAGGGGGAGCTGGCGGAAGCCACCTTGGGAGAGGGTATGGAGAGTGGAGAGCAGGTGGGACGTGGAAATACAGGCACGGCAGCAGACAGGGGCGGGAGAGGATGGGAGAGACAAGCAGTTGAGGAGGGTCGAGTTTGCAGGAGGTATATTTTTTTTTTGGTCATCAGTCTACTGACTGGTTTGATGCGGCCCACCACGAATTCCTTTCCTGTGCTAGCCTCTTCATCTCAGAGTAGCACTTGCAACCTACGTCCTCAATTATTTGCTTGACATATTCCAATCTCTGTCTTCCTCTACTGTTTTTGCCCTCTACAGCTCCCTCTAGTACCATGGAAGTCATTCCCTCATGTCTTATCAGATGTCCTATCATCCTGTCCTTCTCCTTATCAGTGTTTTCCACATATTCCTTTCCTCTTTCCTCTGCGTAGAACCTCCTCATTCCTTACCTTATCAGTCCACCTAATTTTCAACATTCGTCTAGAGGAGGTCTAGAGGAGGTGTAGAGGATCCATATCTGTCCGAGGAAAAGGAGGAGGTGGGGGAACGGAATAAGGTCGTACAGCATCCATGTGGGGGAGGGGAGACGGATGTGATAGGCAAGGCAAAGAGCATGGCGTTCTAGGATCAGAAGGGATTTGTAAAAGGTAGGGGGAGTGGAGATCCAGGCAGGGTGGGCATAGCAAAGGATAGGGCAGATGAGGGATTTATAGGTATGGAGGATGGTGGAAGGGTCCAGACACCATGTGCAGCCAGAAAGGAGCTTGAGAAGATGGGGCCGGGAGAGTGCCTTGGCTTGGATTGTCCAGAGGTGGGGGGTCCAGGAGAGGCGACGATCAAGGGTGACGCCAAGGTACTTAAGGGTGGGGGTGAGGGTGATAGGACGGCCATAGACGGTGACAGAAATCGAGGAGATGGAAGGAAGGAGTGGTTTTGCCTACGATGATCGCCTGGGTTTTGGAAGGATTGACCTTAAGCAACCACTGGTTGCACCATGTGGTGAATTGGTCAAGATGGGACTGGAGAAGGTGTTGGGAGTGCTGAAGGGTTGGGGCGAGGACAAGGAAGGTGGTGTCATCGGCGTACTGGAGAAGGTGGATGGGGGGTGAAGGTGGCGGCATATCCGCCGTATACAAAAGGTACAGAAGAGGGGAAAGGACGGAACCTTGGTGCACACTGGCGGGGGGAAAGAAGTTTTAGGAATCCGTGTTATGGATGGTGACGTAGGAAGGACGTTGGGAAAGAAAGGACCCGATCAGACAGACGTAGTTAATAGGAAGGGCGAAGGTTTGGAGCTTGAAGAGAAGACCTGAATGCCACACACACACATAGGCTCGTTCGAGGTCGAGGGAGAGGAAGATAGTGGAGCGACAGGAATTAAGTTGTTCAGAGAGGAGATCAGTGAGGTGAAGGAGAATGTCATCAGTAGAGAAGGACGGCTGAAAGCCACACTGGGTAACGCGAAGGAGGCGGTGCTGGCGGAGATGCTTGGGGATGCATTGGGTAAGGATGGATTCCAGGACCTTGCTGAAGACCGAGGTAAGGCTGATGGGACAGTAGGAGGAGACAGCGGACGCCAGTTTGTCAGGTTTGAGGAACATCAGGATGTGGGAGGTTTTCCACAGATCGGGGTAGTAGCTGATGGACAGGACCACATTATAGAGCCTGGCCAGACTGGAGAGGAAGGAGGCAGGAGCTTCACGGAGGTGGCGATTGGTGACACGATCGTAAGTAGGAGCGGTGTTGAGTTTCGTGCGGAGTGTAGTGATGAGATCCTGAGTAGTGATGGGGGCATTGAGTTCAGTGTGTACAATGTTGTCCAAGTACTGGAAACCAGAGGCGAGGGGAGGGTCAGAGGTGTCAGTTCGATCGCAGACATCCGGAAAGAGGGAGTAATCGAACTGGGGATCGTCGGGGATGGTAAAGACATCAGAAAGGAAGGAGGCAAAGTGATTGGCCTTACTAAGGTTGTCAGGGGAGGATTGATCATCATTAAGGAGAGGGTAGTAGGGAGGGGGCTTAGATCCGGTATGGCAGCCGAAGGCTGACCAGTACTTGGACGAGTTGTTAGTAAGTGTAGCATTAAGACGGGTGCATGTCTGTCGCCAGTCCCGGCGTTTCTTAGCCGCGAGCATGTTTCTGATGTGTCATTGTAGTTGCCAGTGGCATCGTAGTGTGTCCTGGTTACGCGTGTGGAGGAAGGCGCGGTAGAGATGGCGGGATTCATGGAGAAGGACGACGGCCTGTGGGGGTAAAGTAGGATGGTGGGGGTGGATGGCGACAGAAGGGATGTGGGCCTCCACGGCCTCAGACAAGGTCTGCTGGAGAAAGGAGGCGGCACAGGAAATATCATCAGGGTTGTGGTAGGTGAGGGGGTGGCTATCGACCTGGGTAGAGAGGGTATCATGGTAGGCATTCCAGTCAGCACCGGAATAATCATGGATGTATTTGAGGGGAAGGTCAGTGCGAGGGTCAGGAGGGCGGTGACGATTGTCTGAAACGGTGAGGAGGACAGGGAGATGGTCAGCACCAATGGGGTCCAGGACATCCACTGCTATGCGGCCATGGAGGTTGGGGGAGGAGAGGATGACATCGGGAGTGGATTTGGATTCAGGTTGGGTTGGCTGGGGAATGGGGACGAGGTCGCCGTGGAGGGGGAGAGGAACCGATGGCAACGCCGTAACTGGGCGACGGAACGACTATGGATGTTAAGGTTGGCGGCGATCACGTAAGAGGAGAAGCTACGGTAAATGTGGGAGAGGAAGTCAAAAGAAATAGGGGCGTTGGGGTGGACGTAGATGGTGGCGCAGGTGATGGTAAGGCCAGGGAAGAAGAGACTAAGGATCAGGTGTTCTGTGGGGTCAGGAAGGAGAGGGTTGGAGCCGAACAGGGACCTGGCAGTGGTGGCCAATGATTACTCCGCCGTGTGCTATCGGGAGGGGATTATTGGAGTGGTGAAGGAGGTAGGGCAAGGTGTGGACAGTGTGTTGGAGCTGAAGAAAGGTTTCATTGAGGAGGAAGGCATGCAGGAAGAGGTTCTTGTTGGCGGGAAGGGAATGGATGTTGTTGAACAAGATACGGTGCTGTCGCACCATGACAGGGAATTAATCGAGGGTGTCAAGACGGGAGAAGGTGAAATGGGCATGATTATGGGAGTAGGTGGCATACATATTGAGGTGAAAGATGGAACGGACAGCGAGGGATATCTGCTGGAGGGTGTGGGGGCACTGGAAATGGTGGACATTTTGGAGGACGATAGTGAGGAACCTGATGATGTCCTCAGTGGTGGGGGGGGATGTGGAATAGGAGGGCACCCTCCTTCAGGAGGAGCATGCTCCGAGAACACCCGCATTAAGGCAGAAAGATGCGGCAGACTGCCCGTATTTCCAGTGAGGGGTGTGCCTTGAGTTCCGCCAACACCTCCTCCTCCATGATCGTCGGTCTAAGCCGAGTTATTGCGGCGGTGAGGGTCGGTGGGCGACACAGGAAGGCGGCAGGAAGTGGTAGGTCCCGGCGTGGACGCTGGAGCTGGCGCCGGAGATGGGGATGGCGATGATGTAGATGACGGCGATGGTGATGGCGAGGACGAGAGCGGGGCATAAGCCGTGGCCCCTCTGGGCCACCACCCCAGCGGTAGCTGCAGTAACAGGCTGAGGGAGGGGAGGGAACAGATCAGAGGTGGAGGTGCGGGAGGAAGAAGCTGGGGAGGGGGCGACAAAGAGCGAGGGCGAAGTGAGAGTGAGAAGTGGAGGGATGGAATGAGGGGGGGCGACTGGGCTAATGGTAGTGGTGGCGGTGGATGGAGAAGTATATAATATTGTGGTGGTGGTGCTAGTGGTAGTGGTGGTGGGAGTTGACATGACAACAAGGAGGAACAAAGACAGGACAGGACGAAAAGTACAGAAGAAAACAGGGGATG
Source organism: Schistocerca serialis cubense (assembly GCF_023864345.2). Classification (NCBI taxonomy): domain Eukaryota; kingdom Metazoa; phylum Arthropoda; class Insecta; order Orthoptera; family Acrididae; genus Schistocerca; species Schistocerca serialis. Next base: position 680,015,605 of record NC_064641.1, read on the forward strand.
GACGAAGACAGATGAAGACAGACCAGGACCGGTGGAATGCAAAATGGGGCCAAAGCCCCGCTCCGCTTGTGCTGGCAGGTGACGACCGCAGGCAGGAACGCTGGCAGGAACGCTGGCCGGCTGGCTGGAACGTGGGCAGGAACACTGGCAGGAACGCTGACAGGAATGCTGGCTGGCAGGAACGCCGGAGCTGTTGCTGCCGCGGACTATACCGCCGTTGCTCCTGCTGCTGCTGCTGGCTGTAATGCTGCTGGCTGGCTGGACTGCTGCTGCCTGACTGGACCGCTGCTGTCTGGCTGGACCACTGCCGGCTGGCTGGACCGCTGCAGGCTGGCTGGACTGCTCCCGTCTGGCTGGACAGCTGATAGCTGGCTGGACCGCTGCCGGCTGGCTGGACCGCTGCTGGCTGGCTGGATCGCTGCATGCTGGCTGGACCGCTGCTGGCTGGCTGGACCACTGCCAGCTGGCTGGACCGCTGCTGGCTGGATGGACTGCTGCACGCTGGCTGGACCACTGCCGGCTGGCTGGACAGCTGATGGCTGGCTGGACCGCTGCCAGCTGGCTGGACCGCTGCTGGCTGGCTGGATCACTGCACGCTGGCTGAACCACTGCCGGCTGGCTGGACCGCTGCTGCCTGGCTGGACCGTTGCCAGCTGGCTGGACCGCTGCCGGCTGGCTGGTCCGGTGCTGGCTGGTTGGACCGCTGCAGACTGGCTCGATCGCTGATGGCTGACTGGGCCGGTGCCAGCTGGCTGGACAGCTGATGGCTGGCTGGACTGCTGCTGGCTGGCTGGACTGCTGCTTGCTGGCTGGACCACTGCACACTGACTGGACCACTGCCAGCTGGCTGGACAGCTGATGACTGGCTGGACCACTGCTGGCTGGCTGGACCCCTGCTGGCTGGCTGGATCGCTGCTTGCTGGCTGGACTTCTGTTGGCTGGCTGGACCGCTGCCAGCTGGCTGGACCGCTGCCAGCTCGCTGGACTGTTGCTGGCTGGTTGGACCGCTGCAGGCTGGCTGGACTGCTGCCAGCTGGCTGGACCACTGCCAGCTGGCTGGACAGCTGATGGCTAGCTGGACCGCTGCTGGCTTGCTGGACCACTGCACGCTGACTGGTCCACTGCCAGGTGGCTGGACAGCTGATGGCTGGCTGGACTGCTGCTGGCTGGTTGGAATGCTGCTTGCTGGCTGGACCGCTGCTGGCTGGCTGGACCACTGCCGGCTGGCTGGACCACTGCCGGCTGGCTGGACCATTGCTGGCTGGTTGGACCGCTGCAGTCTGGCTGGACCGCTGCTGGCTGGCTGGGCCGCTGCTGGCTGGGCTGCTGCTGGCCGTACTGCTGCTGCTGCTACTGGCTGGCTGGACTTAAAAAAGCCCTAATACTTTGATGAGAGGCGAATGCCACTATTGAAGGGTGGTACTCGTTACGAGGTACTGCCGGAGATGATTCTCTCTCTCATTACAGCTCCTTTTATACACGATTGTCATGTGCAGTCACTGCGTTTTGCTGTCCAGCGCCATCTATAGGACATTTTGTGAAATTTTTTTTGTTCTAAACAAACCCCATGTCATTCCCAGGATTTGTGTTAATTTTTACCTCTCTATCTACATTATTCCGTGGTTTATTAAGTTTTCAAATTTATACTGACTTTTTGATCACTCGATGTGTTGGGGAATAGCTCAGGAGATAGCAGTTTCTGACGTCGTGACGCCAGGCTGCATCATCCACATGGCACTCTGGAAACTGCACATGATTCAGACGCCATATTGTTCGTCTCTGCAGACAGTAGCCTTCACATGGTTCATAAATGGTTCAAATGGCTCTGAGCACTATGGCACTTAACATCTGAGGTCATCAGTCCCCTAGAACTTAGAACTACTTAAACCTAACTAACCTAAGGATATCACACACAACCATATTTGAGGCAGGATTCGAACCTGCGACCATAGCAGCCGCGTGGTTCCGAACTGAAGCGCCTAGAACCGCTCGGCCACAATGGCTGGCTCCTTCACATAGTATTGCAAAATTTTATGCAGACAGAGATACCCTTTTATCTGACATAAATAAGACACTATGGTAACGCAAAGAATGAACACGGTGAGGTACTGCAAGCCAATGAATAAAGCCCAAGTCTGTCTTACTGTTATGAAAAATCCAGCCTGGTCAGACGCCAAACATTGTCCAAGTGTACAGTGTAAGTCATTAACAAGAGCACTGCCGGCCTGTATATTGTTAACATGGCTACTGAATACAACAATGGCTTGCTGTCGCTGTGCAGGCAGCTCTATCCCACTCTGGAGGCCACTTGGCGTGACTGGCGGAGGGGTCGTGTCTCCGGCACACTGCAGTGTCTCGCTGCCCGCTATGGGAGCAAGTAAACATCGTCGCTATCGATAACGAGGCGCTGTCTGTAGCAGAAAGGATAAACAGAAAGATGTTCTTCTGTAAAAACGCGCACACAACGCAAACCGTGTGTATGATACAACATTTTTTGTCAGCACTGTCTGATGCAATAAAACGTTCTCGGGCTTCTTGTAGTGTCATTCTGCAGTGCGCCCGCGACGTTTCCGAAGGCTTACTCCCTCCTACCATCTCACACTACAGACTGACGCTTGAGGAAACCCGAGAAGCTTGTGTTGCACTGACATTCTGCAAAGACCTCTATTTGAGTACTTTACTGATGCTTATAATAAATCTTTATCTTATTTTTCACCGTAAGTATGTCATGTTTAGCGCCACAAAACGTGGGTAGGAGAACTATAATTTCTTCTTCGAATAGATGCGAGCTGCAACGAAAACAAATTACATCTGTAATGGCTCTGTCGTTGTTACACTTTCTCCCAGTGGAGTTTACAACATAAATACCACAAAAACGCCTTTTGGATGCTGTTACGTAGGTCATTACCGTCAGACACATCAAAATACCGAATTTCGTAACGAGTGTAATCATGAGAACAGTGTCACACAGGTCAGTCAGTTTCATGGTGGTGGAAATCTGGTAGAGGATGGAATAATGATGGACGATCGTTCAGACCGTGGCACCTAAGTTGGTGAGACTAGGAAGACTGTTACAACGCAGAGATAGTTAGTTAGTTTGTTAGTTATTTGGTTGCTTGTTCCATTGATCAATCGCACGGTACGGTAGCCGTTATGATGTGGAACGTGTCAAGTGCACAAGAAATGCACATATGAAACAAGAGTTTTTAATACACTCCTGGAAATTGAAATAAGAACACCGTGAATTCATTGTCCCAGGAAGGGGAAACTTTATTGACACATTCCTGGGGTCAGATACATCACATGATCACACTGACAGAACCACAGGCACATAGACACAGGCAACAGAGCATGCACAATGTCGGCACTAGTGCAGTGTATATCCACCTTTCGCAGCAATGCAGGCTGCTATTCCCCCATGGAGACGATCATAGAGATGCTGGATGTAGTCCTGTGGGACGGCTTGCCATGCCATTTCCACCTGGCGCCTCAGTTGGACCAGCGTTCGTGCTGGACGTGCAGACCGCGTGAGACGACGCTTCATCCAGTCCCAGACATGCTCAATGGGGGACAGATCCGGAGATCTTGCTGGCCAGGGTAGTTGACTTACACCTTCTAGAGCACGTTGGGTGGCACAGGATACATGCGGACGTGCATTGTCCTGTTGGAACAGCAAGTTCCCTTGCCGGTCTAGGAATGGTAGAACGATAGGTTCGATGACGGTTTGGATGTACCGTGCACTATTCAGTGTCCCCTCGACGATCACCAGTGGTGTACGGCCAGTGTAGGAGATCGCTCCCCACACCATGATGCCGGGTGTTGGCCCTGTGTGCCTCGGTCGTGTGCAGTCCTGATTGTGGCGCTCACCTGCACGGCGCCAAACACGCATACAACCATCATTGGCACCAAGGCAGAAGCGACTCTCATCGCTGAAGACGACACGTCTCCATTCGTCCCTCCATTCACGCCTGTCGCGACACCACTGGAGGCGGGCAGCACGATGTTGGGGCGTGAGCGGAAGACGGCCTAATGGTGTGCGGGACCGTAGCCCAGCTTCATGGAGACGGTTGCGAATGGTCCTCGCCGATACCCCAGGAGCAACAGTGTTCCTAATTTGCTGGGAAGTGGCGGTGCGGTCCCCTACGGCACTGCGTAGGATCCTACGGTCTTGGCGTGCATCCGTGCGTCGCTGCGGTCTGGTCCCAGGTCGACGGGCACGTGCACCTTCCGCCGACCACTGGCGACAACATCGATGTACTGTGGAGACCTCACGCCCCACGTGTTGAGCAATTCGGCGGTACGTCCACCCGGCCTCCCGCATGCCCACTATACGCCCTCGCTCAAAGTCCGTCAACTGCACATACGGTTCACGTCCACGCTGTCGCGGCATGCTACCAGTGTTAAAGACTGCGATGGAGCTCCGTATGCCACGGAAAACTGGCTGACACTGACGGCGGCGGTGCACAAATGCTGCGCAGCTAGTGCCATTCGACGGCCAACACCGCGGTTCCTGGTGTGTCCGCTGTGCCGTGCGTGTGATCATTGCTTGTACAGCCCTCTCGCAGTGTCCGGAGCAAGTATGGTCGGTCTGACACACCGGTGTCAATGTGTTCTTTTTTCCATTTCCAGGAGTGTATATATATATTGTTGTTGTCTTCAGTCCTGAGACTGGTTTATTGCAGCTCTCCATGCTACTCTATCCTGTGCAAGCTTCTTCATCTCCCAGTAACTACTGCAACCTACATCCTTCTGAATCTGTTTAGTGTATTCATCTCTTGGTCTCCCTCTATGATTTTTACCCTCCACGCTGCCCTCCAATACTAAATTGGTGATCCCTTGATGCTTCAGAACATGTCCTACCAATCGATCCCTTCTTCTAGTCATGTTGTGCCACAAATTTCTCTCCTCCCTAATCCTATTCAATACCTCCTCATTAGTTATGTGATCTACCCATCTAATCTTCAGCATTCTTCTGTAGCACGCACATTTCAAAAGCTTCTGTTCTCTTCTTGTCCAAACTATTTATCGTCCATGTTTCACTTCCATACATGGCTATACTCCATACAAATACTTTCAGAAACGACTTTCTGACACTTAAATCTATACTCGATGTTAACAAATTTCTCTTCTTCAGAAACGCTTTCCTTGCCATTGCCAGTCTACATTTTATATCCTCTCTATTTCGGCCATCATTAGTTATTTTGCTCCCCAAATAGCAAAACTCCTTTGCTACTTTAAGTGTCTCATTTCCTAATGTAATCCCCTCAGCATCACCCGACTTAATTCGACTACATTCCATTATCCTCGTTTTGCTTTTGTTGATTTTCATCTTATATCCTCCTTTCAAGACACTATCCATTGCGTTCAACTGCTCTTCCAAGTCCTTTGCTGTCTCTGACAGAATTACAATGTCATCGGCAATATATATATATATATATATATATATATATATATATATATATTACATTATATATATTATATTACATTATATATATATATATATATATATATATATATATATTACAATACAGAGTTAAGGATTAATATTTCTATTATTTACCCCATTCCCTTAAGTGGCACAAAATGCATATACTATATTTATCGATTTGTTTATTCCTATTCAAGAATTCATCTATGGTATAGAAGGAGTTGTCAAGGAGATATGACTTCAATTTATTTTTTAAGCTATTACTGCTGTCTGTCATACATTTTATTTCATGTGATAATTTGTCGAAAATGTTTATAGCAGCCTATTTTACTCCTTTCTGTGCCAAAGATAGGTTGAGTAAAGGATAGTGTAAGTCTTTCTTTCTTCTGGTATTATAATCATGAATGTCTCTGTTGTTTTTAAACTGGTCCATGTTGTTGAAAACAAATTTCATTAGTGAGTAAATGTACTGTGAGGCTGTTGCAAGAATTCCCAATCTTTTAAAAACATGCCTAGAAGATGTCTGACTGTGAACCCCACACATTATTCTAACCACTTTCTTTTGAGCAGTGAATACTTTTTGTCTAAATTTTGAATTACCCCAAAATATTATTCCGTATGACATCAGAGAGTGAAAGTATGCAAAGTATGTTAACTTACGAATTTCTATATCCACAAAATTGGCAATTATTCTGATTGCAAAAGTTGCTGACCCTAGTCGCTTTAGAAGATCCAAAATATGAACTTTCCAATTAAGATTCTCATCTATGTGTACACCCAAAAACTTAGTATGCTCTACTGACTTCTGTTAATATGTTATGTTTATTGAAGGAACTGTACTTTTCACAGCAGAAAATTGTATGTACTGTGTTTTTTCGAAGTTTAGAGCAAGCCCATTTGCAGAAAACCAATTAATGACTTTTCCAGAGACATTATTTGTATCATTGTCAGTTGGAGTTTCTTTTACCGGATTAATAATGATGCTTGTATCATCACCAAACATTGTCAGTTCAGCTTCCTGTTTCGGATAGGAATTGAGGTCGTTCACATATATATGGGGATGAAGGAGTACAGCTAGATAAGCAATTGTTTAGATGTGTAATTGGGACAGACTTCTTCCTCATGGGTGGTATTGCTGCTTTGGTTCATAAATGTCACAACGGAAACGACACCGACTGCTTGCCCTAGTCTGGCACATCCTGGAACATGACTGCTCAGAGAATGCCTCAGATATCTACGCTGGTCTATGAGCCACCAGAAAGACTGGATGTTCCTCGGTCCCAGAGTCGTTCCATAGAGAGGAGACCTCTCCTTTGGTGTCATCGCCAGACACTCCATCCAACTCCAAGAGTTTTGGGTCCAAAGCGAGGCGTTTCCTCATTCTTGGCAGCCACTTGGAGCTGCCTGCATCACATGAAAGGCCAATCATAAATTTCTGGACCGCCGCTCTGACTGCAGCACTGCGTCAGCTAGGCTAGCATTCTGCTGGCCATGTAGTATTCTTGACTCTGCACTCACCGTGATATTGTAAGGGTTCCTGACAACAAATCCCACACTCCCCATTCTGAGGCAGAACTGGCTGTTGTGGCTAGTAGTGGGGTCGGTGATGTCTGCCACGCTGCCACGCCATTAGTCAATAATGGGCTAACTCTAAGTGCTGCGATTGGAATGCAATGGAGAGATGATTTTCTGCTTCTCGCTTGCCCAAAGAACCCTTGCAGACCTTTACAGAGATGTGCCTCACGTGTCTCATGGAGTCCATGCCATGATGTATTGCTGACAGCATAAGTCAGAGAAAGATTCTATCGGCTATTGGATAGGTGCCTCTGATCTGGTTGCTGATAAAAGTGTATTTACCAGTGGTTGATAGTAATCTGTACAGATAGAAACGAGAAGGAACTTGGAACCAATGAAGAGTTGATAAAAAAATAAACCCATCAAAATAATCCAGAAACTAGTTTTACCTGCTCTGCAAACGAACGGGATAAATTCTACTTACCTTTGAAGCTACACTCCTGGAAATAGAAAAAAGAACACATTGACACCGGTGTGTCAGACCCACCATACTTGCTCCGGACACTGCGAGAGGGCTGTACAAGCAATGATCACACGCACGGCACAGCGGACACACCAGGAACCGCGGTGTTGGCCGTCGAATGGCGCTAGCTGCGCAGCATTTGTGCACCGCCGCCGTCAGTGTCAGCCAGTTTGCCGTGGCATACGGAGCTCCATCGCAGTCTTTAACACTGGTAGCATGCCGTAGGGGACCGCACCGCCACTTCCCAGCAAATTAGGGACACTGTTGCTCCTGGGGTATCGGCGAGGACCATTCGCAACCGTCTCCATGAAGCTGGGCTACGGTCCCGCACACCGTTAGGCCGTCTTCCGCTCACGCCCCAACATCGTGCAGTCCGCCTCCAGTGGCGTCGCGACAGGCGTGAATGGAGGGACGAATGGAGACGTGTCGTCTTCAGCGATGAGAGTCGCTTCTGCCTTGGTGCCAATGATGGTTGTATGCGTGTTTGGCGCCGTGCAGGTGAGCGCCACAATCAGGACTGCATACAACCGAGGCACACAGGGCCAACACCCGGCATCATGGTGTGGGGAGCGATCTCCTACACTGGCCGTACACCACTGGTGATCGTCGAGGGGACACTGAATAGTGCACGGTACATCCAAACCGTCATCGAACCCATCGTTCTACCATTCCTAGACCGACAAGGGAACTTGCTGTTCCAACAGGACAATGCACGTCCGCATGTATCCCGTGCCACCCAACGTGCTCTAGAAGGTGTAAGTCAACTACCACGGCCAGCAAGATCTCCGGATCTGTCCCCCATTGAGCATGTTTGGGACTGGATGAAGCGTCGTCTCACGCGGTCTGCACGTCCAGCACGAACGCTGGTCCAACTGAGGCGCCAGGTGGAAATGGCATGGCAAGCCGTTCCACAGGACTACATCCAGCATCTCTATGATCGTCTCCATGGGGGAATAGCAGCCTGCATTGCTGCGAAAGGTGGATATACACTGCACTAGTGCCGACATTGTGCATGCTCTGTTGCCTGTGTCTATGTGCCTGTGGTTCTGTCAGTGTGATCATGTGATGTATCTGACCCCAGGAATGTGTCAATAAAGTTTCCCCTTCCTGGGACAATGAATTCACGGTGTTCTTATTTCAATTTCCAGGAGTGTATTAATATAATTTGTTACTCTGGCGTGCTTTATATCTTTGGAACAATCCACTGGCCTAAGGCGCAGAAACTGACCCTGCAACATCTCCCAAGAACAACAGTTCCTAAATACAAACCCCATATGACCAAACCTCGAACATAAAGAACTTTTCTGTGGAGAATAAGAGTGGCAGAGGGCAGGACGATTTGCAGCATTATGCAAAAAAGTATATTGCATTTTCGCACTATTTAATAGTTTTAATGGGTAGTGGGTAGGTGATAAATATCTTTTTAATGAAATGATTGCATCACTCAGCTGTTGACACGAAATGATCTTTACTAGTAAAGTGGTTTGAGTTTGAAATTGAGCGTCATCAGGTTACATCAATGTCTGACATACTGAACTCAGCTGTAAATGTATTCTTAGTAAGAGTCGAAACGCTGTACGCAATTATTACGTATGAACAGAAGTAATAAGTTGACATCGTCGTTGTACAGCATGTTGTAAACTGCATGGAAATCTAACATTTTAATGAACGGAAATAGACAAACCTACTTCATAATACTGCCGTTATTTCAGGAACATGTAACAGCTTCGAATATTTTAGAAACAGTTTCATACACAGACACTAAATATGCTTTCTGCAAACAACCATACGCTCTTTATTCTTTCACATGCACACAGCAGCAAATGAGGAATGATGGACTACGAAACTACCAACTGGAACTGGTTTTTCAGCATTATTATGGCCGTATAAGATTTTGTTACGAAGGATGTGGACGATCAGTTTGTGGTGGTCCCAATAAAAATCTGTCAAAATCTCACCTGTGAAATTCCAAATTTTTTAATTGTGGTACACGATTTGAAACAATTAATCACATTGCTTTACGCAGAAAAACACTGGTTAAATATGACTGTATAGACACAGCAGAACTGTTACAACAGCAGATTAAGCAGACAAAAAGTTAGATATCCCACTAATAACACACATCAGACCCCGCTTTTAAATCAGATTCTAAATGAAAGCAGATCATATAGACTTAATGTACAATTTAGTTCATCATAATAGACATGATTTCTGCCTCATTTATTTGTGTATCACATCTAAGTGGAACATGCGAAAACATATAGTGTAAAAGTCTTGGTGTTGCACACAAAATATGGAGGGTAATTATCTTATCCGCTTTCACGGAGCAGCAGTGTGGCAGTTTACACAAGGGTTAACGAAAATATTTCTCGAATGGTAACAAAAAGTCGTTCACTAAGTATATAAACATATGGGTTTTATTTAACGAAATCATTTCAGGTACTTGAGCTACTCCAAGTTTCAAAACAATTACCAAGTGGTGGTACGGTAATCATGCTGCCATCTAAAATTACGTATACAAAATTTCTCCTTCTCTGTTATAATTCAGTGGTACATTGTCTATATTAGTAATAAAGTGTTCATATCGACATACTCCATGTTACTATTTAATTGTCTTGTCTTTATTTCACCTTGCTTCTGAGAAATGATTTATGTTGGTATAAAGATGGGCTTGTAAGTTCTATTAATCTCCTTTTACTACAGCAGTTATTCCACCCCATCTCCTCCATTGTCTGAAATACGCGTAAAACTTTTAGGGATAACCGATACTCATTACGAGCAGCTGTAAAAAGTGCGTGACATTTCTTTAAACTTTTACTGCGCCACAAAACAGTGTACATCATACCTCCACCCATACCTTGAACATCTTCCTCCCGTCCCCTTCGCGATCATACTTTTCTTCAACGACCATCCCTCACATAACCTGACGTGTGCAACTTCATACACAAGACTAAATGTGGAAACAAGGTTTCGTTAATTTTATGTGTTTTTTAGTATTATAACAATCAAATAACTTTTCCATGCCTCATCTCTAAACATCTGAGGATGAATAACTGGATGATGTCAGATTCTGTCTAGAGAAACAGTTAATATACCGTACTTTCTCCCAGAATTTGACGCGTTTATTGCAATGACTTTAAACGACACACAGACACGCGCACGCACACAAGCTTAATGAGGAAATTATTAACTATTGAAGATACTTCCAGCAAGAGCCAACAAATTTTACCCATTGCCTCGCCAAACATAAATGGAAGAACGGATGTAGGATCAGGGAACCCAGTTGGTGTTGGGGCAGATGTGACTTTCTTAGGATAAAAATTGGATACAATTAACATTGGACAGGTGGACAAAAAACATCGTCAAAGGCCCATAATATAGATGCGATTCCAGGTCGTTGACTATATTGCTATCATAAGCTTGTGTGTGGAAGTAGCAGACTCGGATGCTGATCGAAGAAGAAATTTTCGACACCAGGGTTTGGCAGGATAGTGAAAAATTTTTGTTGCATGAAGTTCTTGATTAACAGATTTCAGTTATTATAATCATCTCCATCACCATTATTAGCCATTAGACATCCACATCTGTATAAAAGGCCTCGTCATGATTTTTCCTTGCATTACACTCTTCGTTGTATACATTCATGTTGCTCTTGTGTGGCTTGTATGTTTTATCATGCCTTTTATGTAGCTTCCATTGGGTTGTCGTCTCAGTATTTTTTCAGTCTTTTTCTTGATCCATGTACAATATATTTGCCACATTTCGTGCCCTATGCATAATCTGATTTTCATTATGTTCTAAATCACGTCTTCCACTCCAGTCAACTTATTAATTCTTTTGCCCCTTCTCTCCTAGTGATTCCCAACATTAAGCTCTCTAATAGTCAATGAGTAACCCTCAGTTTCTGAACGATATTCCTACTGAAAGTCCATGTCTCTATGCGTTAAGTCAAAATTAGCGATACACACTACTTTTGTTTTCAGACTCGTTGGTACCTAACAACCCTATTTGGTTCATCAAAAGCACTGCAAGCCATTTCTTTGTCACCTATATGCCTTGAGCTATTCTAAATACAAAGGCCCATCGTCCTAAGATATCTTAATTTGTACGATTATCTTCCACACTGAAGGTGAGAAGTGCATTTTCATAATAAAACTAATGTATTTCGTGTAGGTTTCTTTACAGTGCAATGCTTCCTCGTTTCCACAGTTAAGGTACTTGAAAACGTCGTCTATAGTTGCTGAGAATATCTTCGGTGACATTGAATATCCGTTACCACACCCTCCCAAAATTCTGAATATATCGCTATCTTGATGAATAACAATGGAAGTTATAGTACTGGATTTTATATTCTTCACTACACGACTTCTACATCTACATACGTATTCCGCAAGACACTAGAAGGTTCAAGGCAAAGCTGTCTTGTAGTACTGCTGTTCCTCTTGTAAATGGCTCAAGGGGACCACTGGCTTTGTTTTTCTGTGCGAACCCTGATTCCTCTTGTCTTCGTCATCCTTACAAGAGATGTTTGGGAAGGAGCCAGAGCGTTCTACAGTCTTTCGCAAATGACTGTTTTCTAAACTTTCTGAATACTGTTTCGCGATGACATGTTCTCTCCGGCGGTTCCCATTTAAGCAGTTCCCTAATACTTTCGTGTTGATGGAAATTATCGGTAACAAATCTGCCAGCATCTTCTGAACTGCTTCGATATCTTCCCCAACACTCGAGCAGTACTCAAGAATGGGTCGCATGGATATTAAATGTTGTGTACGCGGTCTTCTTTATAGATGAGTTGCGTTTTTCTAGGATTCTCCCAATAAAGTCACCATTCGCCTTCCCTACAACATATCTTACTTCCTCGTTCCATTTTGTATACCTTTGCAACGTTACCCTTAAATATATGATCGGCCCGGCTGTGTCAACCAACGCACTGCTGACACTGTTTTCGAACTTTATACGATGTTTTTACTTCTTATCTAAGACAGGCTGAATCAGTGACTTATTTCTCAACGGCCGCTACTACAGATTTTCTTGACACTGACTCAAAAGTTTTTTAGGTATCCCAGACATAGCTCCGTTCTGTAGTATCTTTCACGGTTTATCAACTGGCTCTTTGCGGTGCATCTACTAATAAAGTCAGGGCCTTCCTTTCTATGATTAAAATCCAGTATTTTTATTTTGGTAATACTTTAAGGTAATATATTGCATATTTGGGAGAGGAGAACGATAGATACCCGGCTTTTTGTTTCGATTGTCACCTTTCCTATGAAGTAGAATAACTGCTGCATTGTTCTGCTGATGGGAAATTGTCTTTATTCACACAAGTTCTCCAACTGCTTTGAAAATTCCTTTTCTATCCTTTTCCTTAAGCTTTAACTATTTCATTTGAAATTATGTCCTCCCCCACCCACCTATTTCTTTATACCTTAAATGGCATTACATCCATAATCAGGAATTATCTTCTTAAGGTAACTATTTTTATTATCCACTATGAGTGGTTTGACTTCGAAAACATAATTTTGCCTCCCTTGTTAGTTTCTGTGACATTTACAGCCATAACTGACAAAATTTAACATCTAGCCAATAAAAGTTTGTTCTATTATCTTTATACTCTTATTGTTTTTATCTCATAAAATTTTCATTGTACTTCAGGATAGCCTATGACATTTGCTTGACACTCTTGCCTATCGTTATGGCTGCCTTCTTCCACTTGACATATGTATTCAAATATTTCAGCGGAGAGCAAAGATTACTCTCTATCAGGTACATAGTGGATTTTGGTTCCATTTAATTACTTGAAGGTAATCAGAATAATTAAGAAAAAATTAATGATCTGAGGGAAAAAACTTAAAAATAACAAGAAATGGAGAAAAAGGATGGTCAAATATTTTATGGCAAGATTTGTCTTAAAGTAAGAAATAAAATAGATTAGAGAAATTTGACACGCCTTTGGATTATGCATGTAATCACATAGAGCAAATGGGAATTTAATGCTTTACATAGCAGTAGTAGCTTTACCGATAAAATACCTTACCGCTTGACTTTCAATAGCAATAGCATTCCAGCTGATGAAATATTTTGCTGTTTGATTTCATATAGCAACAGTATCCGAAGACCATACCACAGGAGACAGCACAGTCGACATAATGCATCTGACAAACATGCTCTACAACTCTCAATATTGAAAGCCTGCACCTCATCTGCTGTATTTGTTCCGAGCATCATTCAAAGGTACGTCAAATGTTTCTGTCATTCATTTTATTTATTTCTTCCAGACAAGTAATCTCACAAAAGATTTGATCGCTTTTCTTTCACATTTTTTTTTAATTTCCTTTGCTTTCGTTATACTTGCTACACCTGTCGTTGTTTGCATAACTACAATTGGTAAGTAACTGACACTTGTGTCTACATCTGTACAATGTTCATTTTTAAAATGCTGAACCTATTAATCAATCAGTTTTACCTAAATGCACTTAAAGAAATTGATGAGTCTATTTCCTTCTAGCTTTGTACTTGCTTCTGTTCTGTATATTGCAGCTGTACTATCACTTGCATTTCGAAAGTAATCAGCACCCTCACGTCCTGTATATTTCACATTGCCTTATAAAGTCCAGTTCGTTTCTGGGACAAATAATTTATTCAAAATTAAGGCTGGGTTTTTCCCACCCCCTATGATGACACTTGCATGTACGTCTTCTGGAAATGGCAGGAAATTTTGACTGCCAAGTTCAATTGGGCTACTTCCACTAACCTAGGTACTCCTTCCCCCTGCCCTGTTCCCCTCTCTACCCCCCCCCCCCTCACACCTCTCCCCCCGCCCTCCTCCTAGGATGTCGCCTCTGGTGGGAAACGGTCAGGTTCTGTCCAGCTGCTGGAGAGTAAGGATAGGTTGGTGTACTTTATTTTAGATGGGTAATGGTACTTCTGTGCTGGAGAGAAAGGCAAGGTACTTAATTAATCAATTAATCTATTTATTTGAACTGGGCTACCTCTAGCAACCAAACTCGGAGATGTGCATGTTCGTCTCGATGTGCAGGGACCGACTGAGCTATTTCACACTACATCCAGCAGAGGGCGCTGTTGGCTTCCCCCATCCCTCCCACCACTCCTATAAAGTTACCCAGACCCACTACCACCCCTCCACTGGAAATGGCAGAAAATAGCCAGTCTATGTCCAGCTTCCAGAATTGATTGTTAGGTCAATGCACTATATTTACTTTTGATGGGAAACAGAAGTAAACATGGCTCTTAATTACACATCTATATGCATAGTGCTACACAAAAAGTGGTTAAAACTGCAGTACAACTAGAAAGTGACGATGTAACACAACTGGTGTTTTCCTACTGGAAAAGAAATTCACAATATCACCAGAGACTAGAAGCAGGCGGACTCAAAGTAAAAAGTAATTTTACATAAGACATTCCCTTCACCAACAAGAGAAAATAAATGATAGGCTGAGTGAGCTTAGTTTATATTTGCTGTTGGAGTTAGGCATATTAAGGCATTTATTTTTTATTTTCCTCCCTTTTCAAAGCAGAGTTCTACATTGGGAACCCACGTTGGTGTCTAAGCACAGATGGGAAATTTAGAACAATTATATATCTAAAATTTCATGACCAATTTCGAAACCCATAATAGGTGATAAAAAGACAAAAAGAAAACACCCACGCACACACAGCAGGTCGGATAGATCAGATGTCTGAAAGATTTTCCTAGAATTAGAAGCACTATCCTACAGATGAGGAAAATGGAATTTTCGATGAATTTTTGAAGTCCTTCAACTGGAGATCTGGAGATGCTCATCATCATCATCGTTTCCCAACTCCAGTTAACCGGGTGTGGTGTATGGAGATGCTCTAAAGCCTCAGTGGTGTGTCGGGGATAGCCTTCCATCTGTCAGAACCAGAGGAGGCTGACCTACCTGAACTTGTCTCTGAACACCCGAACGAAGAAGACATCACATGAATCTCTTTCTGTGAATGGAGCATCCTGATTGATTCTTACTGAATTTACCCACCAAAATGCTGCTGCTGGTGTGGGAGCACTGTCCACAACTTTCTGCAGATCGACAAATTACGAGAATTTGAGTGGGAAACTATTTTAGTACAGATCGAATCACAGCAGTCATATTGCACTGACAGTTAAACTCTGCAGAAGTGGTCTACAGGTCATGAAATACGGAAGCTACTGCCAAAGAAACTTAGTCAGTTACACTGCTCTGCTGCTGTCGAGGAAAGCTTGAATTTTTTGGCATGAAACCGCTCTCCAACTAGGCTATGTCACCACAAACGATTCTACCATCACACCATATTGCGACGTCACTGTAGTAAACACAATTCATATCCTGCACCATACAAAATCATCACTGCTGCATCCTGCATATAACTATTGACTGCCGGTTACCGCAACATATACCCCGAAGACACACAGATCTCAAAAGCACAAGCACATGCGCCGAATATAGTCACAGTTTTAGATATCCCACGAGGTTGGTCGGTCTTCTGTTATGGCCAATGGTGCCAAACAACTGCTCCCCACATGCACTAGCGTGATCCATGATCAGGGACTTTCTGTGAACAGCGACCCCTTTCAAAACCTCTGCACAAAGGCTAGACTGGTTCAAAGGCGTCTGCTGGAAGTACTCTTTCTGGCTGGGCCTGTTTGCGAGCGTGGTTTCTGCAATGTGTTGCGACCATGTAGAGACTCTGGGATTACAAGAATATTTACTTTCAGAGCTCTGTGGTTTAGAAATGCTTTGTCAACCGCGAGTTAGTTCACCGATCTCGTTGCCGATATCAGCTGCAATATCCGATTTTGCTCGCCAAAAAATGATGATGTTTCTGATACTTTTATGCTCAAATCATCAAGTATCATATGAAAATTTTCAGAATTTCATGTATTTTCGCATGGTTTGCTGGAATATCATACCATTTACGCGACTGTCCTCGATGTCAAGCACATAGCAATATGTTACCGATCACCTGCACAGTGTAACCCTGAAGATTAAAAGTATAACTTGAATCTTCAGAGAGCCGAAACATTAACCTGGTCATTTCGTGGCACGTGCTGAAAACCATTGAGTATCTGGAAACTTACTGTGCTAGAGAAGGTAGTTCCACTCTTTTTTTTTATCGAATACTGACATCAGTGGTACAACCCTTGTACTTAACAAACTCAACAAAGGTTCAAAATGGTTCAAATGCCTCTGAGCACTATGGGACTTAACTGCTATGGTCATCAGTCCCCTAGAACTTAGAACTACTTAAACCTAACTAACCTAAGTACATGACACACATCCCTGCCCGAGGCAGGATTCGAACCTGCGACCGTAGCGGTCGCGCGGTTCCAGACTGAAGCGCCTAGAACCGCTCGGCCACTCCGGCCGGCAACTAAGGTAATACTCATAATCATAGGTGTTTCTCATTTCTAGAGAACCAGCCAATGTCTCTACCACCACAGTTTCACCGTATCGATGCCAACAACACAGCACAATCGATATTCTCTCAACGAAATAAAGACGGAAAACGTGTAGAGTAGCAGTATACCTAACAGTCAACCATTTAGGATCTGTAACTAGCGCACCTCCTCGACGGAGAGGGAAAGAGAGTTCTAAGAATTTGTCTCACGACAGTCCTAACAAAGAAGTGTGACGTCACTGATAACAGCACCTCACAGTCGAAGATGAAGCTCCTGTTTCTGTTCTGCAGAAATCAGTCACACACGAGCAAAGATTCAAGAACAGGAAGCCATTAATCGTATTTCTCAGAAACATTGGTCCCCCTGGAACAATACTGAAATACCTAAATATTTTTCGTGGATGAGGAACTGAACAGTCAGCAGCGGTGTGCTTTCAAACGTTCTGGATGGGCCATCACTGTCTTCAACTGGGCCTCAGCTAAGGAAAATGTGGCTCATATAGGAAGAATAATCGGGTGCACACAGCTAATGTTTGATGCTCCTCACTGCTGATACCTCTGTTCATCCCTCATACTTAAACATGCTCGAAACTTATACCACTGAAATATATCCTCCTGTGGGTATTTCAATTTGTCAGATTTACACTACTGGCCATTAAAATTGCTACACCAAGAAGAAATGCAGATGATAAACGGGTATTCATTGGACAAGTATATTATACTAGAACTGACATGTGATTACATTTTCACGCAATTCGGGTGCATAGCTCCTGAGAAATCAGTACCCATAACAACCACCTCTGGCCGAAATAACGGCCTTGATACTGCTGGGCATTGAGTCAAACAAAGCTTGGATGGCGTGTACAGGTACAGCTGGCCATGCAGCTTCAACACGATACCACAGTTCATCAAGAGTAGTGACTGGCGTATAGTAATGAGCCAGTTGTTCGGCCACCATTGACCAGACGTTTTCCATTGGAGAATGTGCTGGCCAGGGCAGCAGTCAAACATTTTCTGTATCCAGAAAGGCTCGCACAGGACCTGCAATATGCGGTCGTGCATTATCCTGCTGAAATGTAGATTTTCGCAGGGATGGAATGAAGGGTAGAGCCACGAGTCGTAACACATCTGAAATGTAACGTCCACTGTTCAAAGTGCCGTCAGTGCTAACAAGACGTGAACGAGACCTGTAACCAATAGCACCCTATACCATCACGCCGGGTGATACGCCAGTATGGCGATGACGAATACACGCTTCCAATGTGCGTTCACTGCGATGTCACCAAACAAGGATGCGACCATCATGATGCTGTAAACAGAACCTGGATTCATCCAAAAAAATGACGTTTTGCTATTCGTGCACCCACGTTCGTCGTTGAGTACGCCATCGCAGGCGTTCCTGTCTTTGATGCAGCGTCAAGGGTAACCGCAGCCATGGTCTCCGAGCTGATAGTCAATGCTACTGCAAACGTCGTCGAACTGTTCGTGCAAATGGTTGTTGTCTTGCAGATGTCCTCATCTGTTGACTCAGGGATCGAGAAGTGGCTGCACGATCCGTTACAGCTATGCGGATAAGAAGCCTTTCATCTCGACTGCTAGTGATACGAGGCCTTTGAGATCCAGCACGGCGTTCCGTATTACCCTCCTGAACCCACCGATTCCATATTCTGCTAACAGTCATTGGATCTCGACCAACGCGAGCAGCAATGTCGCGATACGATAAACCGGTATCGCGATAGGCCTAATCTGGCCTTTATCAAAGTCGGAAACGTGATGGTACGCATTTCTCCTCCTTACACGAGGCATCACAACAACGTTTCACCAGGTAACGTCGGTCAACTCTTGATTGTGTATGAGAAATCGATTGGAAACTTTCCTCATGTCAGCATGTTGTAGGTGTCGCCACCGGCGCCAACCTTGTGTGAATGCTCTGAAAAGCTAATCATCTGCATATCACAGCATATTCTTCCTGTCTGTTAAATTTCGCGTCTGTATCACGTCATCTTCCTGGTGTGGTAATTTTAATGGCCAGTGGTGTAGTATTATACGTTAACCGAGTGTTATTTCGTGTTAAGGTTTTCCAGAACAATTTCTCTGCCGGCCGAAGTGGCCGTGCGGTTAAAGGCGCTGCAGTCTCGAACCGCAAGACCGCTACGGTCGCAGGTTCGAATCCTGCCTCGGGCATGGATATTTGTGATGTCCTTAGGTTAGTTAGGTTTAACTAGTTCTAAGTTCTAGGGGACTAATGACCTCAGCAGTTGAGTCCCATAGTGCTTAGAGCCATTTTTGAACAATTTCTCTGCATCCTTGCAGCTTGTCTGTTAGACTGGTCAAAGCTACTTTTTGATGCTCCCCACTGCCGATACCTTCATACCCATTACCGCTGGAAACTTTTATGGTCTGCTGTTGTTTGGATTTAGTTTCATACAAGAAATGTTCACAATACGGATTCCGAAAAAAACTGACGGGAATGCTGTATGGATGTATAACCTAATCCACATGAATTGGACGCCGGAGTTCACTCAGAAATCCCTCCTAAACGTGCTTACAGATCGTGCCCAATGGTTGCACAGCATCGGGCCCGAGCCCGCGGCTCCGGCTGGGGAGCATGGCCTCAACCGCCAGGTGAGACGGCAAGCGGCGTCCTGTTGTGATTTTGCAAAAGTACATGGTCCATTCCATGAGGTGCAAACACAAATATGCACTCAGCCCTTTGTGTAAACATGGATGTGAGCAAACAGGAGGTGTTTCTGGTCTAGAACAACAGCATAATTTCGCAACACGTTTGTGTGTGTGTGTGTATGTTTCTATGGTGTTCTGCCATCGGTGCTCTCCATTCCATAATAAATGACTGTCATCATTTTCACAGACAAAGTGAGATACTGGTCTCTAACCTACCTATTTGTCAAAACTTTCAACAGTAGCCACCAATAATACAGCTATTTCCAGAGTATTCTGCCGTTGATGCTAAAAGCTTCCTCAGCAGACAGAGGGAGACAGGTAATACCTATCAAAACCAAACAGTTCTTCGTAAACAAAATTTCTGTCTAGAATATCTTACTACCGTTCAGCGTTCCGGCTTCAAAGATATTCTTGAATGCTCAAGGAAATGCAAACCAACACATGCTGGCCTTGTGAACAATAGCAAATTACCTGTCTGCTGTCCACCCCTCCCTTTACTCGTGGCTACTAAGAAAAAAAAAAAATTATTTCACATCTCTAAAGTATCGTGAAAATCCTGTACAGCTGTGTGTCATAGGCTACATTTCCCATAAGTATTGTGTCATCCCATAAAAAAAAACTGTTCTTATCGGTTCCGTTTTGCAACGAAAAATGCCTGTTTACCGCTGTAACTCACGAATCATATCAGTGACTGCTGCCGTCCTCCTTCATGAAGTCCAAAGTGTACACTGTGTAGTAGGAACACTCGCATTTTTATTTAAAGAAGTGCCTTGCAGCTCCTTGTTCTGCGATCAAAAAGTTCACAATCACCAGACAGGTCAAGAAGTCCACTTCGGATCTGACATGGAAATTCTCCGATTTACACGGAAACTCGATTATTCGCTGACTGCAGTGTGTTAAATATAGTTCCGAACAGGAATGTCTAAGGCTACACCTTTTTCATGTGGAACTTTTACGTTATTCCTTGATTTTACCATGAAAAGTCAGTGACTTGATTTATGTGTGTCACCTGATGCCATTATAAATTCTATGGAGTGGTCTTATTGCAAGTATACACCATAAAACATGGATGAATTCTACGTTTTGGGTGACAAATTCGAAATGTTTCGATGCTGTCAGCAACACTGTCTTCTTGTGCAACACAGAATCGTTGCTGTAGTGCATACCGACAAGCTGTTCAACATCCGTTCCCTTTTTTCAAGAACTGACTGTAAATCTTATATATTTTTGACTTCTGTAGAAACGATATCACTTTGCTCATGTGTATGCAGCGCATGTGGGGTATGTCGTATACTGCAGTTATCATTACCGTTGGGCTGACCACGTTCCAGACAGAACCATGTCAAACTGCATAATTCACAGAAAAATTTGTAGGAAAGATGACGGATTTCTCTCCGAAACAGGGGTGCAGTAGGACATGTAAGGGTGTATATAGGCGATTTTTTACTCGATTAGTGTGTGAGGTTGGGATAGAAAGGTAATCAAAATAAATGGCTCAAATGGCTCTGAGCACTATGCGACTCAACTTCTGAGGTCATCAGTCGCCTAGAACTTAGAACTAATTAAACATAACTAACCTACGGACATCACACATATCCATGCCCGAGGCAGGATTCGAACCTGCGACCGTAGCGGTCGCTCGGCTCCAGACTGTAGCGCCTAGAACCGCACGGCCACTCCGGCCGGCCGGTAATCAAAATACTGATCTGATGTGCCCTCTACCACACACTGTACGGCCACTTGCAGTGTATTCGTTGGCATGGATTTTTAAGGGTGGTGTGACGACTTCGTTGTCTTTCACAGTTTTCCCATCTGTAGGACGCCGCGAATTCCATTGCCTTTTGAAACACGTGACCCAATGGTCTAGCGTGCACTAGCGGTGAGACTCGCAGCTGGTTTCAGTTACAAGAATATCTGCAAACATCACATGTGTCACGTGAAGACATAGTGTTATGAATTATTAACACTAAATAACTCTTGTACTTTTATGAATGGTGTAGTAATTCAAATTTAAAATGTACGTACAACACATAGCAGACGCAGGAGAATATCTAAAAAACATTGGCGTATTGTTTTTTAACTATAAAACATAAAATAGATCGATGATAAGTTGTTAGAGTGCAGAACATATAAAAAGCAAAAGATAATGCCAAAGAGTGTAAGACAAGGCGCAATCGATTTCGGAAACGATGAGTCCGTTACCGCCATCCCGATGATAGACGGGAGACATAGACTAACCCGAGAACTCCGGCGGAAGGTTCAGGACTGGAAGCAACACACGTGGGAACTCAAAATGGACAACTTTCTATTACGCACCACAGATGAATGGCGAATAGTTAAAAGTCTCAGACAGCAACAGCCCCCCAAAAGGGCAATTCGAGGACCCCATGGCCTCTTGTACGACTCACTGGCGCAGGCGGAGCTGTATGCGGATACATACCAACAACAGATGACTACGCCCCCCACGGAGGATGGAGATGATGCACTCCACCGTGCAGAGGAGGACACAGCGGCGGACTGGGAAGCTATTCGGGACGCCCCGATCAACACTATGCCCCGGCTGACAACGCCGGAGGAAATTCGGAGGATTATCAAGTATAGCAAACACACCTCACCTGGAGCAGATAGAATCAGCAATACGGAATTGAAACACCTCCCGAGAAAGCCTGTTGTGCTTCTCACCCGGATAGTGAACAGCTGCCTCAGGACTGGATACTTCCCAGAGGCATGGAAGATTGCCAGAATAGTGCCAATACCAAAACCGGGCAAGGATCTCTCACACCCTGACAGCTACAGACCCATAAGTTTACTGCCGACGCTGGGAAAGGTCCTGGAACGTGTCCTACTGAAACGCATGCTGGACATCCTTGTGGCACACAACATCATCCGACCGGAGCAGTTTGGCTTCCAGGCGAAGCTGTCGGCTGAGTTACAACTACTGCGCATCACGGAATCTATCCAAGACAATTTCAACAAGAAACGACATACTATTGGAGTATTTCTCGATATAGAGAAGGCTTACGATAAAGTATGGCGACGCAACTTGATCGTCAAGCTCCGACGTACCACTCCCCTACCAGACTGCTACTTAAAACTTCTCGATAATTTTCTTCAGGATCGCAGATTATATGTTCGCATTGGCGACAAGAATTCAACAACACGGCCTGTCCTTGAACGACTTCCACAAGGATCGGTCATATCTCCACTGCTGTTTAATTTATATATTAACGACCTCCCGACGGTGCCACATGTTACTGCCAGTTTCTATGCCGACGACACAGCGCTCCTGACTGCAGGCACCAGAATGGACCACCTCGTCACACGGATGCAGCGCCAACCAGATTTAGTGGACCACTGGACCCACATGAACAAAATAACGGTCAATGCAGAGAAAACCAAAGTTATTGTCTTCACACGTCGGAGACCCATCGTCAATGCACGCCTACGGATATCAGACCAGCCACTCCCCTGGGCAACAACTGTAAAATACCTGGGAGTGCATCTGGACGCCAAACTGTTGTATAGTCATCACATTATGGAGAAGAAGACGTCTGGCCTCAAAATGCTGGGAGCTCTCCTCCCATTTCTGAAGAGCTCGTACCTCAGCCAACGCACGAAACTCCAGTTGTACCATGCCACAGTCGAACCATCTATTTTGTATGGATCGACCACTTGGGGTACTACGTGTGCCACTAACTACAAGAAGCTACAGGTTGTACAAAGCAGATGCCTACGATGGATCACAGGAGCCCAATGGTGGATCCGAAATCATGACATTCATCGAGCCTTAAGCGAATCTTACCTCTCAGACAAGGTCAAGGAGAAGGCACGAACCTTATTTCGGAAGTTGGACATGATACGTGACAGTACACCACAACTCACCACAGTAGGTGTGGTAGAACCATTACGCAACGACAAATATAAAGTACCGAAGGCGATAGTATTTGAGCCTCCGTAAATGATATCCCTACGTAATTCTCCATAATTTAAGGACATATCGTTCATTAGCACTTCTACACACATGTTTTCAAACACACGCCAAAAGCAGCGAGTTAAAGGACCCTTCTGTGTGCCCAAACTAAAGCTGAAAGAAGGATAAATAAATAAAGAGAAAATTTTTATCCCTTCCATTCCCTACAGAAGTAAAAAAAAAATGCCAAAGAATAATAAATGAAAAACATAAAAAGAGGCGCAACACAGGTCCTTCTTAAAAAACATAACACCCACCATCTGGCGTGGGAAGTCAAAAGTACAACGTTCGTAAATTATGTAACAAACGTTAATACCATGGAGTCAAATATATAAAAAATAACGTTAATACCAAGGAGTCAAATATATATATAAAAAAAAAAAAAATCTGCGGCCGAAGTGGCCGTGCGGTTAAAGGCGCTGCAGTCTGGAACCGCAAGACCGCTACGGTCGCAGGTTCGAATCCTGCCTCGGGCATGGATGTTTGTGATGTCCTTAGGTTAGTTAGGTTTAACTAGTTCTAAGTTCTAGGGGACTAATGACCTCAGCAGTTGAGTCCCATAGTGCTCAGAGCCATTTGATTTAAAAAAAATCTCAGTACGAAACTGCCGTTACTTAATAATTAAAATACCGCCCAAATATAAGGTGTGAACAAGTAGTATACATCAATCATCGAGAAACCATCATGAGGAAGAACAAGTAATAGTGTCACTTATACCAAAATGTACATCGTACTTTAGAGAAATTAAATATAGACTATGCACGATATCCAGCTCTTATTCAAATAGCAAAGGAATTGTTAACATACATTAAAAATAATTACGTAAAATGATAACCGGTTTGTATTATTTTGTGTCAACGCCTACGAGATGTCGGCTGTCGTAAAATTATGTTCAGTAGGCGTCCATAAGTTCTGTAAATTACAGAACAAAAAAGAAAGAAGCATCTTTTAAAAAACCGAAATTAGTAATGTTATTAAAACATGTGTGTCAATGTGTTGAGATAGTTGAAATACCGAGCGAGGTGGCGCAGTGGTTAGACACTGGACTCGCATTCGGGAGGACGACGGTTCAATCCCGCGTCCGGCTATCCTGATTTAGGTTTTCCGTGATTTCCCTAAATCACTCCAGGTAAATGCCGGGATGGTTCCTCTGAAAGGGCACGGCCGACTTCCTTCCCCATCCTTCCCTAATCCGATGAGACCGATGACCTCGATGTCTGGTCTGCTTCCCCAAAACAACCAACCAACCAATAGTTGAAATAGCGGCCATTATACGTGTTCTCGTAGCGACTATGACTGAGGCGTTGTATATAAGGGATAACAAGCAGCTGACTATGACACATCAAAGGGTTGGATCCCCTCATTCGAAGGCGCCTGATTGCAAAGCCTGGGCTACTCTCAGGTTGGAATCTCCGCTTTCGAAGATTATGTCCGTCTGTCTGTCTGTCTGTCCGTCTGCCTGCCCGCCGCTTCCTGCTGTAGCTGTTCGTTCGTTCGTTCGTTCGTTCGTCCGTCCGTCCGTCCGTCCGCCTGCCTGCCTGCTCGCTGTCCGTCTGCGCCGCTGCCGCTGCTACCTGCTGTCCGTCCGTCCGTCTGTTCGCCGCCGCCGCCGCCGCCGCCGCCGCAGTACGCCGCAGTCCGCCACGGTCGTCCGACCCTCGTCATCGTCCGTCTGCGTCATCGTCCGTCTGCGTCATCGTCCGTCTGCGTCTTCGTCTGTTCCCAGTTTGTGTCCATTCCTTTTCGTGCTGTGCGTTTTTTCTCCCTGTCATCATGTCCGCCCCCACCACGACCGCCACCACTACCACCACCGCCATAGTTTACACTTCACCTTCCGCCGCCTCCACCATTATAACTTGGTGTGCCCAGTCACGCCCCCCTCCTTCCATCCCACCTCTCCTCACTCTCCCTTCACCCTCGCTCTTTGTCGCCCCCTCTCCCGCTTCTTCCTCTCGCTCCTCTCGTTCTGATCCTTTCCCCCCACTCCCCCAGCCTGTCACTGCAGCTCCGGCTCGGGTGTTGGCCCGTCGGGCCACTGTCCAGCTCTCCCCGTCGCCTTCGCCATCGCCATCACCGCCACCGCCACCACCGTCATCATCGTCGCCGTCGCCTTCGCCTTTGCCGTCACCGTCACCATCTCCGGCGCCGACTGCTGCGTCCACACCGGGACCTGTCCCTCCCCACCACCTCCCCATCGCTCCCGTCCCTCCTGTCACCACCCGCCCTTCTGCCGCCGTCAAACGCCCTAGTGGCACCCCCACCTCCTCCGCTCCCAAAAAGGCCCCACCCCGACCTCCATCCCCCCCCCCCCCCAGGGTGCCATGGATGTCTTCCCGCCTGGCCCTGCTCCCTCCTCCTCCTCCTCCTCCTCCTCCTCCTCCTCCCCCCCCCCTGTTTATACAAATATCTCCTGTCCCATCCCGATCCTTCCTTTCTCGAGGCCCGGAATCTCTCCCTTCTCCTCCGCCAACATTTCCCTGGTGCCCCCATCTCTCTCCTTATTCCCAGACGGGATTCTGTTCTCATATCCTCCCCCAGCCCAACCCTCCATACTGACATCCTCTCCCGCCTCCCCATCGCCCGTTTTGGTCCCAACGCCTCCCTTACCCCTGCTCCTTCTACATCTCCTACCCGCCAACCCCAACCCCCGCGTCGCCCGCCGACCCTCACCGCCGTGATCACTCGGCTCAGTCTGTCGATCACGGAGGAGGAGGTGTTGGCGGAGCTCAAGGCCCATCCAACATTGGAGGTGCGGGCGGTCCGCCGCATTTTCAACTCGGCCGGCCCCACCCGCCTTATGCGGGTTTTCTCTGAGGACGCCCCCTCCATTGACCGTCTCCTGAAGGAGGGTGCCCTCCTCTACAACCAGCGGTACAAGGTCGACTCCTCCCGTTTCCCTCCTCAATCCCTGCACTGCCAGAGGTGTCTGCACTATAATGCACACCCAACAGCTGAGTGCCACGAGGCCCCCACCTGCCCGCATTGTCGGCAAGCGCACTTCCTCCGGCAGTGCCCTAACCTCCAGTCCCCTCCCTCCTGTAATACCTGCAATCTCCCCCATCCCACCTACTCCCAAAAGTGTAAAGCCCGACCCCCTCCAACCACTCCTGAACTCACCGTACCTGTCCGTCCTCTGGACGCCCCCACTCCTCCTGGCAATTCTCTTCGTCCCCCCCCCCCCACCGCTGAGGACATCATCAGGTTCCTCACAATCGTCCTTCAAAATGTTCATCCCTTTCAGCGCCCCCACACCCTCCAGCAGATCTCCCTCGCCGCCCATTCCATATTCCAACTCAAGATGTACGCCACCTACTCCAACAACCAGGCCCATTTCACCTTCTCTCGCCTTGACACCCTCGTCTAACTCCCTGTCATGGCGCGACAGCAACGTATCCTTTTCAACAACATCCGCTCCCTTACCGCCAACAAGAACCTCTTCCTGCACACCCTTGCCACCCACCGCGTGGATGCCTTCCTCCTTAATGAAACCTTCCTCCAACCCCACCACACCATCCACACTTCGCCCTATCTCCTCCACCTCTCCGATAATCCCCTCCCAATTGCGCGTGGTGGAGTTGCTATTGGTCACCGCCGTCAGATCCCCGTTCGGCTCCAACCTCTTCGTCCCGACCCCACCGAACACCTGATCCTTAATCTCTTCTTCCCCGGCCTTACTGTTACCTGTGCCACCATCTATGTCCGCCCCAACGCTCCTCTTCCCTTCGACTTCCTCTCCCACGTCGACCGTAACTTCTCCTCCTACGTGATCGCCGCCGACCTCAACATCCATAGTCGTTCCGCTGCCCAGTTGCGGCGGTGGCATCGGTTCCTCTCCACCCTTCAAGGCTATCTCATCCCCATCCCCCAGCACACCCGTCCCGAATCCAACTCCACTCCCGATGTTATTCTCTCCTCCCCCAACCTCCTTGGTCGCATAACGGTGGATGTCCTGGAGCCTATTGGTAGTGACCATCTCCCTGTCCTCATCACCGTTTCAGACGGACGTCGCCCCCGACCCGACCCTCGTACTGACCCTCCCCCTAAGTTTGTCCATGACTATTCCCGTGCTGACTGGAATGCCTACCGGGATACCCTCTCCACCCAGGTCGATAGGCACCCCTTCACCTACCGCCACCCTGACGATGTCACCCATGCCGCCTCCTTTCTCCAGCAGACCTTGTCTGAGGCCGTGGAGGCCCACGTCCCTACTGTCGCCATGCACCCCCACCGTCCTACCTTACCCCCGCAGGCCGTTCTCCTCCTCTGTGAATCCCATCGTCTCTACCGTGCCTTCCTCCTTCTCTACTGATGACATTCTCCTTCACCTCACTCATCTCCTTTCCGAACAGCTTAATTCCTGTCGCTCCGCAATCTTCCTCTCCCTGGACCTCGAACGTGCCTATGACCGCGTGTGGCATTCCGGTCTCCTCTTCAAGCTCCAAACCTTCGCCCTTCCCATTAACTACGTCCGTCTGATCGGCTCCTTTCTCTCCCGCCGTCCTTCCTATGTCACCGTCCATAACTCAGATTCCTACACCTTTTTCCCCTCTGCCGGTGTGCCCCAAGGCTCCGTCCTCTCCCCTCTTCTGTACCTTTTGTACACGGCGGACATGCCGCCGCCGTCAGCCCCCGTCCACCTTCTTCAGTTTGCCGATGACACCGCCTTCCTTGCCCTTGCCCCCACCCTACAGCGCTACCAACACCTTCTCCAATCCCATCTTGACCGATTCACCGCTTGGTGCAACCAGTGGTTGCTCAAGGTCAATCCCTCCAAAACCCAGGCGATCATTGTAGGCAAAACCACCCCTTCCTTCCGCCTCCTTGATTTCTACATCACCATCTATGGCCGTCCTATCGCCCTCACTCCCACCCTTAAGTACCTTGGCGTCACCCTCGACCGTCGCCTCTCCTGGACTCCCCACCTCCGGACAATCCAAACCAAGGCACGCTCCCCACTCAATCTCCTCAAGCTCCTCTGTGGCCGTACGTGGGGTCTGGACCCCTCCACCATCCTCCACACCTATAAATCCCTCATCCGCCCTATCCTTTGTTATGCCCATCTGGGGTGGATCTCCGCCCCCCCTACCTTTTATAAATCCCTCCAAATCATTGAACGTCATGCTCTCCGCCTCACCTATCACATCCGTCTCCCCTCTCCCACACAGATCCTGTACTATCTCATCCCCTTCCCCCACCTCCTCCTTTTCTTTGGAAGGATACGGATCCTGTACACCTCCCGCAAACTCGATCCTCCTCACCTGCTTGTCTCCCCGATCCTCTCCCAACCCCGCCCGCTGCTGCGCCTGTATTCGCACGTCCCACCCAGTCTCCATCTCTCCACCCTCCTTACCCTCTCCCAAGGTGGCTTCCGCCAGCTCCCTCTCCCTGATGATGCCCTCCTCCCCTCCATCTACCCCTCCTACCAACTTTGATCCTCCCGCCCTCCTCCTGTACTTACTCCTCTGGGCACCCTCCCCCCCTTCTCTCCCTTTTCCCTCCCTCCTCCTTTTCTCCCCCCTCCTCCCCCGGGCCTCACCTCCCCTGTCCCTCTCCTCCTGCCCCCGTCTCCTAAGCCATTGGCATCCTTTTTTCCTCTCCTCTCCCCCACCTCACCCCTGTTCCCCTCTTGGCAGGTCCCCGGACTCACACACGCTCAGTGGACATTCACGCGCCGGAGATCACCGCCATCAGTGTATCGTGTGTGGCGTCATGTTTAGTGTTCAGTTTCGCCGTCACACTCCATTGTTCACCAGTGCCATCGTCTTCTTCAGTGTTTGTGCGTCGTGTCAACAGTTCGTAGTGTGGATTGTCATCGAGTGTGAACGGCTTCTTGTGTTTTTATGTTCATGTGTCTACTGTTTTTTCCCGCCGTTTTTCTAAGTGATACCTCTTCTCTGTTTATTTCCTTGTACTCTCTTCGGCTGAAGAGCGGCGTATTGTGCTGCTGCCAGCCTACCTGATTGTTCAGGTGTCAAAATAACAATAAAGTAAAAAAAAAAAAAGGCTGACTATGAATTGCAAATTGTGATAAATGACCACAAGTTGACTTTATTTCATAGTAAATCGGGAGAAGCATTCCCAAAAATGTGTGCTTCTCGATATCGTTTGCTCGTTAACTAGCACGATATCAGGAGCTTTATTATGACAAAAGATCTCCATCTCTTCCATAAGGTCGAGAAGGCGACCTTTTTTACCCTTGTGCAACAACTTCAATTGCGATGTCAAATCTGGAGTTGTATGACCAGTTGCTACCAGATGGGCTGCGAAATTCGATTTTTCAGCAATATCTTTTGTCTCAAGTGCAACATGCTCACGGAACCTTGGTTCTAATTTTCGTCCTGTTTGCCCTATGTAACCTGCATTACACGTGGCACACGTAAGTTTGTAAACACCTGATTCATGTAAGACTTTGCGTTCATGAATGTTATTCCTTAAAAGCACGCCCAGTCTGTTCGCCGTCGAGAAACCTACATTAATATATCTCTTCTTGAATACACTGGCAATTTTATTGCTAATGGGACCATAGAAAGGCAATGTGATAAATTTTTGATTTTTAGTTTCGCTTGTCTCATTCCGCCTTAAATTGTCTTTACTATATTTTTTGGATGTCAACACATAAATTTTCATGACATATTTCAACGGGTAATTGTTATTTCTTGCAATTTGCTTCTCCGATTTACTATGAAATAAAGTCAACTTGTGGTCATTTATCACAATTTGCAATTCGTAGTCAGCTTTTTTTTTTTTTTTTTTTTCTTTATTGAATTTCAATTCCCCCCAAAGGGGGCGGGCTGGCAGCAGCTTAGGACGCCGCTCTGCAGCCTACAGATTTTCTGACAAAGAGCAGGAGAATAAATAATAATAAAAAACAGGCGATAAAATCGGGGACTTAGTGAGTAACAAGGGGAGAAGAAAATGGGGAAATTAAAACAAGCAACAGAGGGATGATGAAGCGAATAAAAATACATACGGAGCAGACAGGGAAAACAATAGACTGTTAAAAAAACACGGCGACAGTCTGGATTCTGTTCGCAAAGTATATAAAATTCACACCCAGCGACAGCATGGTTTCTGTTCGCAACACAACACTGAATAGGCACTAGAACACAGCACGAAAAAGTCGGCAAAGGTGACACCACAGTCGAGAGCAGGTGGGGGGAAACTGGACAGGAGATGGGAAAACAAAAGGGGGGAAAGGAGAGTAAAAGCGAAGGGGGGGGGGAACCGGGAAAGGAGCTGATGGAGGATGAGAACCCATAAGAGGGGTAGGGGGCAGACGCGACAGGGAGGGGGGTAGGTAGAGGAGGGGAATACAAAAGGACTGGGGGGAGAAGGGAGGTAGGGAGAGCCGTAGTGGGGAGGAAACAGGACGGAAGGGGGGGGGGAAGAGGGAGCCCAGGGAAAGGACAGAGGAAAGGAGGGGGAGGGAGGATCAGAGTTGATAGGAAGGATAAATGGAGGGAGAGAGGGCATCATCTGGGAGGGGGAGCTGACGGAAGCCACCTTGGGAAAGGAGATGGAGGGTGTAGAGATGGAGGGTAGGGGGGACACAACGGTGAAGACGTGGCAGGGGGCAAGGATGGGAGAGGAGAGGAGCAACCAGGGGGTGAGGGGGTTCAAGACGGCGGGAGGTGTAGAGGATGCGGATATGTTCGAGGAAGAGGAGCAGATGGGGGAAAGGAATGAGATCATAGAGGATCCGCGTGGGGGACGGGAGGCGGATACGGAAGGCGAGGCGGAGTGCATGACGCTCAAGGATCTGGAGGGACTGATAGAATTTGGGGGGGCAGATATCCAGGCAGGACTGGCATAACAGAGGATGGGACAGATTAAGGATTTGTAGGTGTGGAGGATGGTGGAGGGGTGCAACCCCCATGTCCGGCCAGAGAGGAGTTTGAGGAGGCGGAGGCGGTTGTGGGCTTTGGATTGGATGGATCGGAGATGAGGGATCCAGGTGAGGTGACGGTCAATGGTGAGGCCAAGGTAGGTGAGGGTGGGGGTGAGACGGACAGGACGTGCGCAGACAGTAAGGGAGAAATCCAGGAGCCGGAAGGAGCGAGTGGTACGACCTACGATGATTGCCTGGGTCTTGGAAGGATTTAGTTTCAGGAGCCATTGGTTACACCATGCAGAAAAAAGGTCAAGGTGATTCTGGAGAAGGCGTTGGGACCGTTGGAGGGTAGGAGCGAGGGCGAGGAATGCGGTGTCATCAGCATATTGCAAGAGGTGCACTGGAGGGGGGGGTTGGGGCATATCGGCCGTGTACAGGAGGTAGAGGAGAGGGGAGAGGACAGAGCCCTGGGGCACACCGGCAGAGGGGTAGAAGGTGCGGGAATTGGCATGATGGATGGTAACGTAGGAGGGGCGGCGGTAGAGGAAGGAGGCCACCAGACGGATGTAGTTGATAGGAAGGGGTAGGTTTGGAGTTTAAACAGGAGACCGGGATGCCAGACACGGTCGTAGGCCTTTTCAAGGTCAAGTGAGACAAAAATGGCGGAGCGACGGGAGTTAAGCTGGAGGGAGAGGAGATGAGTGAGGCGGAGGAGTTGGTCATCAGCAGAGAAGGAAGGTCGAAAGCCACATTGGGTGTTTGGGAGGAGGTGGTTTTGGTGGAGGTGGAGATGGATGCGCCGGGAAAGGATGGATTCCAAGAGCTTGCTGAACACCGACGTGAGACAGATAGGACGATAGGAAGAGGCATCAGATGGAGGCTTATTGGGTTTGGAGAACATCAGGATACGGGAGGTTTTCCACAGGTCGGGATAGAAGCCAGTGGCAAGGATGACATTGTAGAGGGCGGCAAGGAGGGAAAGGAAGGAGGGAGGGCAGTGTTTGAGGTGGCGGTAGGTAACGCAGTCGTGGCCGGGAGCAGTGTTGCGTTTAGTGCGGAGTGTGAGGCTGATGTCCTGTGTAGTGATGGGAGTGTTAAGTGCAGATGGTGGGGTGTGGCCCAAGTACTGGAAGCTAGGAGCAAGGGGAGGAACAGAGGTATCCGTACGGTCCACGACATCAGGGAAGAGGGAATAATCAAAGTGGGGATCATCTGGGATGGAAAAAACATCAGAGAGGTGGGAGGCAAAGTGGTTGGCCTTACTGAGGTTGTCAGGAAAGGGACGGTCATTAAGGAGGAGAGGGTACTGGGGGGTGGGGCGGTTCCCAGTAAGGCGGTGGAAAGCAGACCAATACTTGGAAGAGTTGATGGGGAGCGTGGTGTTGATGTGTGTACATGTCCGGCGCCAGGCTCGGCGTTTCTTCGCAACAAGCAGGTTGCGGATGTGTCGCTGTAATTGCCGGTGGCGGGTAAGTGTATCCCGGTCACGAGTGCGGAGAAAAGAGCGGTAGAGGCGGCGGGACTCCCGAAGGAGAAGGACGGCCTGTGGAGGCAGGGCAGGGCGGTGAGGGTGGATGGCTTTGGTGGGGATATGGGTGGCGACGGCGTCAGACAAGGTCTGGTGCAGGAAGGCAGCAGTGCGAGAGATGTCATCAGGAGACTGGAGGGTAAGGTCGTGGCTGTCAACCTGGGTGTGAATGGAATCCCGGTAGGCATCCCAGTTGGCACGGGAGTAATCATGGACAAGTTTAGGAGGGACGTCAGGGCGAGGAGTGTGGCGGGGATGGCGACCGTTAGAGATAGTGAGGAGGACAGGAGCATGGTCACTGCCAATGAGGTCAAGGACATACGCGGTGATGCGCCCAAGAAGGTTGGGAGAGGCAAGGACTACATCAGGAGTGGTGTTGGATTCGGGCCGGGTGTGCTGGGGCAGGGGAACCAGGTCTCCCTGGAGAGTGGTGAGAAACTGATGCCACCGCCGGAGGTCAGCAGGATCACGGCTGTGGATATTGAGGTCAGCGGCAATCACGTAGGTGGAGAAGGTGCGGTCAATGTGGGCCAGGAAATCGTACGGGATGGGGGTGCGAGGGCGGACATAAATGGTGGCACAGGTGATGGTAAGGGCGGGGAAGAAGAGGCTGAGGGTGAGATGCTCGGCAGGATTGTTAAGGAGAGGTTGGGGCCGGACTGGGAGGTGCTTGAGGTGGCCTATAGCAACTCCGCCACGTGCCAGAGGGTACAGGTTATCGGTGCGATGTAGGGTGTAAGGGGCAGTGGAGACGGAGATACGGGGCTGAAGGAAGGTTTCATTGAGGACGAAGGCATCCACGCGGTGCTGACGTAGGGTGTGGAGGAAGAGGAGTTTGTGGGTGGGCAGGGAGCGAATGTTGTGGTACAGGATACGGTACGGTTGTTGTACCATGGGAGTGGAGAGTTAGACGAGGGTGGTGAGGGGGGTGAAGGTGAAGTGGGCCTGGTTGTGGGAGTAAGTGGCATAGGTGGTAAGATGGAAGATGGAACGGGCAGCGAGGGCGATTTGGGAAAGAGTGTGGGAGCGCTGGAAGGGGTGGATGTTTTGGAGCACAATGGTGGTGAAACGGATGATGTCCTCAGCAGTAGGGGGAGGGCGGAGCGAGTTGTTGGGGTGGATGGGGTCATCAACAGGACGGACAGGGACGGTGAGCTCAGGGGTTACTGGTGGAGGTTTCGCTTTACACTTCGAGTAGTAGGTAGGATGGGGTTCATTACAAGTGTTGCAGGAGGGGGGAGAGGTGAGGTTGGGGCAATGCTTGAGCAAGTGGGAAGCTTTGCAGTGGGGACAAGTAGGGGGGTTCTTGCAGGCAGAGGTAACGTGGTCGTTGTAGGTGAGACAGCGTTGGCAGCGGTAGGATTGGACTGGGGAACGGGAGGGGTCCACCTTATGGCGCTGATTGTAGATGAGGGCTCCCTCGCGTAGTCAGCTGCTTGTTATCTCTTATATACAACGCCTCAGTCATAGTCGCTACGAGGACACGTATAATGGCCGCTATTTCAACTATCTCAACACATTGACACACATGTTTTCAGTTTGTTTTAATAACATTACTAATTTCTGTTTTTTAAAAGATGCTTCTTTCTGTTTTGTTCTGTAATTTACAGAACTTATGGACGCCTACTGAACATAATTTTACGACAGTCGACATCTCGAAGGCGTTGACACAAAATAATACAAACCGGTTATCATTTTACGTAATTATTTTTAATGTATGTTAACAATTCCTTTGCTATTTGAATAAGAGCTGGATATCGTGCATAGTCTATGTTTAATTTCTCTAAAGTACGATGTACATTTTGGTATAAGTGACACTATTACTTGTTCTTCCTCATGATGGTTTCTCGATGATTGATGTATACTACTTGTTCACACCTTATATTTGGACGGTATTTTAATTATTAAGTAACGGCAGTTTCGTACTGTGATTTTTTTTTATATATTTGACTCTTGGTATTAACGTTATTTTTTTATATATTTGACTCCTTGGTATTAACGTTTGTTACATAATTCACAAACGTTGTACTTTTGACTTCCCACGCCAGATGGTGGGTGTTATGTTTTTTAAGAAAGACCTGTGTTGCTCCTCTTTTTATGTTGTTCATTTATTGTTCTTTGGCATTATCTTTTGCTTTTTATATGTTCTGCACTCTAACAACTTATCATCGATCTATTTTATGTTTTATAGTTAAAAAACAATACGCCAATGTTTTTTAGATATTCTCCTGCGTCTGCTATGTGTTGTACGTACATTTTAAATTTGAATTACTACACCATTCATAAAAGTACAAGAGTTATTTAGTGTTAATAATTCATAATACTATGTCTTCACGTGACACATGTCACATAGAGGGCGTGTCAAGCCCCGTCACACCGAGGTCTGCTGAACAAGTGCAGGTAAACAGCGACCTCAGTCTATGTGATTGCCGTAAGCTTAGTGACGACAGTGCATCCCAATTTAAGTTGTACAATATAGGTTTGTTTCTAACAAGTGTTATGTTCATATGCAGATGTAATTGTGATTTTCTATGTTGTACTCTCTGATCGTAATGTGAAAAAATTTTTTAAGTTGTAGCACTGAAGATGGTCACTCAGTGACAGAAAATCGATTTTGCAATAGTAAAAAATATACGACCAATGCTGTCTCTTTTTTCAAGTATACCTGTTATCTGGTCGTAGTGCACAAGACAACATGGAGTCGCCAATCAGTGGTGTAAATGTTGTGATATTCCAGCAAACCATGTGAAATTACATGAAATTCCGGAAATTTCCATATGCAACTCGATGATGTCAGGATAAAAGTGTCACAAATAGAGTCGTTCTATTGTGCGTAAAATCAGATATTGCAGCCGATATTGGTAAATTAATTCATGATTGACAAAGGATCTCTCATCGACAGAGACAAGAAAGTAAATATTTTTGTAATCCCAGTGTGTGGTGATGGTCACAACTCATTGTAGATTCCACAGCAGCAAGCAGGTCCAACAGTGGTCGATGAGCGACCGACATAGTAGGGGATATCTAGCACTGTAGCACTGTCACTGATTACGATGCATGTACTTCTGTTTTTGGGATCTGTGTGTCGTTGGTATATGTAGAAGTGCATGACGGTCGACAACTATATGCAGAAGTGACGATTTTGTGTGGTGCAGGATATGAATTGTGTATACTGAAACGATGTAGCAATATTGCACGGTGGTACAATTGCTTGTGGTGATACACCCTGGTTGAAGATCGCTTTCACGCTAAAAAAGACAAGCTTTCGTTGATGGAAGTAAAGCTGTGTAACTGACTAAGTTTCTTTGGTAACCGTTTCTGTATTTCATGATCTGTAGACCACTTTCGCGAGGTTTAGCTGTCAGTGCAATACGACTCCTGTATGTTTTTTACCGATCTGTACAAAAATAGTTTTTCCGCTGAAGTTCACGTAATTTGTCCATCTGTAGAATGTGGCGGATAGTGCTCCCACACCATCAGTAGCAATCTGGCGGTAAATTCAATAAGAACCAATCAGGATCCTCCATTCACAGGACGTTCCATGACGTCATAAAGTCACAAGACATTCTTTGTGTGTGTGTGTTTGTGGGGTGGAGGGGCATAGGAGCGTCTGTAGACAGCTTCAAACAAGACATTGGGTCAACAAGGCATGTACAGAAAGTTACATGACCTCAGAGAGTCACATGATGTATTCTTTCTACGAGTGTTCAGGAACAAAACCATGCAAACCAGCCTCTTCTGGTTTGCACAGGTGGAATGCTATCCCCCACCCACCATTGTCGCTTTAAAGCGTCTCCAGACTAGCAGTTGTAGGATATCGAAAATTCACCGAAAATCCCAGCCAGTTTTACTGTCTGTAGGATAGTGCTTCTAATTCTAAGAGAATCTTTTAGACATCCATTCCACATGATCAAATCTGTGTGTTGTGAGTGTGTTTCCTTTTTTTACCATCTGTTGTGAGTTTCGAAATAATCATGAACTTTTAGATATACGAGTATAATTGTTCTGATTTTCCTGTCTGTAGTGAGACACCAACCCACTGTACAACTGTGCTTTGAAAAGTGATGAAAATAAAAAGTAAGTGTCTTAACATACCTGACTCCAGCAGCAAATATAAAATAAGCCCACTCGGCGTTTTATTTGTTTCGTCTTGCAGGTAAAGGGAGGGTCCTATGTAGAGGTGCTCGTTATTTTGAGTGCGCCTACTACTTGTTTCGAGTGGTGTTGTGAAATTTTTTCCAGCAGGAAAACACCAGTTGTGTGACATCGTCAATTTTGAGTCATACTGCAATTTTAGGCTCTTGTTGTGTAGAACTATGCATTAATTGGATGCTATCTTTACTTGAATTTCTCACTTAAAATAGATTGTGTACACTAACCTAACCATCCTCTCTGGTAGCTGGACAGAGACCGACCTTTTCCAGAGATGACGTCAAAGGAGGGTGAATGGAGGAGGAGAGAGGGTAGAGTGGTAAATTAGGATAGTGGAGGTGTAGTCCAATTGACCTTTGCCATCAAAATTTTCCGCCATTTCCAAGAGTTGGGGAAAGTGATGCCATAGGGGCAAGGGAAAACCGCAGCCGCCATTTTGAATAAATTATATGTCCCAGAAACCGATTTGTCTCACTACTCTCTATTCATGACAGTTAAATTTCCTCCTAGTTAAATCAATTTTCTGTTTGTTTTCTTCTACAATAATGTATCAAGGACAAATATATTGGACATCTCGGTAAATTATACTAACGTAAGACCTCATTTCTGCTGCCGTAATTTATGTTTCTCACAGAAGTATCGATATTCAAGCTCTTACTTACGTTCAAAATAATGTTCTTCATTACAATTTTGTCGTGCGTTTTACTATCATTTATTAGTTTTGGTTACTCTTGTAAAAATTTTCTAGTTATTCACCAGAACGTGAGTAGTTTTATACAAAGACTTGAATAACAACATATATGAATATGTTCTGTTTAATTTGAAAACATCCTTGCTGTTACATACGAGATTTCTTTAATATCTGTGATATTGTTTTTAATTTTTTCGCTGTTTCACTGGTCATCGGTCCCAAGTTCAAAGTGAGACTCACTAATAAAGAAAGTTCTACTCCAGTCAAAGAGGTTACAGGCCGCAGACCTATGTGGAATCGCCCTGAACCGTAATGGGACAGCAAATTGACTGACACTCGCCATACAGCTCGACAATGAGGAGTGACGGTCTGGGGTGCCATTTCTTTGCATAGCAGGACGCCTTTGATTTTCATCTGCGGCACCCTTACAGCACAGAGGTATGTCGGCGCTATTGTACACGCTAAGTTTTGTTTCGATCCTGGGCTTACATTTCAACACGAGAATGACCGCCCTCATA
Organism: Schistocerca serialis cubense; assembly: GCF_023864345.2. Taxonomy (NCBI): domain Eukaryota; kingdom Metazoa; phylum Arthropoda; class Insecta; order Orthoptera; family Acrididae; genus Schistocerca; species Schistocerca serialis. The sequence goes on from NC_064641.1 coordinate 680,053,860, forward strand.
CGGCGAAAGTTTCTACTGCTTGTCTTCGTGCTTGCCAAACCCTACTTTGCTCAGCAAGGTTGCCAGATGTCTCCCCAACTGAGAACGTTTAGAGCATTATGGACAGGGCCCTCCAAGCACCTCGAGATTTTAATTATCATACGCGTCAGTTTCACAGAATATGTCACGATATACCTCAGGAGGACTTTCAACTACTCCATCAGTCAATGACAGGTATTAGAGGCATTGGTGGACCAACGCATTATTGAATTGCTGAATTTTGCGATCTGAAATTGTAATCATTTCTTTGTCTGTACCAAACCACCACATCTACCGATTTCCGTTCTACTCGGATAGCTCCTTCGTGGCGTGTCTTCTTTTTGTCTTAAGAGTCTCGATGGATTGGTAGCATTTGCCTATTTCTTTTGATTATTTCTACATCTACATCTACATATATACTCCGCAAGCCGCCCAACGGCGTGTGGTGGAGGGCACTTTACGTGCCACTGTCATTTTCTCCGTATCCTGTTCCAGTCGCGTATGGTTCGCGGGAAGAATGACTGCCTGAAAGCCTCCGTGCTCGCTCGAATCCCTCTAATTTTACATTCGTGATCTCCTCGGGAGGAATAAGTAGGGGGAAGCAATATATTCGACACCTCATCCAGAAACGCACCCTCTCGAAACCTGGCGAGCAAGCTGCACCGCGATGCAGAGCGCCTCTCTTGCAGAGTCTGCCACTTGAGTTTGCTAAACATCTCCGTAACGCTATCACGGTTACCAAATAACCCTGTGACGAAACGCGCCGCTCTTCTTTGGATCTTCTCTATCTCCTCCGTCAACCCGATCTGATACGGATCCCACACTGATGAGCAATACTCAAGTCGAACGAGTGTTTTGTAAGCCACCTCCATTGTTGATGGACTACATTTTCTAAGGACTCTCCCAATGAATCTCAACCTGGCACCCGCCTTACCAACAATTAATTTTATATGATCATTCCACTTCAAATCGTTCCGTACGCATACTCCCAGATATTTTACAGAAGTAACTGCTACCAGTGTTTTATTCCTCGATTGGTAGCATTTGCCCATTTCGATTCATTATTTACGTGTTTTATTCCTTAACTAAATGCATAGGAATGCCGTTTGAGATTACGGCGAATTAAACAATTCGAATGAGTCACTCTTGAACCAAGTAAGACATTGAGATAGGCTCTCAATTAATAATTGTTCAATTTTATATGCTTTTTATATATATTTTATTCATTCTGCAAACCTGTAAGTCGATATGAGGGGGCTGTTCAGCATTCGATGCAGTGTAGAGTCGAGTTGTTACCAGCCAGTTATTGGGCGAGTTAGTATCGGGACGGAGAGGATCTCAATTCGTTACATTTGGGAAGAGAAATTTAGTTCCGTCATTTACCTAAGGGAAATTTCCCTAAAATATTTGTCGGAACATGGATGGACATATTTTTATTTCTGGGATACCCCATCCCAGGGAAAAATAGTGGTACCTAGTGCGTGTTTGGTTACTGTTTAAGTGTTTAACACACAGTGTCCAGTCACATTAAAGCGTAAATAACCACCTTTTGCAACAGGAAGAGTCACTGAGGTTCTGGAATGTAGCGAAAAAGACGTGTAACCAGCCTGACTGCTCTCCGTGGCCAGCTGCTCCAGGCTGTTCACTTGGGGTGCACGGCGCGAACAATCCGAACCAGGGCGTCCACATATTCTCAATTGTCTTGAAATCCGGGGAGTTTGGCGGCAAGGCAAGTAGGGTTAACTCATCCTGCTGATCTCCGAACCGCACGCGTACACTGCGAGCCGTGTGAGATGCTGCATTGTCCTGCTGGTAGATGCCGAGGAAAAACAAACTGCGTATAGAGGTGGACGTGGTCCCCAAGGATAGATGCGCAACTGTGTGGATCCACTGTGCCTTCCAGGATAAAGAGATCGCCGAGGGTATTCCACGAAAACATTCCCCAGAGTATAGCGCTCCCCCCTCTGGTCTGGACCTATCGAAATAATTTTACTTTAATCGAGGTTTGTGTCTTCCACGTAATAAAGTGATGGTTGTATGGATGAGCAGATGGACTGACATTAATCACATATATGGCGCTAACATCAACGATATTTCGTTTGTGGTAAGGCTTTTTATACTGTGTTAGATCGTAAATAGAGTAATTTTGTTTCTGAATAGGTGTTTTTTAACTGTCGTATTGTGAGCACTTTTTAAAGTTTAAAATGTGTTATGCTGTCCAAAAATTTCAATTTTAATGTCTCATCGTTAATATAAATTCTTTCAAAGATGATTAAGGGTTTATTTTGTACACTCAGTATAAGGGCAATAAATATAAACGACATCATACTTTTAAAAATTGTACACTTAACGTTTTCCTAAAACTAGAACCATGGATAGAAACAGCGAAAGAGAGCAATATTATATGAATTCTGTGTGACTGATGTTTTACTAAATAGGAACGAAGAGAGTCGAAGCGGTTGAGATGACGTGCTACAGAGAAATGTTGTAATTTAGGTGGACTGACAGGATAAGGAATGAGGAGATTCTCCCCGAATCGGCGAAAAAAGGAACATATGGAAAACACTGACAAGGAGGACATAGACTGGCTCTTTCATTTTTAACCTACAGTAAATGATGGACTGTTATTGGGAGTACAAAATGTTTGTTTGTGTTTTGCATCTGCCCCAAATCCCTCGTCTTCCTCTGGATAACCCAACCTGCCTGTAGGCAACTGGACAGAATGGCATCACTTAGTACTATGGGTAACATTACCGACAGATACACCAGAGGCGTTCACGACTGGAAGTTAGATGAAGAACTAGCAGGAAAGAAAAAATATACCAGTACTTACACTAGCCTATCTTAATAATTGAAGTTACCTATTTATTGTACACCAGATCACTCCTTCAGTGCTTGAAGGCTGCAGACGTATCGATGATGTCTTCGTACTGGGTGGTTATACGAGGGTTGTCCAGAAAGTAAGTTCCGATCGGTCACGAAATGGACACCACAGTGAAACCCTGATGAAGCTTTGTACAGACGTGTGGGGTAGTGCCTCTAGTATGACCGTCGATCGCATGAAGACCCTCTTTTCAGTTGTGAGCGCACTGTGAGCGGGTAAAGGTGCCTAGAACAACGATGTCTCCCGCCAAATAGGAGGGTCCGCTGAGAGGCTTCGCCTTAATGAATGCAGCCCACCTAACACGAGCACAGGCGGCTGCCTTCTATGACGATGGTGTTGGAAATTTGGTATAATGCTCCGACAAATGTCTGAGTCGGAGCGGTGACTATGTAGTCAAGTATCTGGAAAGTGTAGCTAACTCTTGCAAATAAAATGTTTCTGATTTTTCACTGTGGTTTCCATTTAGCGAGTGATCGGAACTTACTTTCTGGACAATATTCGTAATTAAAGTGTAGCTACTCACGGAGGTTCAGTGTCGTCTGTGATTAACGCATGTTGTCGAAGCTTGGTAGATATGCTAATGCGTTAATGTGGAACCGATTTCACTGGAAAACAAATTGGTTTCGTTGTTTCCACAAGGCGCAAATCTTGTGCTGCACGCTGTTTGCAGGATTGTATTAAAAAAAATGGTTCAAATGGCTCTGAGCACTATGGGACTTAACATCTATGGTCATCAGTCCCCTAGAACTTAGAACTACTTAAACCTAACTAACCTAAGGACAGCACACAGCACCCAGTCATCACGAGGCAGAGAAAATCCCTGACCCCGCCGGGAATCGAACCCGGGAACCCGGGCGTGGGAAGCGAGAACGCTACCGCACGACCACGAGCTGCGGACAGGATTGTATTCACTCGCCGTATGTGACTGTTTGGTGTGGATTCACAAGCACCTTTATTCTCAGTCGATTCTTCTTTGAAAGGAATTTCACAAGCCATAACATGAGTGAACAGTATGGCTATCGAGAAGAGAGACTGCGAGCTACTAGTGAAACTGTTTTATGTGAACGGCAGGAATTACAGAGCTGCATTGATCGAGTGTCGCCAACTGAAAAGTAGAGGAGAGGACCCCGTATCATCAAATGGTTTAAAGAAGATGATAATGAAATTCGAATACACGGATGAGCTTGGTTTGACACCTGGAAGAGGAATGTGTCCTATTCCGGTGGAAGCTATTGACGAGGTTGTTGTTGCTGTAACTAACCTGCAGCATGTTGCCTGGGTAATGCTAGTGCTCGCGCAGTCTCACGGGACTACGGGAAGTTTTTCGGCCAATTTTACGCTGGTACCCGTACAAGACCCAGACAGCGCAGCAACTGAAACTTCACGATCCGCAGCAACGTTCTGTGGAGTGGCGGAGCACAAAGGGGTACAATGACAACACAGAACTGCCGAATTTGGGGTACTTTTAACCGCGTGTTGTACACTTAGAGCCATTGCACTCACCGTAAGTGACTGTGTGGTGTGGATTCAAAAGCACCTTTATTCTCGGTCGGTTATTCATTGAAAAGAATATACCCCGAGGGTCTGTCTGGTGTACTTTGACGTCTACGTGTGATCGAAACCTCCTTGTACAGCATATGATTCTCCTTTGGAAGAGCGAAGCTCTGTGGAAACCACTGTTTTCATGCAAGATTGGGCAACATCATGTCGTCGCCCAGTGAAAGATCAGCTTCATCTGCTTAATGCAACTTTCCACGGACGTGTTATCGCTAGTAATTTTCCAGATGCAATGTCTGTAAGGTCATGTGATCTCAATCTATGTGACCTTTCAGACTGAGGATATCTGAAAGAACGAGTTTGCCAGGTACACGTGCGGTCTCTACCTTAGCTGAAGGCCAGTATAAAGTAATGAGTTTGCTCAAATTCCAGCGGAGCTACTGTGAGCGAATGTTGATCACGCCTTTTTACGGATGTAGCATCTCGTCAATGACCCCGGTGCTCATATTGGACAAACTCCTGAGGCAGTGGTCAATAATAAAATCAAAATTTTGGCATTCTCACATGTTTGCCCATAACCTGTTCCTAATCCATTAATATTGGCTATAATTTCTATACGTCGTTCTTACATTTACAACGCCAACTTTACACCTAATGGCCGAAACTGGAAATAATATTTTCCACTTCAAATGGGCTCCACATTAGAATATCTACGACATTTTGCTGCCATACTATAGTTGCAGCCCACACTGGACCTCTGTGAGTAGTTTTACTCCAATTATAACCACCTACTATGATAGATGCGTTTTTATTAACTGCGCTAGAAGTTCTTTCTGAATTGAAATATTCCCTTAATAAGAAGGCTTCTCTTCTGTAAATGAATTCCTAGTTATGTTTTACGTGGTTCAGGCAAGAAAAGCTTCATTCCACCGCTGCTATAGTACAAGAGATGGATAGAATAAGGAAGAAAAGTTTATAAGTGTCCGTAAAAACGTCCTTATCCTCATCAAGCATTTCTGACACTTTTTCGGTGTAAATCTTTCTGCGCTACAAAATACAGGGTTTGTTTCTTCAGCATTGTGTCTTGGAGTACACAGGCCGATAGAAACTTTGCAAGTTTTCAAGTGCACTAGAAGAAAAGTCAGAGGAGAGGGCCTCAAATCATTAAATGGTTTAAATAAGACGATAATGAAATTCGAATTCTTAAAATTTTGTGGTCTCGGCAAGGCAAACAAACAGAATTTCTTCATAATCGGGAAATCTCTCGTCGTTCCTGTTGTTCAGGAAACCTCTGTCAAGCTGGGTGGTACTGCTCTCATACTGTTCACAGCGAACGATCGTTTAAAAATCTCAACAGTAATTTAGAGTTAGGGCTCCAGAAGGAGTAGTTGGGAATAAAATTTCCATCTACCTCACCGTGTAACCCCCCCCCCCCCCCCCCCCGTCCCACAGACGAGCGAGTGATGTCACTGTTGTCGTTGTTGGTATGGCAACCATACAGTTATGCTCTGCCTGTGGCTCTGTCCATGAGATTGAGGAGAAAGGAAAGATACTTCATTTGTCCAAGTCAGAATTTCGCCCTTGCCACTGGATGAGAGTAAAGTTTAAAGCAGAAAAATACGTTTGGAGTAAAAATCAGCCTAACTTTTTTAAAGTGTGGCTAGATAAAAATATTGCTGAAGTGCCACTTCACCTACTACACCTGCGATACAGTACTTCATATGTAGCTGAAATCGACTATTGATTAGGTCATTCAGTGATATCGAATTGCAGGGATATTCATTGTTTCACGTCGCCCGCTTTTCAGATATCCCCAGATACCTTCTATGCTATTAAGATCGGGTGATTTAGACGAAAATTCGAGACAGGACTGGGTGCTTGAGCGTTCTTCAAGCCAAGAATGTATGCGTGCAAACACTCTATTACGGCAGTTGTCGTCTTGAAAGATGAAAGTGTGCACAATGTACTCATCATGAAGATGAGAAGAGCTATAGTTGGCCACCGAGAATGTTCAAATATTCATCCGAGTTCACGTTCACGGTGACATGAAGCTGTGGACACAAGCCATAGTACTAAAAAGACCCCAAAAACACCATAGAAGTACCTGCAACCTGAACTCCCCCTTCCACACACTGCTGGTTAAACATCTCGGTGGCCCCTCGGCGCATTCAACGGACTGTACAGTTTGAAGAGACAAGATAGTGACTCATTGTGCCATACTTTGGGCTCAATTCAGGTACTCTCCAATATCTGCGTTGTCTGGCTCGTTAAAGACGTGCAACCTCATTGTGCCAATGTGGGTAATGTCCCTTTACGATTTACCTGACACCAAATGTCGATTGCATGCAGTTCCCACAGCGACGCTCCCTCGGAAATGGACAGTTGGTAGCAGTTAATGTCAGGTCTTAAACTGATTGGCCGGCCCGAAATGGCCGAGCGGTTCTAGGCTCTACAGTCTGGAACCGCGTGACCGCTACGGTCGCAGGTTCGAATCCTGCCTCGGGCATGGATGTGTGTGATGTCCTTAGGTTAGTTGTTAGTTAGGTTTAAGTAGTTCTAAGTTCTACGGGACTGATGACCTCAGCAGTTAAGTCTCATAGTGCTCAGAGCCATTTGAACCGTTTAAACTGATTGTCATCGACAAGGCGTGACACCTCTCTCAGTCACAGTCACTGGTGACTTCCGTCTACTGGCGGAGTGAATCTTTGAAGGCCGTAATGTGGTACATCTTGGTCGTTCTTGCACGTTTGACCTGTGCCAGACAACCAGGGTGCGACGTGACTGAATTAGTTTCCTGTAGAATCTCGTATGCTTGAGGAAAGCTTTTGATACTGGCAGCTCGTTGAATTGAACTGATTTAGACGCTTTCGACCTGTTACTATAAAGGATTCGGTGAGATAACGGCTGGCTTAATGGATTCAAGTTTTGCCGAAGTCGGACTACACAAATCAAAATCATTTCTCACATTCCGTTTCCATTCGAATTGCTTCAGGGAACTATACGAATCTGTAATTATTAAATTTAACTGGAGGGTGTGATATCTAGCATCCAGTTCTAGTACAAACATCTGTTGATTCAAGTCACTTACAGTAATTCTACTTGACTCGTAAAATCACGATCTGCAGTTTTATGATAACATTTTGATTTTTTTGTGGCGATGTAGATGTTGGATGTTGAAAAAGGTTAGATTTGTTCTACATAATCACACACGACTGGTAAATGATGCTGTACTCTCACTGGATCATTATACAGGGTTTATCAAAAAGAATCATCCATTTTTTTAAAAAATCATAACTATTATGTTATTTGAGATATGTACGTGCGCATTGTACTGTTAGTGTGAGCAAACTCTCGAGTTTTGCGTGGTTTCCGCTAGGTAGAAGCAGTTTGCACCCACTCCAGTTCTAGTAAAAACCGTGTCGGGAAACGGAAAGCGTTTTGTGTTCTAAGTTTTGCTCAGTACGATTCAGTGATTACTGTTCAGCGTAACCTTCGTACCAGGTATGGTGCGGATCCTCTTACAGAACAGAGCATTAGACGACGGCGTGATCAATTCGGAATTCCAAGAAACAGGCAAATCGGGCGGGCCGCTCCCGAGTGTTTGACACAGACGTCGAACGCATCCGCCACAGTTTCACAAGGAGTCCTCTGAAATCCGTTCGTCATGCAGCTCGACGGCCCAACATGCCCCCGATGACCGTCTGGCGTGTTGCGTCGACATTTACACATGAAATCATACAAAATTCAACTACTGTAACCTCTTCGTGAAGGTGACAAATAACAACGTGTGGAGTTCCGTAATTTCGTTCTTGGCAAGATGGAGGATGACAGTTTTCTTCCATGCTTAGTGTTTAAGGACGAGGCAACATTCTATTTAAATGGAAAGGTGAACCGTCATAATGTGAGAGTATGGGGTACAGAACAACCACATGAAGTTTTACAGCATGAAAGAGACTCTCCAAAATTTAATGTGTTTTGTGCAGTTTCACGTGAAAAGGTTCATTTTTCTTTGGCGAGAGCGTTGTTACAGGAAGCACATATCCCGATATGCTTGAGAACTTTCTTTCCCACAGTTGGAGGCTGACTCGAACGACTTCGTTTACCACCGCACTGGCATATGGAAGTTGCGAGAATTTTTAAATCAAAGGATTACTGAACGATGGATCGATCACATTGGACCAAATGATTAAGCGTTTCATTACTGGCATCCACGATCACCGGATCTGACTGTATGTGATTATTTCTTGTGGAGGATTCATAAAAGACTCTGTTTATGTACCTTTGTTACCAACAACAGTGAATGAACTGAGACTTCGCACAACGACACCTGTGGGAGCTGTAAGCTCGGACATACTCGCTGATACTCGCTGCAGTGTGGGAACAATGTGAATACTGCATTGACATATGCCGTGCATCTCAAGGGTTGCGTATTGAACACATATGAAAAGGTATGAAGAAACACTTTTTGAGTTTTCCGTTCATCAAAACACTAAATTCATTTTATATGAACATTTATTAGTATCAGAAATATAGACATGCCAAATCGGATTATTCTGCATTATGTTTACAGTACTTCTGGCATTCATAAGATTAAAACTCATAAAATTTCTTTCGCCTACGATTCCTACCACGTGTCCCTCATTTAAACATGTACAAACTTAAAATTGCTTCATGAAAAGTACTCCAACCACTTCCGTTGTATTGCATTCAAACCCAACGACGTACAATTAGGCAGCCTGTTGTTACTGATGTCAGTGAGATTTCTACAAAATGGTTCAGATGGCTCTGAGCACTATGGGACTTAACATCTGAGGTCATCAGTTTTGGTGAACTTCTGATTTATTTCAGATATAATGTTTCCTTGGCGTTTTTGTCAGGGATCTGAAGAGGTACACCTACCTTAAATATACATCACCTTCCATTCTATGGTAACATGTGGATTTTCTAGACAGTGGAGTGCACAATCATTGTAGCTTATGCTAAATGTAAATTTCAATATGCCATGATTTGTTTCTGAATATCTTACATGCAGTATCCAGCCTCATTCGAGAGTGAATTAATTTATTCTTTAGAGAAGTGATACACACTGTCATCACAGTCAGTGTTGACTGATCTACTATGTCACAGTTAATATCACACAGCTTATCGTTTCAACATTTTTCACGTGGTCAAATCTTGCGCTGATTATTACTTCAGTTACGCTATGAGATAAGTTTACACTGAGCCATGTTATGTGCTGGATTACTGATATGTTTGCAGAAGATAATGTTTTATCATATTATGGACTTTCTTTTGGATAGGTGACGTTAATATCTACACGTATCATTATTCAGTGCTTGATCATTCTCATAAATTTTCTATAAAAAGTCTGCTTTTCTAACAAATACACAATTCCTGTTTCTTTGTTACTATATTGATTTATTGTGCCCCAGAAGGAAGTGATCTGCAGTTTATTATTGGAATGTTGAATGTATGCAGTTTCTTTTGCTAAGATTATGTTTAGGTTGGATAAGAAAGTGTACTTGTAATTTGAGATGGGTTTTGAAACGGTGTCTCAAATATTCAGAAACTATACCTGCATATGTGTATGCCATGTAGCAGATCTATTGCATTACTTCATTGATGTATTACTCTGTGTTCAATATACAGAACTGAGAACCATTTCCTTAAGTACTAGCACACAGGTGTCACATCTTTGATATTTGCAGTTAGTTGATGATCAGTGGTAGGTCAGATGCAGTGAGAGGATTGGTGTGCCTATTTAGTGCTTTCTAAAATCGATTTTGCTGGGAATAGTAGCTCTCATAGCTATTTACAGTTTTGTGGAAACAAGCTGGTATTTTTCTTCTTATTACCCAAATTTTCACATGCAGCTAGTGCGGAGGCAACTTTTCACTGTCATGGAATTTGAATGTGAGTTCTGAAATTTTTTATGCAGGTGAACTGATACTGGAAATTCATGAATACTTATATTGATTGTTATGATTTAGTGATGCAACTTCCTTCACCAGAAAGCTTCAGTAGCGTTGTGTGGTACGTGCATTCCGCTATGAGCTCTGCTTTCATGTGTGATTGAAATTTTCTTATGGTGCTGCTGTAATTCTGATTTCAGGTGGTCGAACCTTACTTGCATGTAACATTTCCTGGTGCTGTTATGATATCTGAAGTGCTAGTAAGTTATTTTTCTTTGAGTGTCATTGATACAGCTATGATTGTCAGTGTAGAGCACTTGGTGTTTCTGGCAAGGATCTGAAGAGGTACAACCAACTTAACTGTACACTCTCTCCCATTCTGTGATCACATGAGCAGTTGCGAGGCTGTGAAGTGCATAATCATTGTTGCATGTTGCTTGGATGTAAAAAGGAATGGAATTAATGGCGTTTAGTGCTTTTGCCTGATTTCTTGCGTTTTTGAGGATTGTTTTGAATTTTTTTCTATGGCATGGCTATGTTGATTGTGTTCTTGGGTATTGCCTATAGAATCTTATTACGTTCCCTCCCATCTTTGTGATCTTTATGATACCGATGATTAGTGATAGTGAACTGCTGATTTTCTTTTCTATTTTATGTGAATTTTGTGATGAAGTCTGAGTCTCGAGATTTGGTTGTGTCCATTTGTGATTGTTGTTACACTAATCTGGTAGATTATACCTCGTGTGGTAGGTGATATATCTGTTTAGCACTGAGATTTATATTTTTGTGACACAGAAGTGCATAATTTTCCTCACTACTTTCTGAGATATTTCTGTCATAGTTATCGTTTTAGTTTCTCCCCGTGAAGCTGTGGTAGAGAACTTTGTTAATGTCTTGTAGTAAAGCTGATTCAAAGCTAGAATTCTGATTTATTAAAAATGCATGAAATGTTTAATTTCATGTGGGGACCAGGGGCAGCAGGTTAAACAAAAGTACTGCAAATCCTCTGCTTGTTCACACTCAAATGTTAGTGGTATCTAGTTCACATCATTGACTTATGGACTGTATTGCTCAGCTCTTGGGTCCTCTCACGTTAGTTTGACTTTGACACTCACTGTCTGTTGATCTGTTTAACCTGAATATGTGATGTGAGATATGTTTTGTTTGTTCCATAATTATCGTTTCAGTATAATTACATCTTGAGGATGAATTTGCACACCTTGCTATGATAGAATACGGTTTAGATTCTTTGAGGAATATATAAGATTATATATCATGTGTTCTGTGAGTGTGAGAAACCCCAGATGTTAGCAGTATTATTTCATTTCCATTTTTATGTATTCTAATTGCACTTTATTTCTATCCTATAAACGTATGTCAGTGTAGCACTTCTACAATCAGCTCCTTTCCTTTGAAAATTTTGAAAAATTTTGTCTGTTGAAGTGTAGACTATCAAGGGATGATTATGAGTAACATTGGCGTTATCAGAATTGTTGTATCTGTATAGTTATGATGATTATAAGTGTCTGCAAACTCAGATGGTATTGAATTTATTGTGTGTAAGTTTGTTCAAGGGTGAGTAATGTGGTTACTTATTTCCTCCAGATGTTTTATGTGATATTATCTTAGGAACTGGTTAGAAGTGAAGCCTGGTGTTGGTTCTCTCCAAGTGCAGGTTGTTGCAAGGTGAATTTTTGTTGTTGCTATTTTTGTTGTTGTTCGGATATAGCAGGGAGTTTGTCAGACTTATTACAGATGTTACTATGGGTTGATAGATGATACGAAATTTAGTGAGACAAAGGATCTTCAAATTGATAATATATGAGTTTTTCCAGTCCTAAAGGAATTGGTTCATACACATAGTTTTTGTGATTTGTTACTACAGGGAAGAATGAAGCCAAGTTACTGTTCGAAGTAGGAAGCAATTAAAGTGATTTTAGCCCACTAATAATGAACAAACTCTGTTTTTCTTGTAATCCATGATAGGATTTTGATCTTCTGTAATCCTGTAATTGGAAGAAGACTTAACTGTGTTTGTTAGCAGAATATGAGAGGTCATATCATGATAATAATATTATTAGAGTAGATCACCATAGAATTATTGAAATGAAAATTTGTTTGTTGGAGACAGGGAAATGACTGTACCTAGAACATGGAGATAAGTATGAGGATATCAGATATTTTGTGAGTTACCAGTCTGAAACATAATCTTGGAAGTAACTAGGTAGACAAACTTTTGATGAGTCAAGAGATGAAAAATCTTCATGAGTAACATGTTTTGAATGACTCTTGTATTTTTTTGCATTCTTCAGTGTTTAAATATGATGTATGTTGTCTTATAATTGCTGACAGGGATCCTGACTGGTTTTGGGTACTTTTATGACTGGTATTTCTTCTCCTTGCAGTCATGAACTGGGTGAAAAATATTGTGTTGCCCTAAGTTGGTTATGCAAATTTTTAGTTCTTGATTTTCTTGTTGTGACTCCTTCTCCTCAAAGTGATACACTTGAGTGCTATGCAGTCTGAAACTACCCAACAAGACCATCATGTCAAATTTTGTGCTTAAATTTTTTTACAGCTGTTTCACACTTCTATGTATTTTGATTAATAATGCATGGATCTGCATGATTGTGTCTTACTAGTAGTCAAGCTACCTAATCAGTAACGACTATCAAACTGAGATTTGAGATGAAGAAAAGAGGTGAACTGCATGTAATGACATATAATAATAACGTTTTTTGGTGTTATAACGGACTTATTCAGCTACTGTTGTCTGGTGAAGCTTATATATTTATTTTACACTCCTGGAAATGGAAAAAAGAACACATTGACACCGGTGTGTCAGACCCACCATATTTGCTCCGGACACTGCGAGAGGGCTGTACAAGCAATGATCACACGCACGGCACAGCAGACACACCAGGAACCGCGGTGTTGGCCGTCGAATGGCGCTAGCTGCGCAGCATTTGTGCACCGCCGCCGTCAGTGTCAGCCAGTTTGCCGTGGCATACGGAGCTCCATCGCAGTCTTTAACACTGGTAGCATGCCGCGACAGCGTGGACGTGAACCGTATGTGCAGTTGACGGACTTTGAGCGAGGGCGTATAGTGGGCATGCGGGAGGCCGGGTGGACGTACCGCCGAATTGCTCAACACGTGGGGCGTGAGGTCTCCACAGTACATCGATGTTGTCGCCAGTGGTCGGCGGAAGGTTCACGTGCCCGTCGACCTGGGACCGGACCGCAGCGACGCACGGATGCACGCCAAGACCGTAGGATCCTACGCAGTGCCGTAGGGGACCGCACCGCCACTTCCCAGCAAATTAGGAACACTGTTGCTCCTGGGGTATCGGCGAGGACCATTCGCAACCGTCTCCATGAAGCTGGGCTACGGTCCCGCACACCATTAGGCCGTCTTCCGCTCACGGCCCAACATCGTGCTGCCCGCCTCCAGTGGTGTCGCGACAGGCGTGAATGGAGGGACGAATGGAGACGTGTCGTCTTCAGCGATGAGAGTCGCTTCTGCCTTGGTGCCAATGATGGTCGTATGCGTGTTTGGCGCCGTGCAGGTGAGCGCCACAATCAGGACTGCATACGACCGAGGCACACAGGGCCAACACCCGGCATCACGGTGTGGGGAGCGATCTCCTACACTGGCCGTACACCACTGGTGATCGTCGAGGGGACACTGAATAGTGCACGGTACATCCAAACCGTCATCGCACCCATCGTTCTACCATTGCTAGACCGGCAAGGGAACTTCCTGTTTCAACAGGACAATGCACGTCCGCATGTATCCCGTGCCACCCAACGAGCTCTAGAAGGTGTACGTCAACTACCCTGGCCAGCAAGATCTCCGGATCTGTCCCCCATTGATCATGTTTGGGACTGGATGAAGCGTCGTCTCACGCGGTCTGCACGTCCAGCACGAACGCTGGTCCAACTGAGGCGCCAGGTGGAAATGGCATGGCAAGCCGTTCCACAGGACTACATCCAGCATCTCTACGATCGTCTCCATGGGAGAATAGCAGCCTGCATTGCTGCGAAAGGTGGATATACAGTGTACTAGTGCCGACATTGTGCATCCTCTGTTGCCTGTGTCTATGTGCCTGTGGTTCTGTCAGTGTGATCATGTGATGTATCTGACCCCAGGAATGTGTCAATAAAGTTTCCCCTTCCTGGGACAATGAATTCGCGGTGTTCTTATTTCAATTTCCAGGAGTGTATATGTAGCATAAGTGCTTTATTGGTGATGGACATCTATTGCGGAATGCCAGTTGTCCTGCGACTACTGAAAGAATTATAAGATTCATTTTGTCTTGGACTTAATATCAGACTATTTTCGCATTAACGGGTTAAGGGGTGATTTCGTTGTTCTTTTATGATGATGATAATGACAATGTTTCAAAATAAAGGAGTAATGATTGAACCAACTTACGCAAATAGTTTGTGTAGTTTAGTATGAGAGTTCTCTAGGTAATATGTAATATCGGATCGAATTGTAGACATTTCTAAGAGTAATCTTTGATGGTATTATCAAAGTAATTTGTGGGATAAGGACAGTCTTTGACACAAGTTGTGATAAGATTCCCTCATAAGTCTGATGTACGAAAACAGTGCGTACTTAAACTCACCTGTCACGCAATAATTTATTTTGTACAGTGACGTAAAAAACCCACACCACGAAGGAGATGTGTGAGAAAAACGGAAGCTGGTAGACGTGTTTCTACATCTGAAAGATGACGAAGTCTTTTGAGGTTTCGCGCCAGTCGCATAAGAGTGGCACTCGTAGCGCCTCTATGACGATGCAAATCAGGTTTGCTTCAAATACGCGTTGTAACTGTCGTGAGCATTAATTTTTCTTTGAGACTGTTAGTAGTGAGTTGATGTTAGTGAAGAATGCCTTTAAGACGAAAAAACGCCACTATCAACAGATCACTGAGTTTGAACGAGGTCGTGTGATAGGGCTACGGGAAGCTAGATGTTCCTTCTGCAATTTTACGGAAAATTATGACAGGAATGTAGCCATTGTACATTATTGCTAGCAGCGTTGGCTACGGGAAGAAAAGGTCGCAAGAAGACCGGGCTCCGGATGGCCATGTGGCACTACCGAGAGGTAAGACCGTCGTGTTTGGCGTGTACCTGTGACGCATCATACTGCTTCTGCAGCAGAAATTCGGGAATTAGTACAATAGTGACACGACGAACTGCTACAAATCGGCTAATTTGAGGACAGCTCCGAGCCAGACAGCCTGTAGCGTGCATTCCACTGACCCCAAAACATAACCGTTTGCGATTTCAGTGGTGTCAAATGAGAGCTCACTGGAGAGCGGATGGAGGTCCGTTGTGTTTTCTGCTGAAAGCAGGTTCAGCCTCGGTGCCAGTGATGGCCGTGTGTTGGTTAGGAGGAGGCCGGGCGAGCACTTGCAACCAATCTGTCTACGTCCTGGACATACTGGACTTACACATGCAGTTATGGTCTAGGGTGCAGCTTCGTATGACAGCATAAGAACTCTCGTGGTTATCCCGCGCATCCTGACTGCAAGTTTGTACGTCAGTCTGATGGTACGTCCTGTTGTGCTGTCATGTATGGACAGCATTCCAGGAAGCGTTTTCCAACAGGATAATGTTCGCTCATGTACCGCTGTTGCAACGCAACATGCTCTACATAGTGTCTACATATTGCCTTGTCTTGTTCGATACCAGTCCTGTTCTCAATGGAGCTAGAATGGGACACCATTGGACTATGACTCAAGCGTCATCCACAAACAGCATTAACCGTCTCTGTGTTGACCGAACAAGTGCAACAGGCGTGGAACTCCATCCGGTATAGTAACATCCGGCACCAGTACGACACAATGCACGCTAGCATTCAACATTCTAGCGATTACACCGGTTATTAATGTACCAGTAGTTCATATGTGCTATGCATTGTCTCGCACTTACATTAACCTGTGATACTGGAACGTTAATCAATTAAATCTTACCTAGACGAATATGTTCCCCAAATTTCATTACTCTACATTAATTATTTACTGGTACTGCGATATTTTTTCCGTCAGTGTGGGCATCACTAACTGCGCTGTATCAGTGTGCCAGTATGCACTCTACGTGATTTTAAGCTTAGTATCACTATTTCTCATGTGTTTTAGGAATACCACTCCATGAATATGCGTCATAAGCTTTGTGGGCACATAAACGCTTAAAGGTCTGATGTATTTTATCATATGTATAATCACATCGTCTTAGATTTAGAAACTAAGGCAAAACCTTCTTTTTAGCTATACTTTTTTGCTTCGTATATTGGAGGAAAGGGAGAGAGAGAAGCAAATAATTACACACATGCATAAGAAGGAGAGAGCAAAAAAATGGTTCAAATGGCTCTGAGCACTATGGGACTTAACATCTGTGGTCATCAGTCCCCTAGAACTTAGAACTACTTAAACCTAACTAACCTAAGGACATCACGCACATCCATACCCGAGGCAGGATTCGAACCTGCGACCGAAACAGCCGCGCGGTTCCCGACTGAGCGTCTAGAACAGCTCGGCCACCGCGGCCGGCAAGGAGAGAACACAACACGACCCCCCAAAAAGATTGGATACAGATGATGAGCAACAAAGAGACGGTTGATAAATTCTTCTGTCTGAAGAAACATCGGATCTATAGACTGTTGGAGAGTCAGCTAAATAACGTGAGCAGCATGTGCACAACTATTGAATTACATCAGTTGACTTGACTTCACACAGGATACACACACAAGTGATATGCGGAAGTATCTTCTGCCATGACTGATCATACAAGGTCTGGAAATTTCGGTAACGTCCTGTATGTTAAAAAACGCACTGGTCGCCTATCATGCATATATTACGTAAACCACCGAAGTGAAGCAGTGTTGCACACTGCAACGCGACTAACAGAGCCATTGTGAGAACTCGTGTCATTGAAAAACGGAGCACAAAATTGAACAACCCGTTTACAAAAATGGTTCAAATGGCTCTGAGCACTATGGGACTCAACTGCTGTGGTCATAAGTCCCCTAGAACTTAGAACTACTTAAACCTAACTAACCTAAGGACAGCACACAACACCCAGCCATCACGAGGCAGAGAAAATCCCTGACCCCGCCGGGAATCGAACCCGGGAACCCGGGCGTGGGAAGCGAGAACGCTACCGCACGACCACGAGATGCGGGCAACCCGTTTACATGAAGTTGTGCTTTAGATTAGGGAAACCTGCGATAAAGACTCATGGAATGTTGGAGCAAGTGTACGGTTTTTAAGCAGTTTGTAAAAAGTGTGTGTCTGAGTGGTTTCAATGATTTAGAGACGGAAAGTTAGGTGTCAAGGATGAGACACGTTCGTATCCACCGTCAACAAGCACAGTTCCGGACGACATCGGACGATTGCGATGGATGCTTGTGGATGACCTGCGGCTGTCCTTGAGAAAGATAGCGTAAAAGTTGAAAATAAGTAAAGAGAATATAAGCAGTGTTGTGACTGATAGTCATGATTAAAATCTGAACTTTTCTGTATCACTTCCGCTTAAACACTCTTTGTTTTGCTAGCGTTAGCTTTACCACCCACGAACAACTTTCATCTCATTGTCGGTCAGAATGCTCTGTCAAGGGTCTGATTCAATATACCGAAGTGAATTTCGGAGAAAAATCAGGTTCATAATTTTTCACGAACACTGCGGTCTGAATTTTAAAGGGAATAACAAGCTTTCAGTCTCTTATTTGATCCATCCTACTACGTGATTCCAAATAAGCCGTCGTGTGCATTACTTTTGAACACATTATCCGAAAACTGTCTTGAGCAGCTAAATCGACAGCCAATGCGTAATGGAAATATTTTAGATCTGGTAGCCACGAACAGAGCAGACCTCATCGACGGTGTCAGTGTTGAGACGTTGTCATTACAACTATGGTTACGAAAGTTATAAAGTCGGTCAAGAAGGTTAGGAGAGTATTATTACTAGAAAGAGCAGATAAGCAGTTGTTAGCATCCCACTTAGTAAATTAATCGTTTACTTCCGTACGATGGACGTGGAACAATTATGGGCAAATTTTAAACACATTGTAAATCACGCATTGGACAAGTATGTGCCGAAAAAGTGGGTTACGGACGGAAAAGACCCACCGTGGTTTAACAACGCAAATCGGAGAATGCTCAGGAAGCAAAGGCAGTTGCACTCGCGGTACAAGAAAGATCGGAAGAATGAACACAGGCAAAAGTTAGTAGAGATTCGTGCTGCTGTAAAAAGAGCGATGCGCGAAGCATTCAACCACTACCACCGTCATACCTTAGCAAAAGATCTTGCTGAAAACCCAAGGAAATTCTGGTCTAACGTAAAATCGGTAAGCGGGTCGAAGGCTTCCATCCACTCACTGATCAGTCTGGCCTGGCAACGGAAGACAGCAAAACGAAAGCTGAAATTTTAAATTTAGCATTTGAGAAATCTTTCACGAAGGAGGATCGTACAAACATACCGCCGTTTGAGTCTCGTACAGATTCCCGTATGGAGGACATAGTGATAGACATCCCTGGGGTTGTGAAGCAGCTGAATGGGTTGAAAATAAATAAATCGCCAGGTCCTGATGGGATTCCAATTCGGTTTTACAGAGAGTACTCTACTGCACTGGCTCCTTACTTAGTTTGCATTTATCACGAATCTCTTGCCCAACGTAAAGTCCCGAGCGACTGGAAAAAAGCGCAGGTGACGCCTGTATGTAAGAAGGGTAGAAGGACGGATCCTCAAAATTACAGACCAATATCCTTAACATCGGTTTGTTGCAGGAGAATCGAACATATTCTCAGTTCGAATATAATGAATTTCCTTGAGACAGAGAAGTTGCTGTCCATGCATCAGCACGGCTTTAGAAAGAATCGCTCCTGCGAAACGCATCTCGCCCTTTTTTCACATGATATCTTGCGAACCATGGATGAAGGGTATCAGACGGATGCCATATTCCTTGACTTCCGGAAAGCGTTTGACTCGGTGCCCCAATGCAGACTCCTAACTAAGGTAGGAGCATATGGGATTGGTTCCCAAGTATGTGAGTGGCTCGAAGACTTCTTAAGTAATAGAACCCAGTACGTTGTCCTCGATGGTGAGTGTTCATCGGAGGTGAGGGTATCATCTGGAGTGCTCCAGGGAAGTGTGGTAGGTCCGCTGTTGTTTTCTATCTACATAAATGATCTTTTGGATTGGATGGATAGCAATGTGCGGCTGTTTGCTGATGATGCTGTGGTGTACGGGAAGGTGTCGTCGTTGAGTGACTGTAGGAGGATACAAGATGACTCGGACAGGATTTGTGATAGTTGTAAAGAATGGCAGCTAACTAATGTAAATTAATGCAAATGAATAGAAAAAAGAATCCTATATTGTTTGAATACTCCATTAGTAGTGTAGCACTTGACACAGTCAAGTCGATTAAGTATTTGGGCGTAACATTGCAGAGCGATATGAAGTGGGACATGCATGTAATGGCAGTTGTGGGGAAGGCGGATAGTCGTCTTCGGTTCATTGGCAGAATTTTAAGAAGATGTGGTTCATCTGTAAAGGAGACCGCTTATAAAACACTAATACGACCTATTCTTGAGTACTGCTCGAGCGTTTGGGATCCCTATCAGGTCGGATTGAGGAAGGACACAGAAGCAAGTCAGAGGCGGGCTGCTAGATTTGTTACCGGTAGGTTTGATCATCACGCGAGTGTTACGGAAATGCTTCAGGAACTCGGGTGGGAGTCTCTAGAGGGAAGGAGGCGTTCTTTTCGTGAGTCGCTACGGAGGAAATTTAGAAAACCAGCGTTTGAGGCTGACTGCAGTACAATTTTACTGCCGCCAACTTACATTTCGCGGAAAGAGCACAAAGATAAGATAAGAGAGATTAGGGTTCGTACAGAGGCATATAGGCAGTCATTTTTCCCTCGTTCTGTTTGGGAATGGAACAGGGAGAGAAGATGCTGGTTGTGGTACGAGGTACCCTCCGCCACGCACCGTATGGTGGATTGCGGAGTATGTATGTAGGTGTAGATGTAGAAGCTGCTGCTACATGCACTTCAGTTCTCCGCCATGACATACATGATCGGTGGAGAGTCACACCAATGATCAAAGCAATGTGTGTGCTCTTTTAAGGAGCTGGCTATATGGGTGATCACCTTTACACTCAGCACTGTAGTATGGAAATCAGACGTAAATATCAGGTTGCCTTCGATTCGGAAAGTGGGTGCACTCCGCGACTGTTATGTGGCTTATAAACTAAAGAGTGCAGCAACCAGTCGCCCTTTTTTAAATTTTATTACGCAGATCCAGATTTCAGCTAGTGGCTAGCCATTCTCAATGCACTATTTTCTATTCTCGATGCATGTAAGTCCCTGTTGTTCGGGCGCCGGAAGCATTGAGAATGGCTAGCCACTAGCCGCAATCTGGATTTACGTAATAAAATCTAAAAAAGGACGACTGATCGCTGCACTCTATAATATGGCGAGATACTTTTTGTCATACGTGCTATATTTGGTACTTTCGTAGCGTTTTCCTGGTTAATTGTCCTACTTTAAGCAACTGGTTAAAAATCGTAAATGGTGGATACAACATAACAGAAATGAAGCGCTGTGTTGGTCACTAGATTCACTGAGTATGATGTCGCTGAGAAGATCTGGTAACAAGACTTTCGAACTGTAGACTTCCAGCCCAAAAATGTGCCGAGGGGTTAAAAATGTTAATAAGATTTTAACTGTTGCAGTCACTTACAGTTTATTTAGCTTATTGTGAGCAGCAGCTTAAGGTCTATTGAAACGCGAAGAACCTCGAAAAGACAGATTCCAGCTGCAGGCTAATGAACGTTGACAGCACCAGAAGCAGCGTGTCAAGCAGCGTGTCAGACTCCTAGAGTTTTGGTTAGCACTTACTGTAACGTTCCGCTGTGTCTTCATGTATCATGATAAGTCATCTGTAGAAAGAAAGCCTTGCTTTTACGTCGAAATTTCCGTAAATATGTGCAGAGGATTCTTTTCGTCGTCTAACAATGCCAAGCTTGCCGTTAAATCACCACACCATAACAGCTATTGTGTTCTCGTCTTCCCAAAAAAAAAAAAAAAAAAAAAAAAAAAAAAAAAAAAAAAAAAAAATAACAAAACAATCACTTGCTGTACTTTTTAAGCATCTGGTCATCAACTGTGTGTAGTATAAACAAGTACACCACAATTTGAGCCGGCTGCTGTGGTCGAGCGGTTCTAGGCGCTTGAGTCTGGAATTGCGCGGCTGCTACGGTCGCGGGTCCGAATCCTGCCTCGGGCATGGACGTGTGTGATGTCCTTAGGTTAATTAGGTTTAAGGAGTTCTAAGTCTAGAGGACTGATGAACTCAGATGTTAAGCCCCATAGTGCTTAGAGCCATTTGAACTACAGTTTGAGCCAAAGCTGTAAAAATACAAGAAAAGTGTTTAGTGCCCTCTGAACTTTGTTCAGTGGCATGCCTGAATAAAATCTCGGTTTTAAACTCCGTCGTTTCGAATAAAATCCTCCAGCTTTCGTCAGCTGTGTCAGCCATCTTCATCAGGAGGTAAACTGGTGACTGCCAGGGCTTGTACCGTGTTCCCCTTACGTAAGCAATGTGTCAGTGTCTGGAACCATTCAGAGGACGACCGCAATAACACATGCGCCGGGAGGGGTGTTGGCAGTTCGTGGAAGGCCTGGCTCACTTCAGGACGGGGCGCACGAGAAATGCAGGGCTCGCAACGAATTTGTGACGTGACGTCACGCTTCTCGGCCTGTGCAGCGCCCAAAGGAGATCAATATTTAATTGAAAATGTACCCACTAAAGGACTTAACTTTGTCGTGTGACCCAAGCTAGCATACAGTTTAAAAGCGCAGTCATGAATTATTAAACTCGTCTGAAATAGTTGCTGACTGCCCGTCATAGACAGCTGCTGACCTGCAGTGTCAAGTACTGTGATGTACACCCCCTGGTCCCGAAGCAAGGCCCAAGGGAAGACAGGCCATGACACATACGATAGATGGGCGTCATGTTTGAAACTGTCGTTCACATTCTCCCTACGAGTATCAAGCCTCTGCCTTTGCTCCTGCCCCTGCTCAGTATCCAAAGTCTGCGGCCATTGCTTACTATGTGTATACCTCTGACTTCCGTTAAGTTTCTGGTTGTTTATTCTATTCTTGGCCGCCTCTTTTGTTGTTGTTGTTGTGGTCTTCAGTCCTGAGACTGGTTTGATGTAGCTCTCCATGCTACTCTATCCTGTGCAAGCTTCTTCATCTCCCAGTACCTACTGCAACCTACATCCTTCTGAATCTGTTTAGTGTATTCATTTCTTGGTCTCCCTCTACGATTTTTACCCTCCACGCTGCCCTCCAATACTAAATTGGTGATCCCTTGATGTGCCAGAACATGTCCTACCAACCGACCCCTTCTTCTAGTCAAGTTGTACCACAAACTTATCTTCTCCCCAATCCTATTCAATACCTCAAAAATGGCTCTGAGCACTATGGGACTTAACAGCTGTGGTCATCAGTCCCCTAGAACTTAGAACTACTTAAACCTAACCAACCTAAGGACATCACACACATCCATGCCCGAGGCAGGATTCGAACCTGCGACCGTAGCAGTCGCGCGGTTCCGGACTGCGCGCCTAGAACCGCGAGACCACCGCGGCCGGCTTCAGTACCACCTCATTAGTTATATGATCTACCCATCTAATCTTCAGCATTCTTCTGTAGCACCACATTTCGAAAGTTTCTATTCTCTTCTTGTCCAAACTAGTTATCGTCCATGTTTCACTTCCATACATGGCTACGCTCCATACAAATACTTTCAGAAACGACTTCCTGACCCTTAACTCTATACTCGATGTTAACAAATTTGTCTTCTTCAGAAACGCTTTCCTTGCCATTGCCAGTCTACATTTTATATCCTCTCTACTTCGACCATCATCAGTTATTTTGCTCCCCAAATAGCAAAACACCTTTACTACTTTAAGTGTCTCATTTCCTAATCTAATCCCCTCAGCATCACCCGACTTAATTCGACAACATTCCATTATCCTCGTTTTGCTTTTGTTGATGTTCATCTTATACCCTCCTTTCATGACACTGTCCCGTTCAACTGCTCTTCCAAGTCCTTTGCTGTCTCTGACAGAATTACAATGTCATCGGCGAACCTCAAAGTTTTTATTTCTTCTCCATGGATTTTAATACCTACTCCGAATTTTTCTTTTGTTTCCTTCGCTGCTTGCTCAATATACAAAGTGAATAACATCGGGGATAGGCTACAACTCTGTCTCACTCCCTACCCTACCACTGCTTCCCTTTCATGCCCCTCGACTCTTATAACTGCCATCTGGTTTCTCTACAAATTGTAAATAGACTTTCGCTCCCTGAATTTTACCCCTGCCACCTTTAGAATTTGAAAGAGAGTATTCCAGTCAACATTGTCAACAGCTTTTTCTAAATCTACAAATGCTAGAAACGTAGGTTTGCCTTTCCTTAATCTTTCTCCTAAGATAAGTCGTAGAGTCAGTATTGCCTCACGTATTCAAATATTTCTACGGAATCCAAACTGATCTTCCCCGAGGTTGGCTTCTACCAGTTTTTCCATTCGTCTGTAAAGAATTCGCGTTAGTATTTTGCATCCGCGACTTATTAAACTGATTGCTCTTTTGTAACGAAATCTAAATATGAATAGACGAGTAGCACATTGCATTTTGTGTCCATTCTGTAACCAAAGTTCAGCCACAAACAAGTGCTCAAGCTCCTTCATTTTATATACAACGTGTGCGTAGTAAAATGCTGAGCGACATTGTGAATCACATTGCCTCTGCAGACGCTACCTCATTCACGGAGGACACGACACAACACGCACTCCACTGGGTGTTTGTGTTGTCCTCATCATTTCATTATTATTTGTGACAGTGGCTCGAGTGGACTGCGAGAAACATTGGACTGTGTAAAAACTGTGACTTCGTACGGGCGCTGATGACCGCGCAGTTGAGGGCTCCACAAACCAAGACATCATCACAACGGGTACTCGAAGGCGTGCATGGTCCGTAATGGGGCGTTACATATATCTCGGTTCTTCGAGGCAAGGTGGAAGAGTGATCGCGGTCAATATCTCTTTATCACACGGAGACAGCTCTTGAAAGTTCGAGTGTTTTATTCTAAATGGCGTGTTCTGAAAATAGAAAATATTTTCTAAATAAAATAACATCATGTATATTGTTTATAACACTGTCTCCGTGGTCTCATTGTTTAGTATGTCTAGTGTATGTGAAGAGGTAATTCCTAGCATTGACCACCTTGGAAAAGTAACTAGAATTTTACGTGATTTATCTGTGGCATTTAAAACATTTTTATATTTTCAGATGCCATGTGACGAAACCTATAAAGTTTTGACATGTTGTTTCCACATACCTTCTAATGTTGTTATGCACTGAATTTTCCTAGACAAGAAGTTGATGTATGTATGAAACATAAAACACTTTTTCCTTAATTTTTTTTCAAAATATAGCTATTCTTGTGTCTGATGGTGTCACAGAGCAGTGTACTGTGCCGTAAGCTCATACGTCAGCATTGAAGTACGTTCATACTACAGCGATCAGCTACATGGCACCAGACTAAACAGTATGGAGCAGGAAGGAAGAAACATAAATAAGCACACAAGTAAATATTATTGTTTATACTTGTTTATTCTTGACCTTAAATGCTTACAAAGATGCTAAAGTGAAGTCAACACTACATTACGATTTTTTTCACGATATGCATTAATTAATTGGAAATGTATGTTTTAAGCAGACATGATATTAGGGCCAGTTGGTATAAGAAGTTAGCTAATAAACTATATTTGGGGAAGTCTAACACACTTATGTACATCTATTAGATTTAATAGAACGGGCTTATTGGTGAAGTATTCCCTAACTCGTAAAAATTCTAAATCATAATGACGGGAGATAACGAAAGCGCGCCAGTGCACTGAACTTTTACATTGGTTAGAAGTATATAATGGACATGAGGATACATTCACTACTGTAAAATCTTTTGTGAAAATTGGAAATGATGTAGAGACGCCAAGGAAATTGAACATTAGATACACACAAATTTAGTGATAATATTATCAGATGAGTTCTGCTCCCTATCACTGGGACAGGACAGTAGTTGAGGAAGTTGGCATTGTTTGGGATGTAAGGGTACGAGTGTCAAAGATTATGTACATATATAAATTTATCTAAGTCTCAGTAAGTTTAACACACGTTTTTAGCCTAGAGAGGGGAGGCTGGACTACTGGGGCTGCGGAGGTCGCCCCCCGTGGAGTGACAGAGGAGCGTCTTCAGTGCGCCGGCGCGTTGCCGTTGTCTGGGAGATGGTGGCGGTGGCTGAGGGTAGCTGCGGTGTCGACGCGCTCCGCCCGCCTACTTGCCGAAGCAGGAGACGGCGTTGAAGGCGCACTGCTTCCAGTAGGAGCGCTTGCGCTGCAGGTCGCTGACGTCCATCTGCGCGCGCAGCCGGTTCACCACCTGCTTCGCGAACAGGTAGTTGATGAGCGCTGTCTCGATGGAGCCGTCGTCGTCCACCAACTGAAACAGCGCGCCACTTGCCGTTACTCACTGCCGGAGTCTACCAGCAAACAGCTGACATTGTTGGAAAACTAACAATAAAAGACGAAGCAGATCCTCCATGGTACACAAAACGGGCCAGGACGCTGTTGCAGAAGCAATGAAAATGACATGCAAGATTTAAAAGAATGCAAGATCTAAGATATTGGCGATGAGTTACAGAGGCTCGAAAGTTAGCGCGGTCTTCAGTGCCAGATGCTTTTAATACGAGGGGTGTCCAATAAGTACACTATTGGCCATTAAAACTGCTACACCACGAAGATGACGTGCTACAGACACGAAATTTAACCGACAGCAAAAAGATTCTGTGATATGCAAATCCTTAGCTTATCAGAGCATTCACACAAGGCTGACGCCGGTGGCGACACCTACAGCGTGCTGTCATGAGGAATGTTTCCAACCGATTTCTCATACACAAGCAGTAGCTGAGTGGCGCTGCCTGGTGAAACGTTGTTGTGATGCCTCGTGTAAGGAGGAGAAATGCGTACCACCACGTTTCCGACTTCGATAAAGGTCGGATTGTAGCCTATCACGATTGCTGTTTATCGTATCACGACATTGCTACTCGCGTTGGTCGAGATCCAATGACTGTTAGCAGAATATGGAATCAATGGGCTCAGGTGGGTAATACGGAACGCCGTGCTGGATCCCAACGGTCTCGTATCACTAGCAGTCAAGATGACAGGCATCTTATCCGCATGGCTGTAACGGATCGTGCAGCCACGTCTCGATCCCTGAGTCAGCAGATGGGGACGTTTTCAAGACAACAACCATCTGCACGAACAGTTCGACGACGTTTTCAGCAGCATGGACTATCAGCTCGTAGATCATGGCTGTAGTTACCCTTGACGCAGCGTCACAGACAGGAGCGCCTGCGATGATGTACTCAACAAGGAACCTGGGTGCACGAATGGCAAAACGTCATTTTTTTGGATGATTACAGGTTCTGTTTACAGCATCATGATAGTCGCACCCGTGTTTGGTGACATCGCGGTGGACGCATGGTATGGGGTGCCATTGGTTACACGTTTCGGTCACCTCTTGTTCGCATTGACGGCACTTTGAACAGTGGACGTTACATTTCAGACGTGTACGACTCGTGGCTCTACCCTTCATTCGATCCCTGTGAAAGCCTACATTTCAGCAGGATAATGCACGACCCCATGTTGCAGGTCCTGTACGGGCCTTTCTAGATACAGAAAATGTTCGACTGCTGCCCTGGCCAGCACATTCTCCAGATCTCTCACCAATTGAAAACGTCTGGTCAATGGTGGCCGAGCAACTGGCTCGTCACAACACACCAGTCAGTACTCTTGATGAACAGTGGTATCGTGTTGAAGCTGCATGGGCAGCTGTACCTGTACACGCCATCCAAGCTCTGTTTGACTCAATGCCCAGGCGTATCAAGGCCGTTATTACGGCCAGAGGTGGTTGTTTTGTGTACTGTTTTCTCAGGATCTGTGCACCCGAATTGCGTGAAAATGTAATCACATGTCAGTTCTAGTATAATATATTTGTCCAATGAATACCCGTTTATCATCTGCGTTTCTTCTTGGTGTAGCAATTTTAATGGCCAGTAGTGCAATTCAATACATTTCTTGGCGCGGCCAATTTCGGTTTAAAAAATTCAGAATTTGTTGCGGGACATGATGGAATATTCTTGCTTCAGCTCCTATAATTGCATGAAGATCACAGATGGCGGCGCCATACGTATTACACTCCTGGAAATGGAAAAAAGAACACATTGACACCGGTGTGTCAGACCCACCATACTTGCTCCGGACACTGCGAGAGGGCTGTACAAGCAATGATCACACGCACGGCACAGCGGACACACCAGGAACCGCGGTGTTGGCTGTCGAATGGCGCTAGCTGCGCAGCATTTGTGCACCGCCGCCGTCAGTGTCAGCCAGTTTGCCGTGGCACACGGAGCTCCATCGCAGTCTTTAACACTGGTAGCATGCCGCGACAGCGTGGACGTGAACCGTATGTGCAGTTGACGGACTTTGAGCGAGGGCGTATAGTGGGCATGCGGGAGGCCGGGTGGACGTACCGCCGAATTGCTCAACACGTGGGGCGTGAGGTCTCCACAGTACATCGATGTTGTCGCCAGTGGTCGGCGGAAGGTGCACGTGCCCGTCGACCTGGGACCGGACCGCAGCGACGCACGGATGCACGCCAAGACCGTAGGATCCTACGCAGTGCCGTAGGGGACCGCGCCGCCACTTCCCAGCAAATTAGAGACACTGTTGCTCCTGGGGTATCGGCGAGGACCATTCGCAACCGTCTCCATGAAGCTGGGCTACGGTCCCGCACACCGTTAGGCCGTCTTCCGCTCACGCCCCAACATCGTGCAGCCCGCCTCCAGTGGTGTCGCGACAGGCGTGAATGGAGGGACGAATGGAGACGTGTCGTCTTCAGCGATGAGAGTCGCTTCTGCCTTGGTGCCAATGATGGTCGTATGCGTGTTTGGCGCCGTGCAGGTGAGCGCCACAATCAGAACTGCATACGACCGAGGTACACAGGGCCAACACCCGGCATCATGGTGCGGGGAGCGATCTCCTACACTGGCCGTACACCACTGGTGATCGTCGAGGGGACACTGAATAGTGCACGGTACATCCAAACCGTCATCGAACCCATCGTTCTACCATTCCTGTTCCAACAGGACAATGCACGTCCGCATGTATCCCGTGCCGCCCAACGTGCTCTAGAAGGTGTAAGTCAACTACCCTGGCCAGCAAGATCTCCGGATCTGTCCCCCATTGAGCATGTTTGGGACTGGATGAAGCGTCGTCTCACGCGGTCTGCAGGTCCAGCACGAACGCTGGTCCAACTGAGGCGCCAGGCGGAAATGGCATGGCAAGCCGTTCCACAGGACTACATCCAGCATCTCTACGATCGTCTCCATGGGAGAATAGCAGCCTGCATTGCTGCGAAAGGTGGATATACACTGTACTAGTGCCGACATTGTGCATGCTCTGTTGCCTGTGTCTATGTGCCTGTGGTTCTGTCAGTGTGATCATGTGATGTATCTGACCCCAGGAATGTGTCAATAAAGTTTCCCCTTCCTGGGTAAATGAATTCACGGTGTTCTTATTTCAATTTCCAGGAGTGTATTTAAAATGGCGTCTGTAACGGAGATGCGATTCAAGCAGAGAGCTGTCATGTTTTTTTTTTTTTTTTTTTTGCACGGATCCAGAGCGTCGTAGGTATTCAAAGGCGCTTGCAGAATGTCTACGGGGACCTGGCAGTGAGCAAAAGCACGGTGAGTCCTTGGACGAAGCATCTGTCATCGTCGCAACAAGCCCGCGCAGACCTGTTCGATCTCCCACGTGCACACAGCTGTGGCTCATGTGATGGAACGTGTGGACACTCTCATTCGAGGTGATAAAAACGTATGACACTACAAGGTCTCCGACAAGTCTGCGCACCAAAGAGGAGCTCACAATACTTCACTGAACCGTTCTTCCTTATCCATCCTACAGCCTGGATCTCGCCCCTTCCATCTGTTTAGTCGAATGAAGGATGCACTTTGTGGGAAGCAGTATGTGGATGATGGGGAGGTTATTGATGCACCAAAACGTCGGCTTCGACGTCGATTAGTAGAGCGTTACTGTGCGCCCCCCCCCCCCCCCCCCAGTAAGGTCACATTGAATGGAGATTATGTTGAAAAATAGGGTTTTGTAGCCAAAAGAGGGGGGAATGATAAGGTGTATTGCAGTCCTGAATAAAACCATCCTACTTTCAGTAAAGAAAGTGTTGCATTTTTTATTGAACGCCCCTGTAACTGTGGCTCGGAATCTGGCAGAAAATCCAAAGAAATTCTGGTCGTATATAAAGTATGCTAGTGGCAAGACACAGTCAGTACCTTCACTGCATGGTGGATAGGTAAAGTTACTGATGACCGTCCCACTAAAGAGGAGCTGCTAAACACTGTAAACCGAAATTCCTTGACCAAATAAGAGCAAATAAATATTCTAGAATGACAATTAAGAACAGTTCCCAACATGAGTAAATACCTTCCGCATACCCACTTAATAAAGGCAAGTCCTCCAGTCTAGACTGTATAACAATTAGGCTCCTTTCGAAGGAAGCTGGTGAAATAACTACGCTTTTAGCAACCATCTACAACCGCGCTCTCGACCAATGATCCGCACCTAAAGACTGGAAAGTTGCACAGACAACACTAATACACAAAAAAGAAAACAGAAGTAATTCGTTGAATGATAGACCCGTATCACTGGATGAAAATGACCTAGGGCTGAAAATGTCTAATTGCACGGATAATAAACATATTGCAGCCCGATTGCACCATGTTTTTCATTGTCAAAACTCGTTGAGACTGTGCACCACTACAAAAATAAAATTTTAAAATGTGAAACATATGTATTAAAATGAGCAACGGTTGATATTGTCTAATTGCACGGATAATAAGCAGATTACAGCCTACATCGATAATAGTTTCATTCTCAACCCATATCACTGAAATGGAATTGTAGTAGGCTTATGGGACTCGTACTTTGTTCTGCTATTATGAAGTGCCTTGAACAAAACGACCTATTGATAAGTAACTAGTACGGATTAAGAAAATATCGTTCTTGCGAAACACAACTGACCCCTTATTTACACGAACGAAAGAGGGTGATCCCAAATTTATTCCATATTTCTCGATTCCATGACGGGTTTTGACGTCTTCTAACCAAATTGCGTACGTATGGAATATTCTGCAAGAAATGTAACAGTTCGGAGTAATTGATGGGAAGTCATCTAGTCAGACGGAAGTGATATCCAAGGTTTTCCCAAGGAAGTGTTACTTGCCTTCTGCTATTCTAAAATTTTTATAAGCGATTTAAGAGACAGTATGTGCAACCTTCTTCCAGAGTTTTCAGCTGATACTGCCGTTTACCGTCTAGTAAAGTTATCAGAAGATCAAAATGAATTGCAAAATGATTTATACAAGATTTCTGTATGATGCGAAAATGGGCAATTGACCAGAATATCTAAAAAAGTTAAATGTCGGTTACACAGTAAATGCGCAAGTTTTATTGGCTCAACACTTACAAGATGCAACAAATCTATTGAAGAAACTACCTACTGCCTACTGCTTATCACGTCCGTCCTCTCTGAATTACTGCTGCGTAGGATGGGATCCTTACCACATAGGATTGAAGAAGAAACAGTTTCGCAGGGATCGAATGAAGGGTAGAGCCACGGGTCGTAACACATCTGAAATGTAACGTCCACTGTTCAAAGTGCCGTCAGTGCGAATAAGAGATGACCGAAACGTGTAACCAATGGCACCCCATACCATCACGTCGGATAATACGCCAGTACGGCGATGACGAATACACGCTTGCAATATGTGTTCACCGCGATGTCACCAAACACGGATGCGACCACCATGATGCTGTAAACAGAACCTGGAATCATCCGAAAAAATGACGTTTTGCCACTCGTGCACCCAGGTTCCTTGTTGAGTACACCATCGCAGGCGCTCCTGTCTGTGACGCTGCGTCAAGGGTAACTGCAGCCATGATCTCCGAGCTGATAGTCCATGCTGCTGCAAACGTCGTCGAACTGTTCGTGAAGATTGTTGTTGTCTTGAAAAAGTTCAAAACGTTTTCTGTATTATCGTAGAGTAGAGGAAGGAATGTCACGGACATGATAAGCGTGTGGTGGTGGCAATCATTGAAACAAAAGCGTTTTACGTTGCGGCGAGAGGTCTGATCATGAAATTTTGATCAAATATTTTATCCTCCGATTGCGAATATATTTTATTGACTCCCGCCTATCATCGGAATAAAATCAGAACTCGAACTAAAAGATATAGGTGTCGTTTTCCTCAAGTACCCATTCGAGAATGGAACGGTCGAGAAATAGTTTGAAAGTGGTTCTATGAACCTTCCGTCAAGCACGTAAATGTGAATTGCAGAGTTGTCACGTAGATGTAGATCTATGGTTCTGTCGGCTGCTAATGTGTCAAACATGTCGATGGAAGCTACAGGTTACGCATACATCAAGCGACAATTTCTTTGATCGCAGGCATTTTCATTTTGCCTGTTTTTATGCACCATATATTGTCGAATTGAAAGTTGAAATTGATGACGTATTGAACGTATAAAAAGCAAAAATTAACGCAGCTAACAGAAAGAATGAATACAATTTTTTAAAAATAAAAACAGTCTAAGATCGCATGTAACTTGTTAAAATTTGAAAATTATTTATCAGATGGCCGCTGCATACACCATCTTTACCGGCACTACATAGCGAACTGTTTCTCGCAACACTCTCTTTCCAGCCGAGGATTGTTGATAGTCTGACGATGATCGAATCACGATCGAAATTGATCCCCTGATAAATAAATTTTAAATTTTAGCAACTTATATGTGATGTTAGGCTGTTTTTATCTGAAAAACTTTTACTTCAATTGTGATCGCTGTTTTCGTAGGAAGATACGTAATAAATACAGCTGAAAGCCTAAAATCCCATTTGGCAAAGTGTTTCGCAGAAAAGGTTTATAATGTTGATATCTTTTTTGGTAAAAGTATGTAACTTGCTTTAAATATTTACGATCTGTGCGTCACCACCGGCATAAAAGATTTTCCTTACCATAAGTCAAACCCCATACTTTTTAATCTCCTCCATATTGTTATCAGCTTATAGGTTCTTGACCCAAGGCCCTGCTATGATTATAACAGACCGATAACGTCCATACGAAAGTATAACGGACAACTCTCTAGTGTAATGATATCATTGCTTCTCCCGAAACCATACAGAGCAAATTCAGGGAAAAGTATTGAACAAAGACTATGCAATAGTTGTTTAGCTTCCACCCTATATCTGACGTTGGGATCACGGGAGTAAGAGAGATTATGTCATGTATGGAAGCATAGTTACATTTTCCCTTGTACGATAGGTAAATGGAAAAGAACAGAAAATGGACTGCACAGTGACTCGTGAAGCAATACGTAGCCGAAGGATACCCTCCTACTGCAACTGAAAGAGGAAAGAGTATAATTCGGCTTTACAAGGATCTGGTAAAATGAAAAAATAGTCTCCACAACGCTCAGTAAAAATGATTATGGAGAAGATATAAGGAAATAGGTTTTCGTCAACGCTAATGCACAGTTTGTCGAGTTTGCTAATCACACTAGACGCCTTCTCTCAAGTAAATGTCCGAAATGCTCAAATCGTAGCAGAAGGAAGCATTGTTAGTGTGGCGAATAATAACAACGTAGTCATAAAGCTAATTAATCATATTTTGTAGAATTCTCTTGCTTTCGCCTCGGTCACGTCGGACAAACGAACCCGCTCCAACTCCCTGTGATTCCTAGGATTCTTCTTCTTCTTCTTCTTCTTCCGTATCCGGATGCACCAATTATATCTTCCCTTCCCAGTAATTAGCAACGTAGTTTGCTTTGTCATTGACTTTCAAAATTTCATCTTTAGTGCATGTTATAGACGTTTCTGGACAAATCACTAGGTGGTTCAAGTCCTGTATTGCTCCGCATTCACACCTATCGCTATCACTGTAACCCCATTTAAATAGGTTTGATCTGCACCCAGTTACTCCAGTGCGCAGCCGGTTTAAAGACCTCCAAGTTGTAAAAGGTAGTTGAAATCCTGCAGATCCCTCCTCAAGTAGTTCCATTGTGGAGTGTGGCACCATTTCTTCCCAAAGAGATAGCCGCCTTGCGACGGGCTTGGTGGCGAGCTCTTCAGTAGTTTCAATGAAACTCCTGCGGGATTTCAGCCGGACATGTTGTTTTCGGTGTATATGCATCGGGTGTCGAGGATCATTCTTTTGTTTTGATCTTTCGATCTCGGCGGCTACTTGTCTGCGGATAGTGGGTGGTGCTATGCCTATGATGGGATAAACGATGTCTGTGGGAGTTGGTTTGAGGCATCCTGTGGCAATACGTACAGTTTCGTTTACGGCGACGTCAACTTGCGTAGTGTGAGCAGAGTTCCTCCAAACTGGCGCCGCGTATTCCGCTGCTGAGATACTCAGCGCCAGACCCGTGGTGCGCAAAACATGTGGTTGAGCTCCCCACGATGAACCTGATAGCTTCCGCAGTATGTTGTTCCTGGCACAGACCTTTTTTTTAGTGTTGTGACAGTGCTGCTTAAAAGTAAGTGCTCTGTCCAATGTTACTCCCAGGTATTTTGGGCTGTTTGTATGTTTCAGCTCTTCCCCTTGCCACATGACTCAGAGTTTCCGTTTAGCTTGTTTGTTCCTAAGATGGAAGGCGGATACTTGAGATTTACTAGGGTTTGGTTTGAGATTATTGCCGTCGTAATAGGTAGCAAGTTCTGTTAAGGCTCCTGTGAGATTCTCCTCCACTTGTTCAGAGGTTTTATCCTGTGTGGCCACTGCTGCATCATCAGCATATATGAACATTCGTGTCTGGTGGCTGATGGGAAGATCATTGGTATAGATGTTAAATAATATTGGAGCCAAGACACTGCCCTGTGCAAGATCATTTTTCTGTGTCCTCCATCGGCTGTTTTTAGATTGTAAGGTTACATAGTAGCGTCTGTTCTGTAGCATGCATTGCACGAACATAGAAAGGGTGTAGTCCTTAGTGACATTATACACTTTCTGGGTAAGCAACTTATGGTTAACTGTGTCATATGCGGCACTGAGATCCAGGACTGCGACCCCAGTTACTTCTCCCCTCTGATAGCCGTCTTCGATGTACTGTGT
This sequence comes from Schistocerca serialis cubense, assembly GCF_023864345.2. Lineage (NCBI taxonomy): Eukaryota > Metazoa > Arthropoda > Insecta > Orthoptera > Acrididae > Schistocerca > Schistocerca serialis. Next base: position 680,088,499 of record NC_064641.1, read on the forward strand.
GAGATTAAGGATTTGGCCACAGCATGATTTTCCTGGTCGAAATCCAGCTTGTTCATTAATGAGGGCTTTGTCCACATAATCAGCTATGCGTTTGAGGATCATTCGCTCCAGGACTTTAAATAAATGACAAAGCAGTGAGACAGGCCGGAAATTTTTGGCTTCAGCTGGGTCTTTCCCTGGTTTTAGTAACGCAATAACCCGAGCTTTCCTCCACAGTTTAGGAATTTGCATTGTTGTAATACAGTTATTCATTAGCTCTAGGATCCATGCTTGTACTCCCGGTCCAAAATGTTTAATTTGCTCAGATCTCAGATCGTCGAGGCCAGCGGCCTTATTGTTTTTCAAATCGTTGATGGCATCTTGTAGCTCCTGAATGAAGAACGGGCGAGCTAGGAAGCTAATCTCCTCGTTCAATTTTCTTTTAATTTTGCCATTCCTGATCTTCCTTTTAGTTTTTCCGTTCATGAGTAGTTGGTGGGCTATCTGATCAGGTGTAACTTCGCTGTAATTTGGTTGTGGTTCTGTTGGGTCGTTGCTGAGACTTTTGAGCAGTTTCCATGCCTTCCTACTGCTGTGCTTCATGTCCGTCTCTTGTAGAAGGTTACACCACTTTTCCTTTCTCGCTTCGGAGATACCAGACATCAGTACCTCACCTGCCTGGATCGTTTCCTCTGAGAAGGGGTCCTTATTGTACAGTTCTTCATACTTTTTCAGAGCTTCCTTGCTGCTACCATTGAGTCCAGCGATATACTGAGTGCGGCACCCTCTAGGTAAGCGCCGTCGAGAGATTTTCTTGACAAGGTCTATAAAAGTTTCAAATGATTGTGTCTCTGGCTTAATTTCCAAGATCTCCTTATCAAGGTCCTCTGTGAAAAGTTCCCAATGAGCTTTTTTGAAATTGAAGCGTCTCTTGAAGGGTATTATATCTGAGTTGATTACTGCAGTAATGCAGCAAGTTATTGCTCTGTGTTGCGATCTTGGAATTGGGTCCGCGATTTGCTTTACAGTTTGCAGGGATACCTTTTCGGAGACAAAGATGTTATCTGGATTATATCCTCGTTTCCATCTTCCACTGTTAAATAATGCAGGCAACTTTGGGTCATGTATCAATTTCAGTTTAGCCTGGTCTGCCCAGATCTCCAGCATTTCGCCATCGTCATTTGTCTCTTTATAACCCCATGCGAGACCGTGACAGTTAAAATCTCCTAGTACAACTTTAATGTTTTTTGAATGGAAATTTCCAGGCTCCGTAAATTTGAACCTCGCACTGGGTGGTTTGTACACGGATGTTACAGTACATGAATGTGCCTCAATAGTTAGAATTTCTATATTTTCTTCGCAGGTCAGAGCACAGGAGCATACGTCTAAGTTCGGTTTCACAAATATAGCATTTCCGTACCTTTCGTGTGGTCTCTCAAGAACTAATTTCATGCCCTGTATTTTTGGTCTATGGCTAGTTGGTGCTCTGTGTGTTTCTTGTATCACTAAAACATCACAGTTGTTTCGTTTGCACATGTCAGATAATAAAATTTCCTAATCCTAGGATTAGGCACAGGTTTTTGATACTGACACTGTACATTGTTTTGCAAGTTCAAAGCTTTTTGATATGTAATGATGGGAGCAATCTAAACGGCGTAATAAATTAAGAAATTTATTAAGCTACCTAGACAATTTTGTTCATAAAATCTTCAGGTGCTCCCTGACGATACTGTTCTGCTCGTGGCGGTTGGCCGTTACCTTCTCCATCACTTCATTTGTGTCGCTATCCGTGTAGCCATAGCGTTGGGTGGGTGACATGTGCACCCACTGGAGACCACAGTTTGCCGCTGGACGTCGCAACCACCACCACCACCACCACCACCACCACCTCCACTGTGGTTGTAGCTATGGCGACAGATGTCAGATGATGGATGGCCGACGTATATAGGATGCTGACACCAGTAGAGCAGAAGTCACCAGGAAACATCTGAAGCCGGCCGCTGTGACCGAGCGGTTCTAGGCTCTTCAGCCCGGAATCGCGCTGCTGCTACGGTCGTAGGTTCGAATCCTGTCTCTGGCATGGATGTGTGTGATGCCCTTAGGTTAGTTAGGTTCAAGTAGTTCTAAGTCTAGGGGACTGACGACCTCAGATGTTAAGTCCCATAGTGCTCAGAGCTATCTGAACCATTTGAAACATCTGGAAAAGCCAACGAATCTGTTTGCTGAAATGTCGTGGCGAAATTACAGTGTGATCCGGCCAGACAACTGAGATTTCTACAAGTTGGAAATACGTCGGGAAAACATCAGATAGCAAACAAACTGATGATATTTTGAATTTAGGGCAGCTGATGGTTGATTGATAGGAAAAGAACAGTGAAAAAATGGTATGGAGTGCTTTTTGTAAATCAGAGCTTTCTAAAGTAAGTTTCTAATGCGTCTGAAATGGGGAGTTCAAAATCGCTGTGCATTATCAATGTTGTCTAACAGCAGTAAGGTACTGGCTACTGATGCAAATATCATTCAGAAACTGAGGATTTCTCAGGGACTCATAAATGCATGTTGTAAATCACTATGAGAGACAGGAAGACAAAACAAATTAACCGAGGAACAGATTGGAATGGATAAGCTAATAAATAATGAAAATGAAATGGACGTGTGCGTGGATATGGGCGGGACTATTAGCCAGACGAATGGATTGCGGACCGATCCTGATAACTCGCTGACGGATTTCGGCAGCTAACAAGAAACTCAGATAACGACTGAACAGAAAATACGCGAATGACGAGCGTAAAAAAATTCTGGAACTCACTGAGCATCAGCAATATTCTCTACAATGATTTAAATGGACATCTATTTCCTCAAGCCACTGTATAGTGCATGTGCAGCGTATATAGTACCAATATTGTTGAACCCCGGGAGGTAGTTGTGGATAACAGTATATAGGCTGTAAACAATAACTGTTAACACGGTGTCACAGTGATGCAGGGGAAGCCGAAACGAACACTTTGACGCAGGAGACTTGTGGCATATCAAGCCGGAAAGAACCTCAAATTATCCTACATGAGCCACCTAACCTACAGCGCGATAGTTTGAATGCCCTCTCGCGCTTTAGTCGGTCTTAATCGTTTGAAGTTTATTTCTTTTATTGCTAAATGAACCATGAATACTAAACACACTTCGTTTTTGCACATGCAAATTGTGAAATTGACGTTTGTGTACATTTCGCGTCAGTTTTTCTGATTTTATCACTGTAAAATTAACAGTAAAGAAGTTTTGTTTCTCTGGCATCCTTACTACGAGACTACCCTGTTGTAAGCGCTGTGTTTAGATCGAATTGTAAGCGTTGTTAGGTTTGGCATAACTTTTAGAAACGTTACGGTGACGGGAAACTTTAAATTACTAGTGTTAATGAAATTGAGAAATACCGAAAATCAGACCGACTAAGCCGGTGGCGTAACAGGGCGAGAGCATATTCAAAATACTGCGCTGTAGCGCCTTATGTGGTTTTCGTGGGTCAATTTGAGGTTGTTTCCCGACTTCATAAATCACAAATCAAATTGTACGTCTCGATTTCCCGTATATGTTGTGAACCGTTACCGTTTACTACCTATAAAATTGGTCGCACTGGCAACTTGTACGGGATTTCCTTTGCAAAAAAATAGTTCAAATGGCTCAGAGCACTATGGGATTTAACTTCTGAGGTCATCAGACCCCTTGAACTTAGAACTACTTAAACCTAACTAACCTAAGGGCATCACACACATCCATGCCCGAGGCAGGATTCGAACCTGCGACCGTAGCGGTCACGCGGTTCCAGACTGTAGCGCCTAGAACCGCTCTGCCATTTCCATTACAGAAGCGGTGCATTTTCCAAGAACTCGTGCATTCACGATCCCTGTAATGATTTTAAGTGATGGATCCCTTTTCATGTTGCTCCTTAGTATTACCCCTAAACATATACCACGTGAATTCGTCAGTGTGTTCATCACTTTATTTGTAATGAGAAACTGTCGGATCTTTCTCTTGAAGGAATCATTTCGCATTTATCTACCAGCACATTTTTTCGATCTTTCTACAAGTGAAGCTCACCGGCAGATTAGAATTTTGTGCCTAACCGGAACTCGAACATGGGACGTTACATCTTTCTCGGGCAAGCGCTTCACCACCTGAGCTACCTAGGCATAACTCTTAGCTTTGCTTCGGCCAGTACCTCATCTCCTACCATCTGTGAAGTCTATAAGGTAAGGGACGAGATACTGGCGGCAGTAAAGATAAGAGGACGAGCCGTCAGTTAGCTCAGGTGGTGAAACGCTTGCCCGCGAAAGGCATAAAGTCCCAGGTTTGAGTACCGCTTCGGCACACACACTGGCAGCAAGTTTCAAATCAGCGCACTCTCTGCTGCAGATTTGGTTCAAATGGCTCTGAGCACTATGGGACTCAACATCTGAGGTCATCAGTCCCATAGAACTTAGAACTACTTAAACCTAACTAACCTAAGGAGATCACACACATCCATGCCCGAGGCAGGATTCGAACCTGCGACCGTAGCGGTCGCGCGGTTCCTGACTGAAACGCCTAGAACCGCTCGGCCACACCGGCCGGCTGCTGCAGACTGAATATTCATTCTGGCTTCCTTACAATCTTCAATGGTAATGCTTCCCTGTACACAACTGCATTGCTAGCGAACAGTCTTATAGAGGAAGGAAGTTTAACGGCCCGTCGACAGCGCGGTCATCAGCGGCGGAGCACGAGCTCGGATTACGGAAGTATGGGGAAGGAAATCAGCCGTACCGTTGTCAAAAGGAATCACGGAAAACCTAGAGCTGGATCGTTTATGTATACATATCATAAAAACTTTTGTATGATCCCAATATCTCGTGCAGTTGTGTTGCTATTGTGATTATTCCTGTACCGATCGGAAGGTAATCCCTGACGTTTGTAAATATACATACAGTTACCATGAGCGCTCCTTGCGGGTGGAGTACCGTACTGGAATGGACTGCAGCTTAGCAGTTGAAAGTAAAGCACCAATCGGAAAGTTTTAGAGACGTCTGTGGAACAGTGGAGGGAACATCCATCATGCTACGAAGGATAAAATAAAATATAAAATTAATTGTTGGTAAGGCGGGTGCCAGGTTGAGATTCATTGGGAGAGTCCTTAGAAAATGTAGTCCATCAACAAAGGAGGTGGCTTACAAAACACTCGTTTGACATATACTTGAGTATTGCTCATCAGTGTGGGATCCGTGCCAGGTCGGGTTGACAGAGGAGATAGAGAAGATCCAAAGAAGAGCGGCGCGTTTCGTCACAGGATTATTTGGTAAGCGTGATAGCGTTACGGAAATGTTTAGAAAAGTCAAGTGGCAGACTCTGCAAGAGAGGCGCTCTGCGTTGCGGTGTAGCTTGCTGTCCAGGTTTCGAGAGGGTGCGTTTCTGGATGAGGTATCGAATATATTGCTTTCCCCTACTTATACCTCCCAAGGAGATCACGAATGTAAAATTAGAGAGATTCGAGCGCTCACGGAGGCTTTCCGGCAGTCGTTCTTCCCGCGAACCATACGCGACTGGAACAGGAAAGGGATGTAATGACAGTGGCACGTAAAGTGCCCTCCGCCACACACAGTTGGGTGGCTTGCGGAGTATAAATGTAGATGTAGATGTAGATAATAGCAACCAATGATCAAGTTATGTGCAAAAATCTTGTCAGCCGGGATAGTAGCTCGACATGTGCATAGGAGTCAAAGCGATGTCGTGCGAACGTGGAATCGGTTCACAGTACTCTTGAGCGAGCATACCACAAAGGCCCTCCGCGTTCGACAGGTGCACACGATGATCGATATCTACGACTTTTGAGTCGAAGTAACCGTAGTCTGAATGTTCCAGAACCGAACTTGGCATTCCAATAGGCTACAAGACGTGATGTACCGCAAGAAACTGCAGGAGATGATTTCATGAAGCGAGTCTCCATTTCCGACGACCATGTCGACCACCACGTCGTACGTAACAACACCATAGACTGTGTTACACATGTCGAAGAAATCAAGCAGAATGGATGACCCAGAATTCGTGTCGGATGTTGTTTGCGGACGGAACACGGATCTGTTTGTACTATGATAATCGCTGACAACGTGTTTGGAGACAACCCTGTAATATTGAACGCTTCAAGCACTGTGTCCCACTTGTGCAACAGGGTGGTAGTGGTGTACTGATATTGTGGGTGGTAATACGTGGGGCCACCGTAATCTCTATTGGTCACTGAGGGTAGCCTCATCGCTCTACGATAAAGGGACGAGATTCTGCAACCAACATTGAGACAGTGTCGTCTTTTTCTTTTTGATGACAGTATCATCTTGATGGACCATGTATAGCGTGATCATCATGCTGTTCTAGTGAACAGGTTCACAGTCTGGAACTGCACGACCGCTACGGTCGCAGGTTCGAATCCTGCCTCGGGCATGGATGTGTGTGATGTCCTTAGGTTAGTTAGGTTTAAGTAGTTCTAAGTTCTAGGGGACTGATGACCTCAGAAGTTAAGTCCCATAGTGCTCAGAGCCATTTGAACAGGTTCCTTGAACATGCTAGGATCACCAGAATGGAGTGGCCTCCCTGTTCTCCGAACATGAACTCAATCAAACATGTTTGGGCTCGACTGAAACGAGCTGTATTGGTCGTTGACAACGATCAAATAACCTGCGAGATTACGTGCTTACTGACGTTAACAAACTAGTAGTAGGGTAAATTAGAATGTAAGTAGTGTTTGTTGCCGGATTCTAGTGCGAGTTGCTTACGAGATATCGTATTCTGAAAAGTTCCCACACCAGCACTTGAAAAATACCTATGGCAGCACACACACTTCAGAACAATACAGTTGAATACACTACTTATATGGACTGACAAGCAACGAAAAAATTAGCCATCACAGGCAGTATTCAAAATGACTACCAGCAGCGGCAATACACGCTTCCAGTCTGGTATGGAACGACTGCTGCACATGTGCTAGCATTTCAGCGAAGATGTCCGACCAGGTCGCAGTAATACGTCGTTGCCTATCATTCGATGTAGTTGGTATGTACTTCTAGGCAGTGTCCTTCAGCTTTCCCCACAGAAAAAGTCTACAGGCGTCAAATCCGGCCAATCGACCGGCCAAGCTACAGGTCATCCGCGTCCAATCCAACGATTTGGAAGCAATTCATTTAGACATCCTGTGCTGCTTCATGTACTTTGAGCCGGATAGCCATTGTGTTGGTACGACAGGTTCCTCCTATTCTGCGGAGGAAAGTCTTCTAGCATTCGTGGAAGATGGTCTGTTGGAAGGCTGCGATACTTGTTCAGTGTTTCGTCCAAGAAACACGGACCTACAAACTGATGATGGTTCACTGTCCATACCACTCGTCCCATACCAAACTCCATGGACACTGCTGTTCTACAAGACTAAGCCAACGCCGATTCTCAACAAATCAATAGCGCATGTTTCAGCGGTTTATCTAGCCATTATTCGTAAAAGAGACTTCATCACTAAACAAGGTATGAGATACATCTGGAACAACCTGTCATAATGCCCATGTACAAAAGTTAACGCGATTCTCATAAACATGCAACTCTCGATGGGGAGAGCTGTGATAGGGGTGAAACCTATGTCGATGGGGAATGCTTCGGACACTTGCCTGACTGCAAGAACATCAATTTCCCCTCTTCTGTCGTCACTTGTTTCCTTCTGTTACGCGCTCTAGGTGTTACAATACGACCTGCTGCTGGGTTTTTCACACACTAACTAACTAGCAAGTAGCAGCGCACTCAAGGAACACACAAGCACCCTTTTTTTCTGTCATCAGTCTTCTAGGTGGACTGATGCGGCCCGCCACGAATTCCTCTCCTGTGCCAACCTCTTCATCTCAGAGTAGCACTTGCAACCTACGTCCTCAATTGAAGGGCTTATTTCAAAAGTGGTACAAATCCATTTTTGTTCATTCTGAGATACAGAGTCCTAAAGTTAAACCGAGCGGGGTGGCGCAGTGGTTAGACACTGGACTCGCATTCGGGAGGACGACGGTTCAATCCCGCGTCCGGCCATCCTGATTTAGGTTTTCCGTGATTTCCCTAAATCACTCCAGGCAAATGCCGGGATGGTTCCTCTGAAAGGGCACGGCCGACTTCCTTCCCCATCCTTCCCTAATCCGATGAGACCGATGACCACGCTGTCTGGTCTCCTTCCCCAAAAACAACCAACAACCAACCTAAAGTTAAAAGAGCGCTGAAAAATCTGCAGATTTTGACTTTAGGACTCTGTACCTCAGAATGAACAAAAATGGACTTGTACCACTATTGAAATAAGCCCTTCAATTATTTGCTGGATATATTCCAATCTCTGCTTGCTATGCAGTTTTTTCCCTCTATAGCACCGTCTAGCACCATGGAAGTCATTCCTTGATGTCGTAACAGATGACCTATCATCCTGTCCCTTCTCCTTGTAAGTGTTTTCTACATACTCCTTTCCTCTCCGATTCTGCGCAGAACCTCCTCTTTCCTTGCCTTATCAGTCCACCTAATTTTCAACATTCGTCTGTAGCACCAAATTTCAAATGCTTCGATTCTCTTCTGTTCCGGTTTTCCCCCAGTTTATGTTCACTGCCATACAATCTTGTGCTCCAAACGTACATTCTCAGAAATTTCTTCCTGAAATTAAGACATATGTTTGATACTAGTAGACTTCTCTTGGCCAGGAATACCCTTTTTGCCAATGCTAATATGCTTTGGATGTCCTTCTTGCTCCGTCCGTCATTGGTTATTTTACTGCCTGGCTTGTAAAATTCCTTAACTTCATACATTTCGTGACCATCAACCCTGATGCTAAGTTTCTCACTCTCTTCATTTCTGCTACTTCTCATTACTTTCTTGCTTCTTTGATTTACTTTCAATCCATATTCTGTACTCATTAGACTGTTCATTCCATTCAGCAGATCATGTAATTCCTCTTTACTTTCACTCAGGTTAGCAATGTCATCAGTGAATCGTATCAATGACATCTTTTCACTACGAATTTTAATTCCACTCCTGAACCTTTCTTTGTTTCCATCATCGGTTCTCCGATGCACAGATTGAACAGTAGAGGTGAAACACTACATCCCTGTCTTACCCCTTATTTACGCCGAACAATTGGTTTTTGATCGTCCACTATTATTATTCCCTCTTGGCTTTTGTACAAATTGTATATTCCCGTCCCTCCCTATAGCTAAGCCCTATTTTTCTCGGATTTTCGAACATCTTGGATCATTTTACATTGTCGAACGCCTTTTCCAGGTCTACAGATCGTATGAACGTGTCTTCATTTTTCTTTAGTCTTGCTTCCATTATCAACCGCAACATCAGAATTGCCTCTCTGGTGCCTTTACCTTTTGTAAAGCAAAACCGATCGTCATTTTAACACATCCTCAATTTTTTCCGGTCTTCTGTACATTATTCTTGTCAGTAACTTGGATGCATGAGCTGTTAAGCTGATTGTGCAATAATTCTCGCACTTGTCAGGTCTTTCCGTCTTCGAAATTGCGTGGATGACATTTTTTCGAAAGTCAAATTGTATGTCGCCAGACTCATACATACTACATAACGACTTGAATAGTTGTTTTGTTGCCACTTTCCCCAATGGAATTAGAAATTCTGATGGAATGTTATCTATCACTTCTGCCTTATTTGATCTAAAGTCCTCCAAAGCTCTCTTAAATTCTGATTCTAATACTGAAGCCTCCATCTTTTCTAAATCGACTCCTGTTCCTTCTTCTATCACATCAGACAAATGGTCCACCTCATAGACGCCTTCAGTGTACTCTTTCCATCTATCCTCTCTCTCCTCTGCATTTAACAGTGGAATTCCCGATGCACTCTAAATGTTACCACCCTCGCTTTTAATTTCACCGAAGGTTGTTTTGGCTTTCCTATATGCTGAGTCAGTCCTTCCGACAATCATTTCTTTTCCGATTTCTTCACATTTTTCATGCAGCCATTTCGTCTTAGCTTCCATGCACTTCCTATTTATTTCATTCCTCAGCGACTTGTATTTCTGTGTTCCTGAATTTCCATGAACTTTTTTGTACTCCCTTCTTTCGCTGATCTGCTGAAGTATTTCTTCTGTTACCAATGGTTTCTTCACGGTTACCTTCTTTGTACCTATGTTTTTCTTTCCAACTTCTGTGACTGCCCTTTTTAGTGATGTCCATCCCTCTTCAACTGTACTGCCTATTGAGCAATTTCTTATTGCTTTTTTTGTAGTCTCAGAGAACTTCAAGCGTATCTCGTCATTCCTTAGTACTTCTGCGTCCCACTTTTTTGCGTACTGACCCTTCCTCACTAATCTCTTGAACTTCAGCCGACTCTTCATCACTAATTTATTGTGATCTGAGTGTATATCTGTTACTTTGTATGCATTACAATCCAGTATCTGATTTCGGAATCTCTGTCTGACCATGATGTAATCCAATTGAAATCTTCCCGTATCACCCAGCCTTTTCCAAGTATACCTCCTCCTCTTGTGATTATTGAACAGAGTATTCGCTATTACTATCTTTCCCATCCCCCATCCCTCGCCCCAAGCCCATATTATCCTGTAACCTTTTCTTCTACTCCTTCCCTACAACTGTATTCCAGTCCCCCATGACTATTAGATTTTCATTTCCGTTTACGTACTGTATTACCCTTTCAGTATCATATACTTTGTCTATCTCTTCATCTTCAGCTTACGACGTCGGTTTGTATACCTGAACTATCACTGTCGGTGTTTGCTATTGATTCTGACAAAAACAACCCTGTCTCTGAACTGCTCACAGTAACACATTCTCTGCTCTACCTTCCTATTCATAACTAATCCTACTCTCATTATAGCATTTTCTGCTGTTTTTGATATTACCCTCAACTTATCTGACCAGAAATCCTTGTCTTCTTTCTATTTCACTTCGCTGACCCCTACTATATTTAGATTGATCCTCTGCATTTCCTTTTTCAGATTTTCTTGCTTCCCTACCACCTTCAAGTTTCTGACATTACATTCCCCGACTCATAGAACGTTATCCTTCTGTTAGTAGTTCAATCTTTTTCCCATGGTCATCTCGCCATTGGCAGTCACTTCCCGGAGATCCGAATGGGGACTATTCCGGAATCTTGTGTCAATTGAGAAATGATCATGACACTTTACAAAGAATTAATGAGAACATTAGAGATCCTATTATGCTTCCTTGGAAGACAACCTGATGTTGCTTTCTTTTCTGTAGAGGATTCGCCGTGCTGTATGACGTAATTTGTTCAATAGATAGATCCGTTCTATAGAGATTCATGGAGCCAATCACATATTTGCCAAAAGAAACTTCGTATGATTGTACAATGGTTACCACTCGACTGTACGGTACAGTGGTGAATGCCTTTCGGAAATCCTGGAAGACGGGATCTTGTGTTACTTGCATGAATAGAGCAAGCTGAGATTCACACGAGTGGTTTTTTTCTGATTCGTGCTGATCGTGTGAGAGAAGCTTGTTATCCTCCAGGAACGTCATGTTGTCTGAGCTTAGATAACGCCCTAGGACCCTGCAACACACGGACGTCAACGATACTGTTCTATAGATTGATGTAGTTGAGCCAAACAAATGCCGTGAGCTACAGAAGTCACACTGACCGATTTTCAAGTTTCTTTTACCATATTGGTACACTTTCTTCTGTGGCAGAGTTGTATTACCGTAAGAAAAGTTTATCAATCCAAATTTCGAAAAGCCAATGTCGTCGAATTCTGTGGAATCGCCATCATAATCTCTAATTCCACCGGCAAGATACTGTTTACAGGTTCTCTTTCTTACAAAACAGTTTCTGATTTTTAACAAATAGTTTGCTCTTTAGTTTCGAGCCTGGTGACGTATGAAAGCCTTTTGAGGAAACGACAACGGGTAAACAACGTCACGTTAACAGTAGCCTCTCTGCAAGTCTTTGATTACACACCAGCTTGTAATTAGTCGTGCTGTATCAAATCGCTGTGTGTGTGTGTGTGTGTGTCTGTGTGTGTGTGTGTGTGTGTGTGTGTGTGTGTGTTGCGTGCGTGCGTGCGTGCGTGGGCGTGTGTGTGCGGCCTGTCAGTAGCCGTCAGCTCGCGAATCGCCAGCGCGCTCGCGATATTTCCAATAACGACTGCGCCCGCTTCAATAGAGGCGAGCGATCGGCAAAAAAACTATAGCCTCCGCTGTGTTCTGTTCTGTTCCATGACCCATAAATCTCTGACAAATTAACTGTCGTTCATTGTCGCGAGCGCATTCAATTCGCCCGGACTTGTCATTTGCATTCGGCGATATTATGTGCGTACACAAATGAGTGACAGCTAAGAAGATACAAACGTTGGTGGCCGATAACACGCGTATTCTCTGAATGCGCGCGTTTATGCAACTAACGCTCATTGTGCACAGTGTATCGCTGCTCTAGTGTATTGTGAGGATCTGATTTAGGCCTACGATGTCCAACACATTGACAATGGCCCCTTGTAATCAGCGAAGGAATGTTACCTTTCATTGGTGGTCTAGTGTTACAGGCGGCGAAAGCCGAACAGTGAACAATACGCCTCGGTGAATACAAGGAAATGAACGAGGACCCCCTTCTCCCTCTCCCCCAACACCACCACCAACCCACTTGTTTCGTAGTCTTCCGAAGACAGTTTCTGCAGTTGTAGGTAGCCTCGGACTCGACCCATGTTTAGGGTTTTCACGATTTACCTAAAACCATTTAAGTTAATTCAGGATTATAATTGGCCCGTCGGATTTTTGGCCTAGACCTTTGGCCTATTCGAGTTTCTGCTACGTCTCTAATGAACATGACATCGACGTGAAGTTCAACCCTGACAGTCCCCTTTTTCATGGCAGTTTTTATTTCATGTTAGTCTGCTTTTCTGGAGAAGGACCTTGAAGATTAAGATCAATCATAGGAAACGAGCCGGTTTTCTGCAGAAAAAAACAAGGAAAATAACTTGTGAGAAACCCTCACTCAGTAAAAGAAGGGACGGGATGCCAGGATACGTGTTAAGACATCAAGGAATAACTGACATGTCACTAGAGGGAGTCACAGAGAGCAAATTGGAATATATCTTATTTTTTTCTACAGTTAAGTTTTAAGCACTTGCGCCTGTTCCATCATCATTTTTCACTGCCACTTCGTTCTGGGCCTTCTTGCGTCTCTTGCTCCCCTCGGCTGGCAAAGCATGCCCTGATGTGGGATTCTCTCTACACTCGCCGTCTGTGTGTTTCCACAATATTTTATTTTCTTCATTCTTTTCAATAATACTATAAATATCTAGTTGATTCCTAATATCGTCATTCCTTATATGGTCTTCCCCGTTAAAACTTCTTACTTTCCTGGTAAACACATGTCTTCTGATGGTAGTTACATTTAAAACGTGTTTTTGGATGCGTGACTCACTTCTTTATAGTAATATAGGCGCAGCCATGGTTTTATAAAACTTTTTTATTTCTTTCCGTAACTTGCTTTGGAATATTTGTTTATCATTACGCATAGAATACCCAAAAAAAACCAATTGAGGGGTTTGAGTGTAAATGCTGCTTTGACATCAAGAAGTTGGCATAAGGTAGGAATTCATTGCAGATGCATCGAACAAGCAAACTACAACTGTTTGAATCTGCTTGTCGGAGTCAACCCTTGGTCATCCCCTACAATTTTTTCACTGCGCCCCCTCCCCTCCACAAACTCACCATTATTATCAGATTAAGTATTCCTTGATTCCACAGGATGTAGCGTATGGATCTCTCCCTTTCTTTAGTTGTCTCATGCGGGTGTCCCATTCCCCCTCTGCCCCCACACACAGTTCAATCCTGTACCGTCTCGCTGGGTATATGATCAACGCATCTAATTTTTGGCACCCCCTGTGCGTCACATGTCGTAAGCTATTCTCATCTTCTTGTGCTGCTTATACACTGAATTTCATTTGCGTACAATGCTACACTGCAGATAAAAACATTCAGAAAAGACTCCCTAAAACTGAAATTTACATTCGATGTTAAAATACTTGTATTTTCTTGTGATTGTCTGTCTATCTTTTATATCCATTATTTTGTGCCATCGTCATTTATTTTGGTGCTCGAACTGTAAAACTCATCTACTGCTTTCAGCACCTTATTTCCAAATCTAATTACGTCAGTGTTATTTAATTCAACTACTGCACATTCTCTTATTTATCTTTTACTGATTTTCATATTGTAATGTTTCGTCCAGACACTATCCAACTTCATGGTAGAAATCTGCCAAGTACAGTACTTCTACTTATGGCATGTATCAGTTAGAAAAATGCATCGATGATGACTGATATCAGTCGAAATCAATTTTCAACAATATAAATAAATAATATTTCCGCGACTGGTTGCTACATTCTTTATAATTTTATATTCTACGGTCGCTGAACGCAAAGGGAACCTTATGGAGCCCAACATTCAAAACTATCCAACCTGTTCAGCTGATCTCTCCTAGCAAGAATTACAACGATTTTATTTTTTATCCCTTGACTGTAATTCCCTTTCCAAACTTCTCCTTCCTTTTATTTAATATTTACTCCAAGTACAGATAACAAGCAGTAATTTACAACTCTGCCTTATTCCCTTTTCCGTTGCTGCCTGTTTAGCATGCCCTTCGATTCTTTAAACTGCATTTTGGTTTCTTTGTAAGCTACAGATAGTCTTTGGCTCTCTGAATGTTATATATGATACTTTCAGAATTTCAAAGAGTCGATTGCAGTCAACATTAGTGACAGCTCAAATGCAATTACTCAGTTTCATTTTTCTTCAGTCTATGTTTTAAGAAAAGTCTTGGGGTCAGTACTGCCTCTCGTGCTCCCACAGTTCTCGGGACCTTAAATATCACAGACTCGCAGCCGTTGTTATATTCGACAGTTATGAACTGGGGCAATACGGAAAAAGTTCCCGACGCTTTCTTTGCGCAGCTCTAACATTAATTACGTACTGTACCAAAGAGTGAGAGACTTGAAAATGATATGGTTTCCAAACATAATTTATATCGAAATGGTACCTCTCTGTACATGTCTTGCCGACCGGTGTGGCCAAGCGGTTCCAGGCGTTTCAGTCTGGAACCGCGCGACCGCTACGATCGCAGGTTCGAATCCTGCCTCGGGCATGGATGTGTGTAATGTCCTTAGATTAGTTAGTTTTAAGTAGTTCTAAGTTCTAGGAGACTGATAACCTCAGGTGTTAAGACCCACAGTGCTCAGAGCCATTTGAACCATTTTTTGCACATGTGTTCCTTGTAAAAACTTTGCCTATAAGTTCCACCTACAAGCCCTGGAACCCTGTAATAGGAATTTTGAAACACCCTGTATATTTGAAAACAGAAATGCGTATGACGCAAATATTTGTTCTAAATTATCAATTGCCGCTTACTTTAAGGACACTAGGCGCCCATTATGTGGTGTTAAAATGAAGGACGACATCAAACAGATTGGTACGAAGTACTTCAAGTTTTCGTCAGTAGCACAATACATACTAAGAAGTTACTCAATGGAAGATTAGAACAAAAAAATGTTTCAGATGGCTCTGAGCACTAGGGGACTTAACTTCTAAGGTCATCAGTCTTCTAGAACTTAGAACTACTTAAACATAACTAACCTAAGGACATCACACACATCCACGCCCGAGGCAGGATTCGGACCTGCGACCGTAGCGGTCGCGCGGTTCCAGACTGTAGCGCCTAGAACCGCTCGGCCACGCCAGCCGGCAGATTAGAACAGAATAATTTGAATTTGTTAAAAAATTATCCATTATGGAATGCTTGTTCCATTAATAAAAAAGAGACTTAAGGAATGTGTATCTAATAATACCAAAGATAATTAGTAACAACTTCAACCTGCCCAGAGACCTGAGCGTGTTAAAGCGCCACTTCCGGGACTGGGACGTGGCTCCGGCGGATTAAGGACGAGGCTCGGTATGCCAGCCAGCCTGGATGTGGCTTTTAGGAGGTTTTCCACTTCCAGTGAGATGAATACTGGACTGGTACCTATGTTCTATATCAGTTACAAGATTCGCAAAAATTTAGAAACCTTCTGCACACTTTCACATCAGTCATACTAAACGCTGACAGCTGAGGTACACACGTCCAGCTCTGGCAACAGGAAGAGCATCTGGCCACCCCTTAAACTAATCATACCAAATTCGTTAATAACCATGCTGGACCTGCACAGATGTGGGACAATGGCACAAGAAAACGAAGTAATTACTGACCACTTGTCCCATTAAATAAATTGTGCAATAAAATTTGGATAATACTGACAAGGAGACAACACAGCAAACGGATTTTTGTAATTTTTTATATTTATCGTAATTGAAGTTCAGATCTCCAATAACAGTCTCGCAAAACAGTCTGATACAACTCTCAAAAATTCTCCAGAAAATTTGCTTTGAAATTTTAGGAGTGTATTTAATACCGTAAAGAAAGGAGGATTTTTCGACAGGTAATGTTGTTTTGTGGCAGTATGCTTGCCTGCCATGTGGGCAGCGTGCATTCGATTCCGATCGTGATAAGTTTTTAAATAAAGGAGCATGTTCTACAGTCCTCACTGTGAGGAATAAAATAAATAACTATGAAAAAAATTAAATTCTAATGTTTGTTTTAAACGGAAACTATGTTTCATTGACTATAATTAATATAAGATTAGTAACTAAGATTTTATATTTGCAATAAAATTTTGTGTGCGATGTGTAATCTGTGTGCCAAATAAGGACATATTTCAACAAAATGTAAGTGAAGATGTCATTGAGATTATTCAAATACACATCACACATATGGTACCTATTAATATAAATTAATCTTCCTGCAAAAGGGCAACAAACATGAATATTTGATCAGCGACTGATGTATAACTAGCAGTTAGGCGCCTTGTGACGGCAGAATGCCAATAAATAGTCAAAAATACACTACTGGCCATTAAAATTGCTACACCAAGAAGAAAAGCAGATGATAAACGAGTATTCATTGGTATTGAATCAAACAGAGCTTGGATGGCGTGTACAGGTACAGCTGCCCATGCAGCTTCAACACTATACCACAGTTCATCAAGAGTACTGACTGGTGTATTGTGAAGAGCCAGTTGCTCGGCCACCATTGACCGGACGTTTTCAGTTGGTGAGAGATTTGGAGAATGTGCTGGCCAGGGCAGCAGCCGAACATTTTCTGAATCCAGAAAGGCTCGTACAGGACCTGTAACATGCGGTCGTGTATTATCCTGCTGAAATGTGGGGTTTCACAGGGATCGAATGAAAGATAGAGCCACGGGACGTAACACATCTGAAATGTAATGTCCATTGTTCAAAGTGCCATCAATGCCAACAAGAGGCGACTGAGACGTGTAACCAATGGCACCCCATACCATCACGCCGGGTGATACGCCAGTATGGCGATCACGAATACACGCTTCCAATGTGCGTTCACCGCGATGTCGCCAAACACGGATGTGACCATCGTGATGCTGTAAACAGAACCTGGATTCATCCGAAAAAATGACGTTTTGGCATTCGTGCACCCAGGTTCGTCGTTGAGTACACCATCCTCCTGTCTGTGATGCAGCGTCAAGGGTAACCGCAGCCATAGTATCGGAGCTTATATGCTGCTGGAAACGTCGTCGAACTGTTCGTGCAGATGGCTGTTGCCTTGCAAACGTCCACATCTGTTGACTCAGGGATCGAGATGTGGCTGCACGATACGTTCCAGCCATGCGGATAAGATGCCTGTCATCTCGACTGCTAGTGATACGAGGCCGTTGGGATCCAGCACGGCATTCCGTATTACCCTCCTGAACCCACCGATTCCATGTTC
Organism: Schistocerca serialis cubense; assembly: GCF_023864345.2. NCBI lineage: Eukaryota > Metazoa > Arthropoda > Insecta > Orthoptera > Acrididae > Schistocerca > Schistocerca serialis. Next base: position 680,106,325 of record NC_064641.1, read on the forward strand.
TGCTAACAGTCATTGAATCTCGACCAACGCGAGCAGCAATGTCGCGATACGATAAACCGCAATCGCGATAGGCTACAATCCGACCTTTATCAAAAATCGGAAACGTGATGGTACGCATTTCTCCTCCTTACATGAGGCGTCACAACAACGTTTCACCAGGCAACGCCGGTCAACTGCTGTTTGTGTATGAAAAATCGGTTGGAAACTTTCCTCATGTCAGCACGTTGTAGGTGTCGCCACCGGCGCCAACCTTGTGTGAATGCTCTGAAAAGCTAATCATTTGCATATCACAGCATCTTCTTCCTGTCGGTTAAATTTCGCGTCTGTAGCACGTCATCTTCGTGGTGTAGTAATTTTAATGTCCAGTAGTGTAAATGTGATAGGAGCTGAGAAAGTGTTAATTCAGAAATGGATTTCTGGCTAAGTAGAAGCACGTTAGACGCTGAAGGGCCACATAAAGAACGAAATGAGTGGCCGTTGGGGTACTTCCCTTGTGGTCGATTTCCTTCATTGGGACAGCCGCACACAGTGGCCACCTGTTGTGCGCCTGGAATTAGCTTTCCCGCGACACACCGGGGGTTCCCTGAGTCTCTCCCGGGACGGATTTATCGCGCACAGCGCTTTACGAGCCGCCCGGCCGTAACGCGGGGCTCTGAGGCTAAGGCGGCCGAGCGACAAATGCATCTCCGCGACGAGCTGCGCCCCCGGGGCGTTAACGAGCCGCCATTACTCCGACCTCCTTATGGCCCACGGCGCCTCTACTCTGTGGAGCAGGAACTGCACGCTGCGAGAGTCCCTCGGTTCGACTGCATTAGCGGCGACCGCTCAGTATTTCTCGTGGAAATAATACTCCGGGTGATTCTGCCATGATGATACAAATACACAGGGAATACCAGTCCGGAGGAATATGTCGTCCAGTCGCACATACACTGAGGTAACAAAGACGTGGGATAGCGACAAGCACTTATACAGATGGCAGAAGTATCGTGTACACAAGATACAAAAGAGCAGTGCATTGGTGGAGCTGTCATTCGTGTGAAAGGATTTCCAAAATGATTATGGCCGCCCGACGGGAATTAACAGACTTTCGACACGGAGTTGGGGCTAGATGCGTGGGATACTTCATTTAGGAAATCGTAGGGAACTTCAGTACTCCGAAATCCACAGTGTCGGGAGTGTGCAGAGAATAAAAAATTCCAGGCATAATCTCTCACCACGGGCAACGCAGTGGCTTTCATTTAACGACTGAGAGCAGCGGCGTTTGTACAGAGTTATCAGTGCTAACAGGCAAGCAACTATACTTGAAATAACCGAAAAAAACCATATGGGACCTACGACGAACGCGTCCGTTAACGACAGTGCGGCGAAATTTGACGTATGGGCTAGGGAAGCGAACGACCAACGTGTGTGCCTTTGCTAGCAGCTCGACATCTCCTGCGCTCGTGACCACTTCAGCTGGACCCTACATCACCGCAAAACCGCTGCTTGGGCAGATGTGTCCCGATTTCAGTTGGTAAGCACTGATGGGAGGGTTAGAGTGAGGGGAAGACCCCACGAAGCCATGGACCCAAGTTGTCAACAAGATACTGTGAAAGCTGGTGGTGGATCCATAATGGTGTGGACTGTGTTTACATGGAATGGACTGGGTCTTCTCGGTGTGTTCGGCTACTTGGATACCACTTGCACCACTCATGGACTTCATGTTCCCAAACAACGACGGAATTTTTATGAATGACAATGTGGCATGTCATCGGGCCACAACTGTTCGCGACTGGTTTCAAAAATGCTCTGAACAATTTGAGCGAATTATTTGACCACCCAGAATGCCCGAAAGGAATTTCATCAACATTTATGGGACATAATAGAGAGGTCAGTTCGTGCACAAAATCCTCCACCGGCAACACTTTCTCAATTATGGACGGCTGTAGAAGCAGCTAGGCTCAGTAATTATGCAGGGGACTTCCAACGACTTGCCGGCCGCTGTGGCCGAGCGGTTCTAGGCGCTTCAGTCCGGAACCGCGCTGCTGCTACGGTCGCAGGTTCGAATCCTGCCCCGGGCATGGATGTGTGTGATGTCCTTAGGTTTAAGTAGTTCTAAGTCTAGGGGATTGATGACCTCAGATGTTAAGTCCCATCTGTTAGTGGTAACGGAAAGACCGTTCGAAGTCGGTCTTCTCACGGAAAGAATGAGGCAAGTCCAAGGTTTACATCAACTGTTCGTAATACACCTGAATATCAGTTGTGTTTCAGCTGGAGACATGATGGGCTGAGTTTCTTACTTTGTGCTGCTTTTTAAAGTAGTAGCGTTTAATTTGAAGTGTGATATAAGCGTGGTCCTCTTGTGATCTTTAAAATGTAAGGATAAGCACAAGATGGAGATGAGATGCCATCTGTTAATCTGTCAGCTAAAAAGAGAAAATGTTATGCCAGAATGAGTAATTTTTGTATGGAACTCAGGGCAATGTCTCATTAGCTAGGCAGTGACTGCAAATGCTCATTGCCTGCATACTACAAACAAATTAACCCCATGATGCAGGACACCTTATCAATTTGTTAGGTGACTAGAATGACAAATCTTCCTATTTAACCAGCTTTATTTCAGTGACATTAATTGCTCGTAGAAGGCCTAGGCATGACGATTCAAATGCCAGAGATTGTTCTTTACGATACATTGTAAGAATCAAACGAAATCATACAATGAGTGAAATTCCTGTTTGCCAAAAAGTCTTCATTGCTTTACATGGAATTATTGTTTTGAGGTTCCAACATTCATCAAATGCTCAACAGTGATGCAATATTTTGTGCTTACGCTCAAAACTTAGGGAATAAAGGAGTGAATGAAGCTATTATTTTTGCTTTATTATGTGAGTAAAATCGTTGATGCAAAAGTAATGGTTCTTGTAATATTTTATGATTCGTACTCAGGACAGAATAATAACTATGTAGTGTTCACATATCGTCAGGATCTCGTTTGTACCTTTAATAGATTAGATAGGGTTAAAATAGTATTTCCAATAAGAGGACACTCTAAATTTGACAAAAAGTTTGGTTTATGAAAAGGAAGGCTATTGCAGAGTTACCAAAATGCTTCTGAAACCGCAAGACTGAATCCAGTGATTTACAAAGTCACTGCTGTTCAACAAGAAAGTATACGAGATTGAACGACGTTCTTAAAAGCATGTTACAAACCAAAGTATTCTTTCAAGACACGACCGTTCGGAGAAGTTCTGATATTGAAGGAAGATGAGCTGTTCAAGTACAGGTTTACTTGCAGTGGAGCCTGAATACCAGCACATTTGGAACTTCTGTTAGCCTACAAGTAGACGTCCAGCCTGAGAATCAACCGCATGGACCTAATACATTCTTATGGCCTCATCGAGCGTGTAATGGTGTTCTGTAATATGAAATTGTTTGAAACATAAAGCACAATTGTTTTACCGATATCTAAGTCTGGGAGCATATTCTCAGAGCTCCTTACGAAAAATATGCAGACTTTCGAGAACTTAAACTTTTTTGCGTGCATGGCGCAACAAATTTCTATTCCCGTCTACCATATAAGGAACCAAAATCCATAACAAACAAATAGAAACTTGTAATTCTAAACAACCCAAAGAAGGGGCAAAAACTTACCAAAAAATGTTGGGCTTAGCACGTCCTTTTTGCTGGTAAATATGTATGTCTTTTGCATGTATTGTCTTTTTTATCATGTATTTCGGTTGTTATTTTTTTCTAATGTATGTCATCTACAACCATTAAATTTGGCATCATGTTGGTTACACTCGATTGGGGTGTTTTATGTATTTTTTTGTAGTCTTCAAAGTTTAAATCTCCTCTCTTGAGAAATGTACAAAATGTGACTTACCCCGTTTTCTCCCGTGGACTCTTCAATTGCGAGCCCGTTATTTAACATAATGATCGCCTCACGAATATCACGTCAAAAATTTACAGTGACGTCAACGTGATTATTTCAGGCATGGAGAACACGCCAAGAAACTGGTAAAGTACATGAATAATGAGATTCAATGTTCAAGAATAGCCAATGCACGTCGCTGACACTTTTATTAATATTACGCAGTGAGACTGCAAGAAAAAAACCATTGCGCAATAATGAGCTTAATGTCAATTCCGTGGCTATGAAAAGTAATATAGTTTTTTACCAAAGACTTGATATTCAAAAGTAGTGCCGTTAATTGATTCTTGACTGTCGGTGCCACGGCGCAAGTTAAAACCAACAATTTGAAACTATTCTTTTCGTTCCAACTTCATATCCAATAGCTGCAATCGAACTATACCCTGAGGAAAAAGTTATATTGTGTGGAGTGTAATGGTTCCGGAATAGAATAAGAATCCGGGAACTTCGCTCAGTTGCTCAAGAAAGTACTATATCTGATAATGAGGACACCGTACAGAAATTCTCTGTAGCAAACAAGAAATAGAATTTTCGCTACTCCATTCCTGCAGGCAAGTAATAATATCGTAAAACTAGTCAAACTGAATGAAGAAATAAAGAGAGACCTTTATATATTCGTTGCGAGCGAGCAAACACAAATTCATAAAACAAGTCGGATCAGCTTGACTTTACACACGGCGATAAATTGCTGCCGTCTGCTGTTTGTTACGAGGCTGCAACTGGCAAGGTCGGAAGGGGGGGAGAGGGCTCAGAAATCTGTAGGGGAAGGAGAGCCTTTACGAAGGCGCGGAACGAGCGAGGCAAGCGGAGTGGGAAAGAAGCATAAAAAAGAGATTATGTTTTATAACGCGTCATTATTCACGCCAACGTCTCGAAAGACAGGGAAAGAGCTTAGCACAGGTGTGGAGGGAGGCAGCTAACGTTATAATGGCAGCGAGCGTCAAATCCACCTCAGTAGCCTCGCCCGGCTGTCTGGCTAACGCCTTAGTACACGTGGCAGTCACGTGTGGTGGGAAAGCAAAGCGCTGCTTTTTTATGGCGTGGGAGCTGAGCTTTTAGTGCGCAACCTTTACAAAGTGTACCTTTTTATAGCTACTTGCCAATCCAATGTACAGTGCAGTCACGTCCGCAACACTGTGAAGACGTAAGGTTAAGTTGCTTAAGCAACATTGAAAGTGTGCGACGCGAGAAACTTTCTTGGTGGTCAACATTAAACTGTTTGCTAGCACTGCGCACGGCAGGTTACTGTTATTCACTACTGGGAACGGATATTGCCTCACACTGCCTAACATTGCTCAGGTCACTGGAATTCAGTGACAGGTAACAGCAGAAAACAAGGCACCTAGTACGAAAGACACTAGCAAAAAATATTTTTTTCGGTGAAATTGAGGTCTCTAAGAAACGGAGAAGACCTTGCTTGGAACTGCAACCAGAAATAAATATTCACGCAACTGCTATTGCGGCAAATTGTCGCGGTATAGTACACCAAAAATTTTGGCGCTTAGTTCCGATATTTGGATAGTGTTTATAAGGCAGCTCTTGAAATTAAATTAGCAAGTGACCTTAGAATAGGGACATTTGTTTCTCAAATTGTGCATGGAATCCTGCTCTCCCCCTCGTTACACAACAGCGAGAAGTTAATGGTTAGTATAGACTACCGATAGCTTCTGAAGCTGGTCGTCTTAAGATATGTGACGCCACTACTCGTTTATGGTGTGTATGTTGTCTTTTAACATTTGCAGTAACATGTATGATTGTTAGTCGCATAGCCCCACCTAGCGAGAGTTTAAATGTCCTGCACAAAACTCTCTCTCGTTGCATTTCTACCTTCAAAATGATGGGGTGTTCAGATTTCGAAAAATCGGCGGTTGTCGAAGACGTCACCCAGTTCATCAGGTTACCCTCCATTCAGAGGCTGTTGCACGCAACGACTGTTATATTGACTTGAAAATAATAGATTTCAGCTACCAGTCGTCCTTTTGAAATTTTATTGGCAGATCTAGATTGCAGCTAGAAACTAGCCATTCTCAATGCACTATCATTTTTGATCAATGCATGACCACCTTCACAATTCGCTATTATTTCAATCTAGTAGAGCGCGTGGAAAGAACGAACACCTATATGTCACGAAATGTATAAACGAAACAAAGGACGCTATTGAAAAACTACACGATATCGCTTCCAAAACTAGACTCCAGATCTCTTACGAAAAGACAGAGTTTATGAGCACAAAGAAACTCTCATCTCTGAACACAAAGTGCGGCACGATTTACAAAACGGCAAACTTCAAATACCTCGGTGAAACACTACAAACGAGCGGACGTAACAGAGACTCAAACGAAGAAAGAAAAACTAAACTGGTCAAGGGATAAAAAGTAGTGTGGAATTATTACAACGAGAAGTCTATCTCACAAAATGCCAAATTACGCCACTACGACACGGTGGTGCTCCCCGAGGCACTGAACGAAGGAAAAGCTGAACGAAGCGAAAAAGAGCGTTAAGAGAGCAATGAGAGAAGCATTCAACGAATTCGAACATAAAACATTGGCAAACAATCTAAACAAGAACCCTAAAAAGTTTTGGTCATATGTAAAATCGGTAAGCGGATCTAAATCCCCTATTCAGTCACTCGTTGACCACGATGGAACCGAAACAGAGGACGACCGAAGAAAGGCAGAAATACTGAATTCAGTGTTCCGAAACTGTTTCACTGCGGAAAATCGTAACACGGTCCCTGACTTCAGCCGTCGCACGGACGCCAAAATGGAAAATATTGAAATAAACGATATCGGAATTGAAAAACAACTGCTATCACTTAGTAGCGGAAAAGCATCCGGACCAGACGAGATACCCTTAAGATTCTACAGTGATTATGCTAAAGAACTTGCTCCCTTTCTATCAGCAATTTATTGTAGATCGCTGGAAGAACGTAAAGTACCTAGCGACTGGAAGAAAGCGCAGGTCGTTCCCATTTTCAAGAAGGGTCATAAATCAGATGCGAATAATTATAGGCCTATTTCGCTTACGTCAATCTGTTGTAGAATAATGGAACATGTTTTGTGTTCTCGTATTATGACGTTCTTAGATAATACAAATCTCCTTCATCATAACCAACATGGATTCCGCAAACAGAGATCATGTGAAACTCAGCTCGCCCTATTTGCCCAAGAAATTCACAGTGCCGTAGACACTGGCGAGCAGATTGATGCCGTATTCCTGGACTTCAGGAAGGCATTTGATACGGTTCCGCACTTACGTTTAGTGAAAAAAATACGAGCTTACGGAATATCGGACCAGGTTTGTGATTGGATTCAGGATTTCCTAGAAGAAAGAACACAACATGTCATTCTTAACGGTTCAAAATCTGCAGATGTAGAGGTAATTTCGGGAGTACCGCAGGGAAGGGTGATAGGACCTTTATTGTTTACAATATACATAAATGACTTAGTTGACAACATCGGTAGCTCCGTGAGGCTATTTGCAGATGACACGGTTGTCTACAAGAAAGTAGCAACATCAGAAGACTCGTACGTACTCCAGGAGGACCTGCAGAGGATTAATGCATGGTGCGACAGCTGGCAGCTTTCCCTAAACGTAGATAAATGTAATATAATGCGCATACATAGGGGCAGAAATCCATTCCAGTACGATTATGCCATAGGTGGTAAATCATTGGAAGCGGTAACGACCGTAAAATACTTAGGAGTTACTATCCGGAGCGATCTGAAGTGGAATGATCACATAAAACAAATAGTGGGAAAAGCAGGCGCCAGGTTGAGATTCATAGGAAGAATTCTAAGAAAATGTGACTCATCGACGAAAGAAGTAGCTTACAAAACGCTTGTTCGTCCGATTCTTGAGTATTGTTCATCAGTATGGGACCCTTACCAGGTTGGATTAATAGAAGAGATAGACATGATCCAGCGAAAAGCAGCGCGATTCGTCATGGGGACATTTAGTCAGCGCGAGAGCGTTACGGAGATGCTGAACAAGCTCCAGTGGCGGACACTTCAAGAAAGGCGTTACGCAATACGGAGAGGTTTATTATCGAAATTACGAGAGAGCACATTCCGGGAAGAGATGGGCAACATATTACTACCGCCCACATATATCTCGCGTAATGATCACAACGAAAAGATCCGAGAAATTAGAGCAAATACGGAGACTTACAAGCAGTCGTTCTTTCCACGCACAATTCGTGAATGGAACAGGGAAGGGGGGATCAGATAGTGGTACAATAAGTACCCTCCGCCACACACCGTAAGGTGGCTCGCGGAGTATAGATGTAGATGTAGATGTATATGCAGCAGAGACCACACTAATCCTAGGGCATACACATATCACACAAAGAGAAAAAGTAGAACGGAAAATACTTAGGAAAATATTTGCCGCAACCAACAACAATGGAATATGGATCAAGAAACTTACAGAGGAACTATACAAACATACGGAGACAATCACAGAAAAAATTAGAAAACGCAGACTACAATTCTATGGACACTTATATAGAATGCCATCACACAGGCTGACCAAACAGATTTTTGACTGGGCAACCACTAGAAACAACAAATGGGTGACAGAGATAAAAAGCGACGTGAACCAACTCAGCATAACAGCAGACAAGAAGCATGGACAGAGGACCGGAAACAGAAACAGAGCGAGCCAATGAGAGAAGTTTGGGCGGCAAGGAAGGCAGCAAAAGGAACTGGCCATGTAGTTTAGTCCAACTGCGCTCTTTAAGGGAAAAACAGCAATTAAAGAAACCGCAAGTCTAGAAGTTTCTAGGGGAGATCTGCAGAGGTTCGACGCTTGGTGCAGAGATTGGCAAATGACCCTCAACATAAATAAATGCAATGAATTGCCCATAATTAGGCAAAAAGAGCCATTAATGTATGATTCCAAGATTACAGAACAATCAATGGCGGCAGTCACATCCATAAAATAACCAGGAATATTTAAGGTGGAACAACCGCAGAAAGTAATCGCGGGCAAGGCAGTCGCCAGAGTGTGATCCGTTGGAAGAGTCCTCAGGAAATGTAGTCCAGCAGAAAAGGAGTTAGCTTACAAAAATTCAAATGGCTCTAAAAAATATGGGACTTAACATCTGAGGTCATCAGTCCCCTAGACTTAGAACTACTTAAACCTAACTAATCTAAGGATATAAAACACATCTATGCCCGAGGCAAGATTCGAACCTGCGACCGTAGCAGCCGCGTGGTTCCGGACTGAAACGCCAAGAACCCTCGGCCACAGCGGCCGGAAGTTAGCTTAAAGAAACCTCGTTCGAACAGCATTGCTCTTCAGTATGCGATACGACCACTTAGTTTTTATAGAGGAAATAAAGAAGATCCAAAGAAGAGCAGCGCGTTGAAACCATCTACAGTAGCAGACGCTGCAAGAAAGGCTTTCTTCATTACGGTATGCTTTGCTGTTAAAGTTCGAAAAGCGTAAATCAGGGAAGGATCAACCAACATATTGCTCCCTCCTTCGTATATCTTGCGAAAAGACAGTGAACGTAAAATTAGAGAGTTTCGAGTTCAGACTGAGGTTTATCAGCAACCGTTCTTCCCACGGACCATTCGCAACTGGAACAGGAAAAGGGGCAAGAGACAGGGGTACACAAAGTACCTTCTGGTTACGGAGCGTAGACGTAGATGTGGATACCCTACTTGGAACGGCTACAATAACTGTTTTTTATCACACTGTCAGTATTGTAAGGAACATATTTTATACTGCTGCAGACCTGAGAATATTTCTTCAGCTATCGCGCCTTTATGTGCTACGTGAATTACTTACACATGTAAAAATATACTAGTTTTCATGTTATGTAAAACACAGAGAGTGAGTCAGCTATGTACGCTTACGTGTGTGTCATTCAACGATGTTTTATTCGCTTTTCTACATAAGAGTATTTGAAAGCTCTCTCTCAATAACACTGTTCTGCAAATAAATTTTTACATAAAGAAAAATATCCAATCGGTATATATTCTGGTAAGCTGAATTCGAAAATGACAAAAAAATTTTGCTTTTTAGCTGCCGTCCCGCAAGAAATTGTGCACCATAATTTTAAACGTAACGACCGGAGCGACATCCCTGTTAGTGGTCTCAGATCTGTTGTCAATGCACTTTTGCACACTGTATAGACAAACAGTGTGAGAGTTGAATGTTTTGTTTTGTTGATTGCAGTTGAAAATGAGTGTAAAATAACTGAAGCGTCAGGAGGCAGTGTTCCTTGTAAATCACGCAAAGGGACCAAAGCTTTCATATGGAACTGAAGCTAAAATTCATAGAAAGTCAAAGACATTTGTAGCGAAGAGGGTCAAACGATATTTAGAAACTGGAAACTTGGATGATTTACTGGAGAGAGGGCTGAGGTGCCAATCTATAATCGATAATGGCGGCGATTGGATTAACTATTAGGTAATTGTGCAATTAGCAATAACATGGATTTTCATGTAAACATATGTTTATAATAATGTGTTTTATTTCATAAAGACTTTCTTGTGGAACGGCTGTATATGAAGTTTCTTACCTCTTTATTTCTCTTATTTAGTTCTCGTATGCTTGTTATATCAGAAATTCCACTGAAATGACACCGAAATGTTCTGATCACACAATTATAAGACACGCACATTCTAGTGTGAAGTGACGTCCTCGACTGCATCTTCAGTTATATCGATTGGTGAACACGTAGTCCCATATTACTCCAATGTTTCGTTTGTAGCTAACACAATCTAATATTGCTTCCCTTTGAGTGCTGCACTATGTATTGCGACTTTTACATGAGTTCCTATATTACTCTGTGGAATAAAAACTCCTTTTATGCCCTACAGATGTGTTAATAACCCCAACATTTATGCTACATATCTGGACGTGCATTTTTGGACAAAGGACTCGAACATTGTCACAAACACTGAAAAAAACTTGTTTCCTATAATTCGTGCGCCCTGCCGGAAACCAATCTCAAGTATGGGCTCCTAACATTTGATGAACGACGTGATCAACTCTAAATGCATGGATGAAAGGGCTTTCGATTTGGCGCGAACCTAGAAACCACGTTACAGATTACTGCTTTTGCTTGGTGCCTACGCTCAATGAAGAATTGAACAACAAACAGAAGAGCATCATACAGTATCGAAATATACCAAGTACGATGCGACCAGTGCCTCATGGAATGGGTCTCCAGATTCTAGATCCTCCGGTAGCCACAACAGTAAACATTTACAGTGACAGTGAATATGAAGATTAGTCAGATACATGCCATTCTTCCACAGCTAACAATCCCTGATCCCTCCTTTACACCGACATCATCTAGTGAAATGCACAAAATCTCAATGATTTTTTTTAGAGACTTGGACCTTCCGAAACATGAAGCGTAACTATGAGCTTCTTCTTTCGTAGAGTGGAATACAGCTCGAATATGTACTTTTCGCCAACATTAAAAGCCAGTGGAGAGGTTTTTCAACATGTATGTAACGACATACTATAAGGATCTTCAACGTGTGATGCTAGAACCCAGTATCTTATACAAACAGGATAATTGGAGTTTTTTCATAGATTGTTCGAAAGCTAGTATGAAAGACCTGCTAATGCATAATGGCAACGTGGTTCTTTCCACCCCAGTGGAATATGCAGCCCTAGTAAAGGAAAGGGTAACATCTTGATGAGAGATATTTTACACATAATCGACTATGACAAGCATCGATTGCTCTTATGTAATGATTTAAAAGTCTTCGGTATGCTTATGGGCCTACAAGGTGGGTACACTAAGTACTGTTGCTACATTTGTGAGTGGGATAGTGGTGCTAAAGACTTACGTTAAAAACATAAGGATGGCGTCAACGAAATGATTTGTTACCTGACAAGAAAACTTTCTCATGGGAGCCATATATAAAGGTCAATAAAGACCGGAAACTTGCAGGAAGATTAAAACTGTGTGCCTGACCAAGACAAAATACTCGAACTCGGGACCTTTGCCTTTCGCGTGCAAGTGCTCTACCAACTGAGCTACCCAAGCACAACCACCCCCCCCCCCCCCCCTCACAGCTTTACTTCCCCCAATACGTTATCTCGCATCTTCCAAACTTCACAGAAGCTCACCTTCGAACTTCGCGAGATTAACACTCCTGGAAGAAAGTATAGGCCTACTGCGGAGATACGGCCACAGTCGGGGGGATTGTTTCCACAAGGTCACCCGTTCTGCAGGAGAGCTCCTGTGAAATTTGGAAGGTGGGAGATGAGGTACTGCGGGAAGTAAAGTTGTCAGGACGTGAGTCATGCTTGGGTAGTTCAATTGGTAGAGCACTTGTTTGCAAAAGGCAAAGGTCCCGAGTTCTGGTCTCGGTCGGCATACAGTTCTAATCATCCAGAAAGTTTCATATCAACGCACGCTACGCAGCAGAGTGAAAATTCATTCGGGAAACTACTAAATGTGAAGCTAGGATTCATGAATTAATTTGTAAAAGCAATGAATAAAAGCAACGTACAAGCATTTGAATACTTGCGTGGAAAATTCCTGGATTGCGCGCTGAGAGGGCCAAAGCAGAGAGTATTCATTTGCCCACAAATTTGAAAGGTATTTGGAGACCAACAATTTGAGTCTATTCTCGGTTCTAATGAGGTAAATGCGTGGCAATGTTTTGAGAAAGTTACATAATTATTCTTTGGCTATAGGTGGGCTGAAAATTACATTCAACTTGTGGAAGACCACTATGTACCAATGAGAAACTGGAACGCAACGTGTCACTCAAAATGCACTTCATGCACTCACATTTCGATGTTTTCTCTGGAGGTTGTGGGGCTTTTAGTGATGAACATGGTGATGATCAACAACAAATCTTTTAAATGGAACAACGATACCAAGGAAGATTCAGTGCTTTAATGTTCGCAGAAAGAGTCGCATCATCTCCAGGAGCGACAGCTGAAGAGAAAACGCGTGCTGTTAGTGATGCATCATTAATTGGTCTGGTGTCGTTCATTCGCCATATATACACTACGAGGCCTGTTGATAACACTGTATACGAACAACATTGATGCAATCTAGCGACCGTCCTACCTGGCACAGAGAATTGCAACTCCAGTCATGTACATACTCGCCAATGATGTGTACGTCAACGAAGTTGCATTGACATCTGGCCATGTCTTACGGGTGCTTCCTTTTTTTCCTGGTAGTGTAGTTTAAAAGTGAAACAGGCCAGGGAACCGCAACACATCCGCCGCAGGGTCAGTGACAAGAAACAGTGCATCACTACAGCTTCAGTGGAATGTGTCGATAGGTACGTGAAATAACATAGACTGCCCTGTTGTTATATATTTCGTTCGGTGGAGAATAAGTAAATAAGTCTTATCCGCGGACTGTGTATTAATGAATGACAGAAGTTACTTGTAACGTTGCTAGTGGTATGAATTTTAGATATGATACCCCATAAAAAAGGACGGAATAGTGCCGGTAAAGTAACAACGTATCAAAATTTTTGAAAAGTCTGATAGAAGTATGATGTACTCCACTTGGGAATGGGGCTCCGAATGAAACTCCATGAGCGGATTTTAACGGTCACAGGCTTTGATGTATTTTAAAAAGTTTTATGTCACTGTGAACCTCAGTCACTATAAAATAATAAACTGCGAATTGTTTTGATAGTTGTAGGCCCTGCTTCACAGGCAGTGTGTGCGTGCCTGTATCGCTGTATGTCAATACCCAGTGTGGGACAGCGTCTGTGGCGGACGTCATTGCCTTCCCGGCACAGGCAGCAGGTGTTTGCCGACGCGTGATGGAGTCCGTCGCTGGCGGCGCCGATCACAGAAGCAAACACTGTGCAGGGGACCCTGAACACGCCCTGTGCTGGAGCACACTCGGGTGACGTCACAGTCTACCGAGGGCTGGCGGTGCTCACGTCAGGACCGCTCCAACAGAGGCTGCAGCAAGGCGAAGACTTTGCTAAAGTGCGCGTCACTTATGACGGCGGCCGAGTTTAGGTTCGTTCTGCGCATCTGACGTCACAAAAAAGTCAGCCAATGAACAGAGAACGACGTTGCCAGACCTCGACTGCAGTGCAGAGCATGGACGAGTGTCTTCAGTTTTAGAAACGTTCAGTCATAAATAAAGTAATTGAACAAAAGCAATGTCTTGATAGCAGACTTTCTTTTATAGAAAGTTTGAAAAAAACCTTCTTAATGCCAATTGCTCCATATTCTATTAATTAATTAAACCAAACAAGCAATAAGCCTCCTGATTCATGCGATAGCAAGGAAAGGTGTTTGTATCATTCTCACTAACCGCTTTTTCGCAATAAAGAACAGCAGTAAATGTTTGTCTCCTATTGTACTTCGACGAAACGTGAGTAATTCATAATCATACCAACAGTGTTTGTCGGTATTTTGCGTTATCTCTTAAAGTCCTCCAGGAGATATGTTGAATGACGATTTGCGTTAGCGTAATGGTTATAGTGTATGGCTGCTAAGCCGAAGGTTCTGAGTTCAAACCTTGATCAGTGCTTTATTTAAAAACAATATCGAAGTGTCTTACTTCATGAATTTTGTTCGTTTGAATGTAATTTTTTGAAATTTCTAGTGGCAACTAAAATCGACCATATGGAAAGTATACGCTATGGACTTTTACCTCTGCAAACTCTTCAAAATTTCGTGCAATGGTTTACTACATCTTATGCTGCACAATAACTGCGTTGAACATCGAAATAAAATTAAGTCATTTATGGGGGGAAGGTATCAGTCAAGATGATGCGTAAAAATCATATTTTTGGGCCAAATAGTTTCTATGAAATCGAATGATAAAGTGTGTCAAAGCAGTCGAAACACCATGTGTCTGCACAGGCGAGCAGTGCAATGATGACAAAATCGCACACATCGCAGAATGCGGGGAGCACGTCTCTGTAGCAGCGAAAAGGTTAATGCGGCCGTGTGTACTTTACTTCATAAACTGCGCGCTCCCCCCTAAACGTAAGTTTGGGAACCATACTATGGCGCTGCTTCTCTTGGCGCGTACAAATGGCAACGCAGCAATCTCCCGCGTCTGGGCGGGCATGCGCGAACCGCCAAGATAAAAGAATTGAACTATAGTGGAAGTACTGAACTGCACCAGACTCACCAAAAGAAATAGTAACTGTCGCGAAAAGTTCTAATTGTTATACGCTGAGAAGACTGTGACCAATGCTTACCGTGACACTGACAAGGGGAGGCCACGACGTTTGGAACGCGGATTTACTGCAAACTTCGTACACTCGTAGTACTCCACGAGGACAACAAAATGTGTAAGCAGTAGCGCGTACTTCTCAAGCGTTGTTGAGAAAATCGCAAGATAATTTCCGTCGTCAAATATATACCTGTGAGTGGGCATTTTTACTAGGAAGTGCCGGCAGCCGAGTGGTACGTGCCCTCTCAAACGAAACGAATGGCTCCTCATCCAACGAGTCGTGGGCTTTACCTCCGTGCCCCGCCAACGACGGTAACCCCAGATTTCTTGTTGTTGCCCCAGACATTTCACTACCCTCTTGCTAAGCACCATACACTCATCTGGTTTCGAGGACAGGCTTTAGAATACCTCTTTCAGAGTGGTCCGCACACAGTCCTTGACTTCTGGTACAAAGTTGTGACCGCGCATAGCACCCTCACCCGAAAACCATCTTACCGACAAACTTTTCCAGTTATCTCCGCAGCGTCTTCCTTGACCCCCCTCAAAGTTGGGGTGTGCCATGCCTACCCGTCACATGATGCAACACCCTTATCCACGTTCTCATGCATCGACCAAAACAAAAACACAAACAAAAAAACCAAAAGAAAAAAACAGAATATGTTATCTTTGTTGTATTTAACGTTTTTCTAATATTTTTTTAAACTAACAATCATTTGTATATGTTTAAATAGTACCTTGAAGAACTGTTGCATTGTGTATATGTATGTACTGTTACTTTTTTCAACAACGATTATTGAAAAAAAACACAATATGTTATATTTTGCTGTATTTAATGTTTTTCTAATATTTTTTGTTTAACTAACAATCATTTGTATATGTTTAAATGGTACCTTGAAGATCTGTTGCATTGTGTATGCATATGTACTGTTAGTTTATTCAATAAAGATCACTGAAAAAAAAAGTGGGTAGCGTTTATGCCCCGTAATCGCTGGATCGCTTGATCGAGTCCCGTTCGTCAGTTTTTTTTGTTTTTTTTGTTTTTAGCACAAAAAAGTGGTTAGCGTTTAAGCCCCGTAATCGCTGGATCAAGTCCCTCTCGTCACTTTGTATAATTTCTGACACAGTAATTTTCTTTCCTATTTATATTATAATTGATGTAATGAGAAAAATACGTGTAATCAGGTGAACTTTTATTAAATTTACATTGTTATTTGGCAGTCTACAAATTTTTACTGTCACAAATAATATAATATTCATAACTATCGACTAGTAAACGACCAAACGCATACTGAAAATGTATGCATGTCCATGTGTTCAAAATTTTTCGTATCTAATCTAAAGAGAACGAAAAATTGCTTGTCGTGAAGACGCTATTAAAATACTCTTGATACTACATGACCAATGATCAGCGCCGATATTTAAGGAAATGCTGCGTTATGCATGGTTTGCTTCCAAATTATCGGCTGAAAGAGAGGTTTTTGAAAATGTTAACGAGGTTTGTTTTTCCAAGGAAAACCTCAAAAGACCTTGCGTGTACGGAAACATAGCATTTATTCAACGCAGCTGGTTGCGATTAGCTTTGTTTTTCATGTTTTTACGAAAAATAGCATCCCGCATTTTGTAATGTCGAAAGAGACGATTAATTGTACATCTTTCGAAAGCCGTCTGTGCCGGTCAAAACTTGGAAGTAACAAGTCATTTCGGGCTCCTTCCACGTGTAAGGGATTTCTCAAATCACGGACAAGAGTACATTTTCAGTATCACTTCATGCGTTTGGCCGTTTAATAGTCAGTAGTTATGAATATGAAATTATTTGTGATAATAAAAATTTGTAGACTGCTTAATAACATTGTAAATTTAATAAAAGTTCATCCGATTACACGTATTTTTATCATTACATAAATTGTAATATAAATAGTAAAGAAAATGACTGTGCTAGAAATATAAAAAAAAAAAAACTGACTAGTGGAACTCGATTCAGCGACCCAGCGATTACAGGGGTTGATCGCTACCCACTCGACTGCCGGCGCTTCATGGTAAAAATGGACATTCACAGGTATGTATTTGACAATCGAAATTATGTTGCGGTTTTCTCAGTAACGCTTGAGAAGTACGCGCTGCTGCTTACACATTTTGTTGTCCTCGTGGAGTACTACGAGTGTACGAAGTTTGCAGTAAATCCGCGTTCCATACGTCGTGGCCTCTCCTTGTGAGTATCGGCTGGGGAAGTGCGGGCACTTGATACGATGAGGAAAGTATTTTAGCTGTACAGACACGAATAGAAAATATCTGTCAACAACGCGCGATGAAAACAGGGATATCAAATGGTATGACACCGACAAAGGGCAAACTGTTAAGGCCTCGGCTATAGGAAACGATCATCTCGGAAACGGCCAAGTTAGCCGGCAATTCTCGTGCTACTGTCATTAGCGTCAGTGGATGGTGATTGAACGACGTTGAAATCACGATTGGGAGACGGGGTACTGGAAGACTACTCCACATCACAGAAGGTGGGGGTCAGAGAGGGCGGAGGAGCGGATAGAGGTTCAGGGCACTCTCTTGTCCTAGGGGTGGGAAATTGCCCCTAAAGGCGGAAGAATCAGCAATGATCAACGACATGAGGATGCAGAAGGCAATGGAAACCACTGCATTAAAGACACGTAACGTATATCCACAGGACATGCGGCCTGTATTTGAAGAAGTGTCATGATGATCTCTCCATTGGCAAAAGATTCCGGAATAGTCCCCCATTCGCATCTCCGGGAGGGGACTGCCAAGGGGGAGGTTACCGTGAGAAAAAGATTGAATAATCAACGAAACGATAACGTTCTACGAGTCGGGGCGTGGAATGTCAGAAGCTTGAACGTGGTAGGGAAACTAGAAAATCTGAAAAGGGAAATGCAAAGGCTCAGTCTAGATATAGTAGGGGTCAGTGAAATGAAGTGGAAGGAAGACAAGGATTTCTGGTCAGATGAGTATTGGGTAATATCAACAGCAGCAGAAAATGGTATAACAGGTGTAGGATTCGTTATGAATAGGAAGGTAGGACAGAGGGTGTGTTACTTTGAACAGTTCAGTGACCGGGTTGTTCTAATCAGAATCGACAGCAGACCAACACCGACAACGATAGTTCAGGTATACATGCCGACGTCGCAAGCTGAAGATGATCAGATAGAGAAAGTGTATGAGGATATTGAAAGGGTAATGCAGTATGTAAAGGGGGACGAAAATCTAATAGTCATGGGCGACTGGAATGCAGTTGTAGGGGAAGGAGTAGAAGAAAAGGTTACAGGAGAATATGGGCTTGGGACAAGGAATGAAAGAGGAGAAAGACTAATTGAGTTCTGTAACAAGTTTCAGCTAGTAATAGCGAATACCCTGTTCAAGAATCACAAGAGGAGGAGGTATACTTGGAAAAGGCCAGGAGATACGGGAAGATTTCAATTCGATTACATCATGGTCAGACAGAGATTCCGAAATCAGATACTGGATTGTAAGGCGTACCCAGGAGCAGATATAGACTCAGATCACAATATAGTAGTGATGAAGAATAGGCTGAAGTTCAAGACATTAGTCAGGAAGAATCAATACGCAAAGAAGTGGGATACGGAAGTACTAAGGAATGACGAGATACGTTTGAAGTTCTCTAACGCTATACATACAGCAATAAGGAATAGCGCAGTAGGCAGTACAGTTGAAGAGGAATGGACATCTCTAAAAAGGGCCATCACAGAAGCTGGGAAGGAAAACATAGGTACAAAGAAGGTAGCTGCGAAGAAACCATGGGTAACAGAAGAAATACTTCAGTTGATTGATGAAAGGAGGAAGTACAAACACGTTCCCGGAAAACCAGGAATACAGAAATACAAGTCGCTGAGGAATGAAATAAATAGGAAGTGCAGGGAAGCTAAGACGAAATGGCTGCAGGAAAAATGTGAAGACATCGAAAAAGATATGATTGTCGGAAGGACAGACTCAGCATACAGGAAAGTCAAAACAACCTTTGGTGACATTAAAAGCAACGGTGGTAACATTAAGAGTGCAACGGGAATTCCACTGTTAAATGCAGAGGAGAGAGCAAATAGGTGGAAAGAATACATTGAAAGCCTCTATGAGGGTGAAGATTTGTCTGGTGTGATAGAAGAAGAAACAGGAGTCAATTTAGAAGAGATAGGGGATACAGTATTAGAATCGGAATTTAAAAGAGCTTTGGAGGACTTACGGTCAAATAAGGCAGAAGGGATGGATAACATTCCATCAGAATTTCTAAAATCATTTGGGGAAGTGGCAACAAAACGACTATTCACGCGGAAAAGCATCATCCACACAATTCCGAAGACGGCAAGAGCTGACAAGTGCGAGAATTATCGCACAATCAGCTTAACAGCTCATGCATCGAAGCTGCTTACAAGAATAATATACAGAATAATGGAAAAGAAAATTGAGAATGCGCTAGGTGACGATCAGTTTGGCTTTAGAAAAAATAAAGGGACGACAGAGGCAATTCTGACGTTACGGCTAATAATGGAAGCAAGGCTAAAGAAAAATCAAGACACTTTCATAGCATTTGTCGACCTGGAAAAAGCATTCGACAATATAAAATGGTGCAAGCTGTACGAGATTCTGAAAAAAGTAGGGGTAAGCTATAGGGAGAGACGGGTCATATACAATATGTACAACAACCAAGAGGGAATAATAAGAGTGGACGATCAAGAACGAAGTGCTCGTATTAAGAAGGGTGTAAGACAAGGCTGTAGCCTTTCGCCCCTACTCTTCAATCTGTACATCGAGGAAGCAATGATGGAAATAAAAGAAAGGTTCAGGAGTGGAATTAAAATACAAGGTGAAAGGATATCAATGATACGATTCGCTGATGACATTGCTATCCTGAGTGAAAGTGAAGAAGAATTAAATGATCTGCTGAACGAAATGAACAGTCTAATGAGTACACAGTATGGTTTGAGAGTAAATCGGAGAAAGACGGAGGTAATGAGAAGTAGTAGAAATGAGAACAGCGAGAAACTTAACATCAGGATTGATGGTCACGAAGTCAATGAAGTTAAGGAATTCTGCTACCTAGGCAGTAAAATAATCAATGACGGACGGAGCAAGGAGGACATCAAAAGCAGACTCGCTATGGCAAAAAAGGCATTTCTGGCCAAGAGAAGTCTACTAATATCAAATACCGGCCTTAATTTGAGGAAGAAATTTCTGAGGATGTACGTCTGGAGTACAGCATTGTATGGTAGTGAAACATGGACTGTGGGAAAACCGGAACAGAAGAGAATCGAATCTTTTGAGATGTGGTGCTATAAACGAATGTTGAAAATTAGGTGGACTGATAAGGTAAGGAATGAGGAAGTTCTACGCAGAATCGGAGAGGAAAGGAATATGTGGAAAACACTGATAAGGAGAAGGGACAGGATGATAGGACATCTGCTAAGACATGAGGGAATGACTCCCATGGTACTGGAGGGAGCTGTAGAGGGCAAAAACTGTAGAGGAAGACAGAGATTGGAATACGTCAAGCAAATAATTGAGGACGTAGGTTGCAAGTGCTACTCTGAGATGAAGAGGTTAGCACAGGGACAGTAGACTGATGAAAAAAAAAGGGAGTTTGGTGGCTGGTGGAAGTGTGGAAGTGTTTGAACTCGTAAGAGTGATTTTCCAGCCACTCTGCAGCAATTCTGGGCTTCTGGGGTGTCGCGTTGTTCTGCTGAAATAGCTCAAATCCGTCGGAATGCACTATGGACATGAATGGATGCAGGTAATCAGACAGGATGCTTACGTGCGTCTCATCTCTCAGAATCGTTTCTATACGTATGATGGGTCCCAATCACTCCAACTCCACACACCTCCACCAGCTTGACCAATCCCCTGCTGAAACGCATGCTCCTTGGATTCATTGGGTTCTCCCTATATCCGTACACGTCCATCCGTTCGATACAAGTTAAAACGTGGACTCGTCCGACCAGACAACATGTTTCCAGTCATTAACAGTCCAATGTCGATGTTGACGGGCCGAGGCGAGGCGTAAAGTTTTGTGTTGTGCGGTCATCAAGAGTACACGAGTGACCTTCGGCTCCGAAAGCCCATATAATTCATGTTCCGTTGAATGGTTCGCACGCTGGCACTTGTTGATGCCTCAGCACTGAAATCTGCAGCACTTTGCGGAAGGGTTGCAACTTCTTTCACGTTGAACGCTTCTCTTCAGTCGTCGTTGGTCCCGTTCTTGCAGTATCTTTTTCTGGTCGCTGCGATGTCGGAGAGGGCATATTTTATCGGATATCTTTTATTCACGGTACACTCGTGCAATGATCGTACTGGATAATCCCCACTTCATCGCTACCTCGGAGATGCTATGTCCCATAACTCGCGCGCCGACTATAACACCACGTTCAAACTCATTTAAATGTTGATAACCTGCCATTTTAGCAGCAGTAACAGATCCAACAACTACACCAGACATTTATCTTATATAGGCCTTGCGACCGCTGAGCTATATTCTGTCAGTGCCTATAACAGTTTCTTTTGTGTTCAGTGTAGATCTTTGCATTAGCTTATTCGTTATTGGTTTATTATCTATTACATGTTTATCTATTTGTTGTTGTATCTGCTGGTGGCGGGCAACAATTCACGCGTAACTGGAGAACAGTCGGTGCCGCCCTAGTATGAAGATTCGTGTCGGCCTGCTGTCGATGCAGAAATAGCAAGCTATCCGAAAGTTTGGAAGTGGAAGGACTCTGTATTCTTTCTGCAGGATCCAGCAAGGAACGAGATGTTTCTGGAAGTGCACAGTGGAATCCCACTGCCGCCGTTTCAGAGAATGCGACTTTAGCAGAAAAGCCGGGGAGATGTCAGCGGCGGAGACAAAATGCAACTCCCGGGCACCGACGGAAGAGCATAAACGTGTCTCCGGCGGCCTCTTAGGTCCAACGAGCACTTCTGCTGCCGAAAAGAACCGTAGTCTGTGCCATCCGCTACGGCCCAAACCACACACAAAAGTCACATACCGCAAAATCGTACCGCACTATTCTCTTTATTATCTCTCTTACAGAGCTCCCCAGACCCGTGTTTCCATCGTTAGATGAGCAGCTCGTTTGACTCAGTTTAAGTAAATTCAGGACAACCACTTCAATGGTCTAAGGCGTTGTTCTCCAACCTGTGGTTCATTTCAAGAGCTTAGCCAAAACTCCTTTCCATAATGGTCGGGTTCTAAATTACGACTATTACTATTTACTTACTTTCTGCGGCATTGTCATAATAATAATAATAATAATAACAGGGGAATTTATCATATGATTTTCACAATAAATTAATATTTACCACGAGTGCCTGATTTAGTTACATAACAACGTTAGGACTGCATTTGATTTCGCTACAATGGAAATTTAATCTGTCAGCTCCTTTGTGTTCCAACAATACTAACAACAGTACCGTGACCTCGCTAATGAACGATTACATGGGAGTCAAGCCTTTGATTTTCAACAATAGCCTACTTCATCTTTCCCTGTGGCAAATGCGTTATGTTGTCAGTTGTATATCAGGATCGTTCCCGTTCACTGGTTGAAAAGTGTAAGTTTGAAAGGGAAACAGGGTTCAAAGAAATCGTAGGTTTCTGTTGTGTCAATAGGCCATTCCGCTTCTATTGATGTGTGTCAATCTGACAAAAGTGCATCGACTGTAAAAAAAAAAAAAAAAAAAAAAAAAAAAAAAAAAAAAATAAGGATGATAATTCTATTAGGTTTGGACTTCCATATATAGGTGTCAAGCATATCTTTTTCTACAAGAGCAGCTAACGAGTGGTAAAATGATGTAACTACTTTTGTATCTCCTAAAAAGAGTGACAACGAGAATACTCTTAAAGCGTGTTATCGTGTTAGTTACGGAACTGTTAAAATTCCGAAATCTCATTCATTAGATGAAGATTTAATGCGGCCATGTATAAACGATATAATACAGTGCAAGGTTGGAAAATCTTTCACAAAAAAAGTCAATATGTACTATTGTCTGACAATAGGATCAACCACGGAATGCCAAATTTGGTCGAAAATGAGATTTTGGGGACAGTCCATGTCAGTATTTGTCCGATGGAATGAAATCTGTACTGGACGATGCAGTGAAACAATTTTATTAAGGCTCGTCCTACAAATTCCCGCACTTTTGGAATAATCTGTTTCCAGACTGTATGAGTTTAAAGATGAAGATCACGATTTTTTTCACCATCCAGGTCTTTCACAAAGCTAAAAGTATGGAAGATCAAGTGTGACTTCTGACTTTAGCTTATTTGGCAGACATTTTCTCAAAAATTAAAAGTTTAAAATTATCTCTTAACAGGGGTAAAATATAAACGTTTATACTGTGTATCGAATCACTCATTACAAAACTTAATTTTTGGGAAACGTTTTTTTTGTGGAAATCAAACCGAGAGCTTTGATACGCTTCATGACTTCCTGGTGGAAAATCATCTTTCTTTGGACGAAAGAACACGGTTGAAAAACATTTGAAAGGACTCGGAAAAACCCACAGAGAATGTTTTCCTGCTATACCCAATAATAACATTTCGATTTGCTATCCCTTCGAAGAGTCAACAGTTTTAGAATCCACATTAATGGATGATGAGAAAAAATAACAGCTTCTTAAGATTTGGTTAAGTTCAAAGGAGTTCCTAGTATTGGCGAATAAAGCCACAACGGCTTTAATACCCTTTTCAATCACATATTTTTGCGAAAAGTAATTTTCTTCACATGACTACTCAAAAGTAATTACAGACTTTGCGCTGAAAGTGATTTGACACTTTATTTAAATTCTGTGGTTCCTGACTTCAAAGGTCTCTACCATAGAAAGCAGGTGAATTCCAAGGAAGAGATGAGTAATTGCGATGAAAACTCGTAATTATTATTGCAACTAGACCTACTCGTTGTGTAACTTTTAAACCGTTACTAGAGTAACGGTTTAAAAGTCAGTGGTTCACCAATCTCAGATCGTTGTAGAATGGGCTCACGAATCGAAAAAGTTTGGGAACCTCTGGTCTATGGCATTAGATAGAGCCTTTTCATCCCAGCTGGCTTGATTTGGCCCACTTTCCTGTACCAATCTCTTCGTCTTACACAGTATTCCAGTCTCTGTCTTCCTATACAACTTTTTTCCGTAACGCCCCCGTCATACCACGAATATATTCCCTGTTTTCTTGGCACACGTCCTATCATCTCCGTCTTCTTCAAGTTGGAGTTACCGCATATTTCTTTCTTCGACGATATTGCCCAGAAACTAATTTATGATTTCATCAGTTCAATTAATTTCCAGCATTCTTCTGTAGTAACACACTCCAAACGCTTCCATTACCTTATTTTTCCGCAGTCCAAGAATAATTTCCTTACAGTCATGTGCCCCATTATATATGACTTTCAGAGGTGGTAGTATTGACCAAAACAAGAAAAAAAATCTAGTAATAAGGTCTCTAAAATGCATACCTCAAGAAATACGAGCACTTGTTGGTCTTCGATGGAGCCATGTCTGCTAGATTTTTTTTTCTTGTTTTAGCCTATACTGACAGCTCTGAAAGTTCCTCTGTAGAGTTCTGGCTCACACTGCATATTCTCAGAAATTTCTTTCTCAGATCGAGACCCAAGACTGATACTTGTACTTACGGGGAATGCTTTCTTTACATATGCTAGTGTGCTTCATATGTCCTTATTTCGAACACCTTGTTTTATTTTACTATCAAGGTAGCAGAATTCCTTCAATTAGGCTACTGTGTGGATCTCAGTTTTGGTGTTAAATTTTTCGCTAATCTCATTTCTTTCAAATGATAGAGCACAGCAATCAGCCGTCCTTTTCTTGCAGGTGGTATTCGGCAAATATAGATTTCGGCTAGTGCCTAGCCACTATCAATGCACCATTTCATAGTATCAATGCATGTTCTAATACGTCAGTCCCCTGTTGTTTGGGCTTCTGTCACAGTTCTTTCAAGACTAATGTCATTTCAAGACTACCGTATGATGAAGGCTGGCTTAGCTCCGCTGTACTGTGGACAATGTAACATTTGTGGGAAAAAGGCTACTACAGACTAAAAAGTATAACGAATTATCAAACCGTCTTATCACGAGTGAACAGCGATCTACATAATAATGTGATGTAGTTCGGTTGTTAATAGAGAAGGAGACAGATTAAAATCCAGACATATAAGTTTAAAATACGGGTAGCCACAGTCGTTAAAATTCATGATAAACTGAACTTGAATAAAATTGAAAATAGCTGTTAACAGAAGATTTATTCACAAGACCGGTTTCGCTGCATTAAAGCAGCAATCTCAGGGATATGTAGTGTGTAAGAGTTGTGAAGCTGCCGTACACTACCGGAAGTAAGAGTGTACTGCGATAGTTTTCCTAGTAGATTTGGTCACTTAAAGTCGAACCTGCGTTACCTATACGTTACGTGTGTTGCTCACCCATCGAGCGTTACCTCAAAACGAACGCTTTCTTTACGTACTGGCGTGCTATCAGTGTCTTATTAGATTCCCCTACAAACTAGAAGCAGTAAACCATCCAGAAAGTGAGTCAGCCTGAATAAAGGGTTTGGTAACCTATAGAACTATTTTGTTCCATGCAGTTATCCCCCTGTCTGTTACTTAAGAATAAACAGTGTTTATAGAAAAACTGAAATTGTCAATGTTTAAGCCAGGTTTTACTCGAAAATTGTTGATTTGTAACAAAAATAAACAATACAGATTTATCATATAGCGCCAGAAAACGCAATTTCCTCTACAAAAAGGTAAAATAAAAAAGAGCAAAGCAAAAATATATCAAACTTAGCTTCAGTACTTCATCGAACTTATATAACACATGTTTCTGTTATTCATAAATAGCTTGGACACTAATCAATAATAACAGGAAACTCTTGCCTTTAATGATGATAAAGAATGTTCTATTGAGTAAAAAATAACGGTAATTATATATACCGTGTGATCTAAAAGTCAGTATAAATTTGAAAACTGAATAAATCACGGAATAATGTAGATAGAGAGGTACATATTGACACACATGCTTAGAATGTTATTGGGTTTTATTAGAACAAAAAAATACAAAAGATCTAAAAAATGTCCGACAGATGGCACTTCATCTGATCAGAATAGCAATAATTAGCATAACAAAGTAAGACAAAGCAAAGATGATGTTCTTTACAGGAAATGCTCAATATGTCCACCATCATTCCTCAACAATAGGTGTAGTCGAGGAATAATGTTGTGAACAGCACTGTAAAGCATGTTCGGAGTTATGGGGAGGCATTGTCGTCGGATGTTGTCTTTCAGCACCCCTAGACATGTCGGTCAATCACGATACACTTGCGACTTCAGGTAACCCCAAAGCCAATAATCGCACGGACTGAGGCCTGGGGACCTGGGAGGCCAAGCATGACGAATGTGGCAGCTGAGCACACGATCATCACCAAACGACGGGCGCAAGAGATCTTTCACGCGTCTAGCAATATGGGGTGGTTCTAATAAAACCCCATGTCATTCCGAGCATGTGTGTCTATTTTTACCTCTCTGTCTACATTCTTCCATGGTTTATTAAGTTTTCAAATTTATACTGACTTTTTCATCACCTGGTATATATTCTTTATGTTTGGTCATGTAAACTGTATTTCCATGAAAAGTGGTTGCTTTGGTTACATAAAACGAATAAATTATGCGATATGCTATCTTTTACTTCTTATTTATTACTTATAAAATGCAGTTTATATTCTTTAAGGATATAAAATACACAGTGGACTAATTTTGTATAAAACAAAAAAACAGAAAACAAAGAGAAATCACTGGCTTCCAGTTTACCAATACTACCGATATTTTTACTATTTACAGCATCATTTATATAGTGTACCAAAACTACCGAACCACAATTTTGGGAGGGCGTAAGTAATAGAGTCACACAGATTAGCCCAAGAAACGCCCACAGAGATGCTAATCTCTGTGACATTATTTATTGTCTGAAGATATTGCTTTAATGAATTGAAACCCATTGTCTGAATAAATTATCGATTAACAGCTGTTTGTGTTTTTATTTGCTTTCCATATACCATAAAATCTAGACATTTTATAATCCTTTATTAATCGTTAAATTTGTTTATGGTGGAAGACTGCGGTTTACCATACCATAAGGGGTGTGTGTGTGAGCTGAATTAAGTCAATTAATTGTCGGAATGCAAATCTAAGAAAATGCAATGATGTGAAACGATAAATGCGAACAACGTTCAAAAATGTTAACCTTACAATGTAATGAATATGTAGTGACTTGTCAAATTCTGAGTCATACTGGGAAGCATGCTCAGATAGCCTCATTGTTGGGGTAACTGCGGATGGAAAGCAGGAAATCTAGTTTATTCTGGACCTGGTTGAAGTTTTCATTCGTCATGATATATTCGTTCGGAAGTAAATAATAAGAAAATATTTAAAAACGGAATTGTTGATTTAGCACTATATGCATAAAAGAATGTGCCAAGTACCGGTGTGCAATAAAACTGTCTTCGTTTTGTTGCGAGAACTTACAATTGTTTGTACTTCTAGATGATGGCTGTAGTCTGCTAACTCAGTGACGGATAATAAGAAACACCAGAGACCTACCTTGGCGATAACGGCAGTTTGCAAAATCAGCAACGCTGGCGCAAGAAGCCCCCGGTGTCACGACGACTAAACTACTCTGCCTCAATTAAGAAGGATTAAGACAAGCCGTAAGCCGCTACCTAATCTCATAACTCTTGCACTAGAGCTATGCAGTGCTCAGCAAGTTTACTGTCGCACCACCAGGCCGCTCTCTCGTCGGTCCGCCAGAGCCGGAGCGGGCCTGCGGAGGGGAAGTACCGACAGTGTTTCGAGTGGCTGCCGCCAGGCAGCAGTGCCGGCAAGTCAGCCGGGAATCCCCGAGGCGCCATTTCACGGGCGGCCGCGCGCCGATTAGCTGAGGGCAAGCCTCCTCCACACACGTGTGGCGAGGCGCGGTCATGCGGCAAGCGCCAGCGGCGGCGCGGCTGTTAACGGGTGAGAGCGAGTGGCCTTTAGAAGCACGAGCACTGGAAATGGTACGTCGGGCAAGCCAATACGTTCCATACAGCAAGCATTTAACACAGAACCAGATAAACGAATATCAAGCAACCTACTGACCAAAAGTCGGACACAGTCAACAGTCAGGAAAGAATGTGTTAATGGTATCCTTTCAGAAGTAAGGCCTAGCTGTTGATTGTATTCTATGAAGACAGACTGCTCACAGACCAAGTTATCTGCATATTGTGTGAGCAGTGTTGTCATATGTACTAGCAGGTTGGACTCCAACCAAACTGTGAAATACTGCTGAAGAGTTGTATAAATAAGGGTACTCAAACTGGTAAAGAGAGTAGGCGTTGCAGTCAAAACCAAAAGCGCTTTGGGAAGGGATTGAGACTGAGCAACAAAAAGAGACTCTAAGAATCACTTATCAGAATTATGCTGTCCCAATCTCCAGAGTCCGCAGCTCGTGGTCGTGCGGTAGCGTTCTCGCTTCCGCGCGGGGTCAGGGATTTTCTCTGCCTCGTGATGACTGGGTGATGTGTGATGTCCTTAGGTTAGTTAGGTTTAAGTAGTTCTAAGTTCTAGGGGACTGATGACCATAGATGCTAAGTCCCATAGTGCTCAGAGCCATTTTTTGAACCAATCTCCAGAGACATTTGTACCTGCCAGGGTAGCCGAGAGCGCTAACGCGATGCTTCCTGGACTCGGGTAGGCGCGCTGGCCCCGGATCGAATCCGCCTGGCGGATCAACGACAAGGGCTGGTGTGCAGGCCAGCCTGGAGGTGGTTTTTAGGCGGTGTTCCACATCCTGCTACGTGAATTCCGGTATGGTCCCCACGTTCCTCCACAGTCACATGCATCGCAGACATTTGAAACACGTCCGCACCATTTCACGATTTAACCTAGACGCAGACATGTGGGGTAGACTGATTACGTCCCGGGGGGTACGGTGTGGCGGCAGGAAGGGCATCCGGCCATCCCTAACACTAACATTGTCAAATCCGTTGTAACCACGCCGACCCTGCGATCTTTCGTAGGTTCGAATTCTGCCTCGGGCATGGATGTGTGTGATGTCCTTAGGTTAGTTAGGTTTAAGTAGTTCTAAGTTCTAGGGGACTTATGACCACAGCAGTTGAGTCCCATAGTGCTCAGAGCCATTTGAACCATTTTTTTTTATCTTTCGTAAACGTGACATCCATTCTGTCTCTCTGCTGTCAAGAAAGATAAATACTTGCATTTTTAATTTTAATGACGATGTAGGTCTCTGTAAGCCATGTGAGTATCGCGCTCCATGCCATCGTGGCATGTCTTACGTCGAACAAACTTTTATTACAGTCGAGAAAAGATGCAAAGAACATCAGCAACGTACCCAACGAAAACAACCAAATAAATCAATTGCCACCAAGCACTGCCAAGGATTAAGTGCGAAAGGCAATGCGACGAAAGCAGTGTCGTTATCCAAGTCTCAAGTCTATCGAAATATAAAAACGAAAAGCCTCATAAATTTATTAAGATCTTGCCGGAAATCGCACCCAGCAGGGCTGAAAACAGCCGAGAAAATGTCTGATTCACAGAAGAACAGTGTGAGCTCTGAAAAACAAATAAGCATCAAAGGGCGTAGTGGGCGCTGGGGGTCGTACTGTGCTATGTACAGCATAGCTGCGCGACATCAAAAATATTTCACAGTCTGGTTGGAGTGCAGGTAGCGAGTACACATAACGGCGGACTATGAGGAAGGCGAGTGGGTCGGTCATCAAATAATTGTAAATAAAATGGAATCTTGATTATATATCGGTAAGCAATCCATTAATCAGTCACGCCTAGGAAACCTGAGGTAATATTTCCTGAACGATATTTCAGATGGGTTAAAGGACAATATTTAGCCTTAATCACAACCACACAATTATGATTACACTGTCAAGAAGTTGCAATTGGACTCAATCAACTGGTTGAAAGAAATTATGGGGGGCTATGAAATCAAATGATCCCGTGGACTCAGTCGTAGGTGAAGGAGGTGTCAGACTCCGGTTCGTTGAATACTGGAAAAATGCAGTCACCACAAACTGTAGGTTGCTTACAAAATACTCGTGCGACCCATCCCAGAATATCGATCGGTTGCGTGGCAACATGCCAGACAGGGCCTACAGGGGATATTGAGCGTATACAAAGAAGAGCAGCACCAATGATCACAGGTTTATACAGCGATTTGACAAGTGGGATAGCGGTATGCAGATACACAAATGGCGGTAGTACCACGTACACCAGCTATAAAAGGGCTGAGCATCGGGGAAGCTGTCGCTTGTGCTCAGGTGATTATGTGAAAAAGTTTCTGGCGTGAATCTGGTCGCACGACGGGACGTTCAGTTTCGGACATTGTTAGATATTTCAATATTCAGGGATCCACAAAGTTAAGAATGTGCCGAGAATACCAAATATGAAGCATCTCCCCATGGACAACGCGTGGCCGACGGACTTCATTTAACGAGCCGCGGCATTTGCATAGTGATGTCAGTGCTAAAAGACCGGCAGCACTGCGTGAAATAACCGCGGAAATCAATGTGGGACATACAACAAACGTATCCCTTAGGGCAGTGCGTCGAAATACTGCGTTAATAGCTACGGCAGCAAATGACCGACGCGAGTACCTTTGTTAACAGTACAACATTGCCTACAGCGCCTCTCCTGGACTTGTGACCATATCGGTTGGACTAAGATGAGTAACAGCTAATCGTAGGGTTCGAGTGCGGTACAGATTCAACGAAGCCATGGACCCAAGTTGTCTACTGCTCAACTGTGTGTGAATTCCTAAGGGACAAAACTGCTGAGGTCATCGGTCCCTAGGCTTACACACTACTTAACCTAACTAAACCAATTTATGCTAGGAACAACACACACACCCATGCCCCTCCGGTGGGAGGGGCCGAGCAATCCGTGACATGGCGCCTCAAACCGCCTGGCCACTCCGCGCGGCCCAAGTTGTCAACAAGGTACTGGGCATACTGACAGTGGCTCCATGTTTACATGGAATGGAGTTGGTCCTCTGGTCCAAATGAACTAACCATTGACTTGAAATGGCTATGCTCGGCAACTTGGAGATAATTTGCAGCAATTCATGGACTTCATGCTTCCAAACAACGATGTACCGTGGCACTGGGCCACAATTCTCCGCAACTGGTTTTAAGAACATTCTAGACAATTCGAGCGAATGATTTGTCCACTCAAATATACCATCTGACTTTCGGAAAAAACATCACACACACAATTCCGAAGCCTACAACAAACGACAAGTGCGAGAATTATTGTAGGATCAGCTTAACAGCATCCAAGTGGCTCACAAGAATAATACACAGAGGAATGGAAAATAAAATTGAGGATGTCTTGAGCGACGGTGAGATTGGCTTTAGGAAAGGTATAGGCACCAGAGCGGCAATTCCGACGCTGCGGTTGATAATAGAAGCACGACACGTTCATAGGATTTTCCGACCCGGAAAAAGCGTTCGACATTGTCAAATGGTTCAAGATGTGCGGAATTCCGATCAAAACAGGAGCTTTGCTATAGTAAAAGACGTGTAATATTCAAGATGTACAAAAGGGAACAAAAAGACTGGAAGACCAAGAACAAAGTCCTCGGATTAAAAATTATGTAAAACAGGGATATAGTCTTTCACCCCTACTGTTCAATGTATGCATTGAAGAAGCAATAACGGAAATAATAGATTCAAGACTGCAATTAAAATTCCGTGTGAAAGGATATCAATGATAAGATTCACTGATGATATCGCTATCCTCAGTGAAAGTGCTGTATTACAGGATCTGCTGGATGAAATGAACAGTCTACTGGGTACAGAATATAGACTGGCAATAATTCAAAGAAAGACGAAAACAATGGGAAGTAGCAGAAATGAGAACAGTGAGAAACTTAACATAAGGATTGATGGTCACGAAGTAGATTAAGCTAAGAATTCTACCACCTAGGCAGCAAAATAACCCAGGACGGACGAAGCAAGAAGGGCGTAAAAAGCAGACTAGCACTGGCAAAACGGGCATTTCGAGTCAAGAGAAGTCTTCTAGTATCAAACATAGGTCTTAATTTGAGGAAGAAATATCAGAGAACGTACTTTGTAGCACAGCATCGTGTGATTGTGAAACATGTACTGTGGGGAAACCGGATAGAAGAGAACTGAATCATTTGAGATGTGGTGCAATAGAAGAATATTGAAAATTAAGAGGACTGATAAGATAAGGAGTATCGAGGTTCTACGGAGAAACAGCGACGAAAGGAATATATGGAAAACACTGACAACAAGAAGGGACAGTATGATAAGACATTAAGGAATAACTTCCATTGTACTAGAGAGAGGGGTAGGGGGTAAAAACTGTAGAGGGAAACAGAGCTGCAATACATCCAGCAAATAGTTGAAGACGTAGGTTGTAGTTGCTGCTCAGAGATGAAGAGGTTGGGAAGAGAAACTCGTTACAGGCCGGATCAAACTAGTCAGAAGACTGATGACTCATAAAAAAAAAGTGTAGAGGCAGCATGGCTCAGTATCCTTACAGAGGATTTCCAGACTTGTTCAGTCCACGCCGCGTCGAGATTGTGCACTACACTGGGCAAAATGAGGTTCTACACGATATTAGGAGGTGTCCCACGGCATTCCTTGACTCTTGTCACTTCAGTGTATGAGTCTCGGAAGTGAGTCAAGAGAATGCTAAAAATCTTGAAGTGGCAGACCTTTGAGGACAGATAGCAACTACCCTGGGAAAACCTAATGTTCAAATGTTCAAAAGTGTGTGAATTTCTAAGGAACCAAATTGCTGAGGTAATCGGTCCCTAGACTTGAAGTAACTTATGCTAAGAACAGCTCACACACACACACACACACACACACACACACACACACACACACACCCATGCCCGAGGGAGGATTCGAGCCCCTGGCGGGAGGAGCCGCGCAACGCGTGACATGGCACCTTAAACCGGGCGTCCACTCCGCGCGGCGGGAATGCCTAATTGCGAAGTCTCAAGGAACAGTGTTAATTGGGGAATCTAGGGAAATGAGACGGCAAGAAGGCTTTAATGCTGTTACCGAGAACGCGAAGACAAGACACTGCAGCGTGAACAGAGGTATTCAAGAAACCATTCTTTCGCCCGAGCTCCATACGCGAATGGCTGTAATGGGAAGTACCTCTGTCAACTTCAGAGTGGTTTGCAATGGATTTACGTAATTGTACCCGAACTATACAATTAGAAAAAATTCAGAAACTATAGGCGCACATTAAAATAGTTACCATATCGAGAACTACTTTGGAGAACAACAAAACAGTTGATACGAGATACCTATGCTTGGCTGCGATGTGGAAGTCGTATTCCTGTCTAGTCATCAATAGTTATATTTTCCGTTTTCTGTGAATTCCCTAAGCCACTACAATGGATACCAAGGAAGGTACTCGGACGGATGATGTCTGCTTCCTTTCATCATCCTTCATCGACTTAGCAAATTATCTCCAATGCCCCTAAAATCCCCTAGAATCTTAAGCAGCTTCTTAACTCACATGACAGAGTAATATAGTGGCACTTTTAAGGAGTCTGAACAGAATGTAAATATTAATCTTAGAAAGTAGTAGCCATTGGTGGCAATGCAAGGAGTGAGCGGCGGGGAGGAAAGGGGGGGGGGGGATGAGCGCAGATGGGGATGGGGATTCCCTGCGCGTTCCACGACATGGAGAAAGACTGCTTTCGTGCTGATCTAGAGATCAGAAATAAACCTCACAAACTAATGACATGAAGGCCCTTCGTTCGATTCTCTGAGACTATCCATATACACTCCTGGAAATGGAAAAAAGAACACATTGACACCGGTGTGTCAGACCCACCATACTTGCTCCGGACACTGCGAGAGGGCTGTACAAGCAATGATCACACGCACGGCACAGCGGACACACCAGGAACCGCGGTGTTGGCCGTCGAATGGCGCTAGCTGCGCAGCATTTGTGTACCGCCGCCGTCAGTGTCAGCCAGTTTTCCGTGGCATACGGAGCTCCATGGCAGTCTTTAACACTGGTAGCATGCCGCGACAGCGTGGACGTGAACCGTATGTGCAGTTGACGGACTTTGAGCGAGGGCGTATAGTGGGCATGCGGGAGGCCGGGTGGACGTACCGCCGAATTGCTCAACACGTGGGGCGTGAGGTCTCCACAGTACATCGATGTTGTCGCCAGTGGTCGGCGGAAGGTGCACGTGCCCGTCGACCTGGGACCGGACCGCAGCGACGCACGGATGCACGCCAAGACCGTAGGATCCTATGCAGTGCCGTAGGGGACCGCACCGCCACTTCCCAGCAAATTAGGGACACTGTTGCTCCTGGGGTATCGGCGAGGACCATTCGCAACCGTCTCCATGAAGCTGGGCTACGGTCCCGCACACCGTTAGGCTGTCTTCCGCTCACGCCCCAACATCGTGCAGCCCGCCTCCAGTGGTGTCGCGACAGGCGTGAATGGAGGGACGAATGGAGACGTGTCGTCTTCAGCGATGAGAGTCGCTTCTGCCTTAGTGCCAATGATGGTCGTATGCGTGTTTGGCGCCGTGCAGGTGAGCGCCACAATCAGGACTGCATACGACCGAGGCACATAGGGCCAACACCCGGCATCATGGTGTGGGGAGCGATCTCCTACACTGGCCGTACACCACTGGTGATCGTCGAGGGAACACTGAATAGTGCACGGTACATCGAAACCGTCATCGAACCCATCGTTCTACCATTCCTAGACCGGCAAGGGAACTTGCTGTTCCAACAGGACAATGCACGTCCGCATGTATCCCGTGCCACCCAACGTGCTCTAGAATGTGTAAGTCAACTACCCTGGCCAGCAAGATCTCCGGATCTGTCCCCCATTGAGCATGTTTGGGACTGGATGAAGCGTCGTCTCACGCGGTCTGCACGTCCAGCACGAACGCTGGTCCAACTGAGGCGCCAGGTGGAAATGGCATGGCAAGCCGTTCCACAGGACTACATCCAGCATCTCTACGATCGTCTCCATGGGAGAATAGCAGCCTGCATTGCTGCGAAAGGCGGATATACACTGTACTAGTGCCGACATTGTGCATGCTCTGTTGCCTGTGTCTATGTGCCTGTGGTTCTGCCAGTGTGATCATGTGATGTATCTGACCCCAGGAATGTGTCAATAAAGTTTCCCCTTCCTGGGACAATGAATTCACGGTGTTCTTATTTCAATTTCCAGGAGTGTAGAAAGCATGAAACCATGAAACTTCAGTCCACTAGAGTCAAGAAGCAGTAAAAGTGGCACGAAAGTCGACGAAGTGGCGTCAACTCACAAAGCCTGCTCCATGCTTGAAAGCCCGATACAGTACATTAAAGTGCGCAGAACTGCAGAAAGCAGGGCACGCTCAATAACTGTCCATTATCGCTACGTGCCGTAACATGTGCGGCTGCCGTTATTGATTGCTCTGAATACGTAATCTATTTTCAATTTATTTTTAACAAATTCACCCTATAATGAACGTAAATTATCTATAACCTCGGTCGTTCCTATATCAACATCTTGATCTCGATCTTCATCAGTATTCTGTAAGGACCATACAGAAGGCACTCTAGTATAACTCTCATAACATTCTCCTCCCTCTCAGCTTTCTCTGTTCCATTCGCGAGTACTGCATGAAAAAAAAAACGACTATCAGTGAGCGTCTCCATTCCCTGACTTTTCCATAACGGTTGTTTCGAAAGATGAAGGCTGGAGGAAATATTGCCTGATTATTCTTCGAAAGTAAACTCCTCAAATTTAACTGTTCACTGCTCCGTGATGTACAATGGCTCTCTTGTAGTGTCTGCTACAGGTGACTGACAATTAGTGATTGCCTACAGCTGGATTTATGTGGTTATTCTGCGTTATACCGCTCCAGGCGACTCGCAATTGTTGCCAGCTTCCCGCCAGCAGTGGAGGTTCAGCACAAGGCTGAAAGTGTCCGCCAGATGACTACAGTGACCTACTACAGAGGTCGCTAGCTGAGAGGGAAATGCGCTTCATGGCAAGAAACACGTGGAACAAGTTGTGTGGAGCTTAGTAAGCCGGTGGCTTAACCGGCAGAGCTTCTGCAGAGTTACAGCGAGAGCAATAGGAGTTCCGGTCGCAGTCACAGTTCCAGTTCCAGTTCACAGCAACTCACTTGCCTGAAGAAGGACCGGTCACACATCGACAACGCACGACACCGCCACGGTGTGCCTATGCTGGAAAGATGATGACAGTATTCACCGACTGGACATATCTGTCCGAAGGTTTATTAAAGCACCGTGTAAAAATGTCTAGTAAATCTGTCAAGAACTTGAAGAGATTTTTATTAAAGACCTCTTCGCGTATACTACACTAAAAGCTTACATTCGCGCGAACGTTCGTTAAGGCATCGTGTAAAATCTGAAATAAATCGGTCAAAAACTTTTCGAGATTTTTGGTAACAACGTGAACTTACGACTTGTTTTTATATAGCAGTACAGATCGTTAAGGCTTGGAGATACCGGTAAGTTTCAAAAAAAAAAAAAATGATTCAAATGGCTCTGAGCACTATGGGACTCAACTGCTGTGGTCATAAGTCCCCTAGAACTTAGAAACACTTAAACCTAACTAACCTAAGGACATCACACACATCCATGCCCGAGGCAGGATTCGAACCTGCGACCGTAGCGGTCTTGCGGTTCCAGACTGTAGCGCCTTTAACCGCTCGGCCACTCCAGCCGGCTGGTAAGTTTCAAATGGATTGTATGATGGTAAGGCATATATTTCGATATTTCGAAAATAGATTTTTACTGCGGAATATTTTCAAGGGCAAATATGAATACTGCCCATAATTTACTGGTTATGAATTACAGAGTAAAAGTGAAGAAGTTGCCGGAAGGGAGGAAATTAAGGAGCTACGCCTCAATGAAATAAAGAAACCAGAGATGGTTGAGAGTTTCAAAGGGAGCATTGGGCAAAAGAGGATAGGAATGCAGTAGACGAATGTATAGCTTTGAGAGATAAAATAGTGAATGTAGCAGATGATCAAGTAGGCGAAAAGAAAGGCCCATTATAAATCCTTAAATAGCACTCCAGATACTTAATGTAACTGACGAAAAGAGGAAATATAAAAAGGCAGCAAATGAAGCATCTAAAATGGAACACGACCGTTTAAATAATGAGATTTACAGAAACTACAAATCACTAAACAGGTATGGTTAGGGGACAAATGCAGCAGTGTAGATGCGTACGCAACTAGGGGAAATACAGATGCTGCCGATAAGAAAATTAATGAGACCTTCGGAGAAAAGAGAAATAGTTGTATGAATATCAAGCGCTCAGACGGAAAGCCAGTATTAGCCAAAGAAGGGAAAGCTGAAAGCTCAAAGCAATACGTAGAAGGACTGTATATGGGAAACGAAATTCATAACGGCACTGTAGGGAAAGAAAGGCAGTACATGAAGTAGAGATCGAAGATATGATATTGCAAGAAGAACATGATAGTGCACTGAAAGCTGCCTACTGAGATCTTTTGGGGGGCAACCAACCATAGCAAAACTATTCCACTTGGTGTGCAAGACATATGAGGCAGACGAAAGAATTCTCACACTTCTGCTAGGATGTAGTAATTTCGTTCCAAAGAAGGCAGGTGCTGACAGGCGTGAATACTACCCAACTATTAGTTTAACAACAATACTTGGAAAATTCTCAGCCAAATGATTTACAGGAGAGTAGAAAAACCGTTAGAGACTAACCTCGAGAAAGATCGGTTTGATTCCGGAGAAATGTAGGATTACGAGGAGCATATTGATGCTACGTCTCTCAGAAGACAGATTACGGAAAGGTAAAGTCATGTTTATAGGATTCATAGATTTATAAAAAGCTTTTGACAGTGATGACTGGAATATACTTATGGAAATGCTGGAGGCAGTAAGGATAAAATACAGGGAGGAGGGGATATCTACAACTTGTACAGGAGCATACTGCTGTCGTAAGAGACGAGGAACGTGGAAAGAAAGCAGTTGTCGAGGAAGGATTGAGACAGGTTAGTCAGTTAGTTAGTTACTTAATTAGTCACATATTCTGTTGGTCATTTGAACGATTCTTTTATCGAAATGTGGAACGAGTCAGTTTACAGGATATGTATGATGATTAGCGTCAGCATCAATGAACACATTATTTTTTTAGTCATACTCATGCAAGTAACTTAAAAACTAGTCTTTTTCCTGCCTACCACTTTTTAAATAGAACTTCTTCCATAGAATAGAAGAAGTCGTTCAGGGGCAATGATTTTCGTTTGCAGTTAAGACTTTCTTTGCTTCTTGTCAAACATATTATGCATTAGCAAAGTGACCAAACCTTTTGTTGCTACAAAGTGAACACATTTCTGAGTCGCTGACAGTTTAATAATAGGTAATAAAGGTCATTTGGTCTAGTGTTGTAGGTATGGACATCACTGTTCTTCTCAAATTGTGATGGACTGTTTGTGACAAATTTTGTTTTCGAATATATTAGGTTGGTGCATAAGTTCGTAGCCTTTCTGTTTTGCATGTTAGCATTCCGTTTGCTATGGGTTAATTTGTCGACCATCATTTTTTTATTTGTAATTCACTATTGTCATTTTGTCATTTAGAGATAGAGAGCGGAGCTGCGGACGATAGAAAACGGGGTGCCAAGTGGAGAAATCAGAACACTTACGACGTATTCCTCTGTTTGGGTTCAATAGAGGTGTGACAGCACCAGAGGCAGCCAGTAACATTTGCACCGTGTATGCGGATAATGCCACTGGATAGAGCACGTTAGAAAAATGGTTTCCTCGTCTTGAGGAGGGTCGTTTTGACATTAGTGACTCTCTAAGTTCAGAAAGACCGCCGGTGTTTAATGAACATCGCTTAAACGCATTAATCTACAATGATCCACAGCAGTCTACTCGAGAACTAGCAAATGTGATGAACTGTATTCATTCCATCTTGCGGCATTTTTTTGGAATGGGGAAGGTTCAAAAACCGGGTGTATGAGTACTGCATGCTCTAAGCCAAAATCACAAAAATCAGCAGATGACCATATGTGCATCACTGCTTGCTAGTTATCAATTGGCTCGTGAACAAACCGGTCGTTGCTATCCTGAACCACGAGAAGTCGTGTCTTTATGCTAATACAAGGAAAAGAAAGGAATGGTTGAGCCCAAACAAAGTAGAAAAAAAATTTAGATTTTAAAATTTGTGATAAGGTCTTATGGGACCAAACTGCTGAGGTCATCGGTCCCTAAGCTTACGCACTACTGAATCTAACTTAAACTCATGCTAAGGACGACACAACACCCATGCCCGAGGGAGGACTCGAACCCTCGCGGCTACTCCGCCGGGCCAAAGTAGCAACTCAGCGTACAAGGACATGCGCGCATCCACAAAAGATAATGTTATGCATCTGGTGGAAGAATAACGGTGTGGTGTACTTCGAATTGCTTCCGGAAGGTATAACCATCACTACTGAGATGGATGGTTCAAATGTCTCTGAGCACTATGGGACTTAACATCTGAGGTCATCAGTCCCCTAGAACTTAGAACTACTTAAACCTAACTAACCTAAGGACATCACACACACCCATGCCCGAGGCAGGATTCGAACCTGCGACCGTAGCAGTCGCGCGGTTCCGGACTGAGTGCCTAGAACCGCTAGACCACCGCGGCCGGCCCACTACTGAGATTTATTGTCAACAACTGAGACGTCTTGCAAACGTATTCCGAGTCTGCCAGACTGACAAGAAATACTGTACAGGAGGAAGTCATTCCACACTCGCCCTATTCATCTGATATTGCGCCGTCAGATTTTCACCTTTTCCTCTCTCTATCGAACTTTCTTTCCGGCTGAAAATGCGCTCCGAACAAGGCTGAACGAGTTCTTCGCATCAAAACTATGTTATTTCTACAATCTCTGAATAGGGTAGTTGCCCCAGCGTTGGCAGGCTGTTATAGTGATGGAGAATATATTATTGATGACGTAAGTCTCTGTTATATGTATCCGTAGCGCTTATTAAACTTATAGAAAAACACTATGAACTGATGCACCAACAAAATACGTATTGTGACGGTGCCTAACTCTGAAGAGCCACCTGCATGACGACCGTTGGTGAACACCAAATATTATTATTACTGATCTCGCTTGTGCAGTCCGTATTTTCTTTCCAAGTGGTGAGGTACCCAGAAAATTATTTCATAACACATTATTGAGTGGCTATACGCAAAACGTAGTTGGATATTGATATGTTTGTTTCCAAGACTAGCTGTCATAACAGGTATGTAACCTATTCCCAGTATTATTCAGTCTGTGTATTGAGCAAGCTGTGAAGGAGTTACTGTGACCGAGAGTCGACCGAATGTCGGGAACGGCTCAAAAGAAACCCGACGTGGTTGGACTGACCGGTCTGGGACCAACAGCGGATCGCCGAATGCGTATAGAAGGACGAACAGTGAGGAAACAAAGTAATTGAGATGGCACTGTGATAAACATAGTCCAATGTGTACAAAATCTGAGACATAGCGAGAAAGGGAGACCAAGAATCAATCGATAGCAAGGCGAATACGTTACTGAATTCCGTCCTGCTGTCGAGAGATCATGCTGGCATTGGTTTTTCCAGACCGTGGACGGAAACTAAACTGTTTTGTTGTTACTCCAATCTTCGGGTTGGTTTCTTGACGCAATTTCGTATGAAGGTCATTTCCCGTTCTTTTTGTTGGTTTTGTATGAGCATTGCTTATTTCCTAGCACGCTGGGTGAACAGCAACTCAGGCAAGCGAGTGCTGGGTCGCTGGTGCTCCTTGTAGAGATGCCGGTTATCGTTGAAACAACCGGTTTTCTGTTATGTTGGTGTTTTCAAGTCAGTTTAACCTGACTGTTGAAACCAAGAAAAATAACCAGTTTCTGAAATAATCAATTTTCGATTTTTTTATTTCTGTTACTTCCTGTAATAAATGTATAAATCGAACAAAGATTGCAAATTTTCCACTGAGTTTCAAGACTGATGGAGTCAAAATATTAAATTAAATAGACACATAAAATAAACTTGGCCCGTCTGACGTTTGCTGCGTTTCTCGAAAAATGATAAGTGGATGATTATTACAAAACATCAACAGTATTCTCCCGTTGGCTGTAATTCTTTGAAACTCTGCTCAAAAACCTTGTTGTAATCAAGGGTCATACAACTATTTGGACATTACAAGTAATCAGTGCTAAAGAGTGAAAACTGAGGCTGAAGAATGCTTTTTCTGCGTTAATTTGTCCGTTTTGAAGGATTACAAGCAGATAAAGGCATATTATTTAGACATGGGCAGCAGATCAGTTACTCCCTATTTTTATTGCATGCTACAAATGAAAAAAAATGTGTACTACAAATAGGATTTAAAATTTGGACAAGCAATGGCAAGGAAAGCGTTTCTGAAGAAGAGACATTTTTTAACATTGAGCATAGGTTTGTGTGGAAGAAAGTCATTTCCGAAAGTATTTGTATGGAGTGTATCCATGTATGGAAGTGAGACATGGACGACAACTAGTATAGACAAGAAGAAAATAGAAGCTTTCAAAATGTGGTGCTACAGAAGAATGCTGAGGGTTAGATGAGTAGAACACGTAGCTAATGAGGAGGTACTGAATAGAATTGGTTAGAAGAGGAATTTGTTGCACAACTTGACTAGAAGAAGGGATCGGTGGGTAGGACATGTTCTGAGGCATCAAGGGATCTCCAGTTTAGTATTGGACGGCAGAGTGGAGGGTAAAAACCATAGACGGAGACCAATAATACACTAAACAGATTCAGAAGGATGTAGGTTGCAACAGTTACTTGGAGATGAGGATGCTTGCACAGGATAGAGCAGCATGGAGGGCTGCAACAAACCAGTCTCTGGACTGAAGACCACAACGACAAGAACTACAAATGAACTTTGTTATGCTTTTAATTTATTACTATTATCATAATTTCCTTCTTCTTTCATTATTTCATATAAATGGCAGATAAATCTTTAATCTATTAAAGCGAATGAAGCAATATGCTTCATTGTCCAGCATTTCGTAAAAATATTTCCATATTAGGGAAGGCGACATTCCGCAATATAACGGATGTGCAACGTCGACAGCGAGAAACTACCGAATAGATCAGGTAGGGGGAAACCTTGCACAGGTACACGCGTACCACGACAAACTAGCTAACAGACTAGCGTGGTGAGCTCCATAAAATAAAACTTCGCTCTGAAGACCAGAATAAAAACACTTCATTGTACTTTACCCTTGGGGAACTGAGCAAATGCGCTCTACATTGTCACTTTCCATATTTAGAGACGGCCGGTGACCATCAATTTCAGGGATCCCGTTTCATATTGACGCATTACCGACTAGCCAAGCTGCCTTCTAATTGAACCGTCGGTTTATTCGGTCGGATTTCCAAAGCGGGTAATCCTCATATCAAGCCATCACCAGAGATTGTGGAAGCTTTTGCCCCTTTGCCCTACAACACCTGCCAAAGCACCCTTGTTGGTAATTACGATCGTCGCTCCATAATCTGCTGGACTTGCGTTCGCAGCAGCGCGGCGCCGTCGGGTCGTCGACGTGCAGATTACTGTCTGTAACCCAAAACAGCTAATCGCTCATACGAATGATCCGTTCAAAATAGTTACAAAAACTGTAATTCTTGTAATTACGCAGAAGTAGTAAATCATTATGCGATCAAGCTCTTTTGCATGATTACGTAACGGTACACTAGGTCAAATACACTGTTCTGTAACAGTGTATTTGACCTAGTGTCGTCATTCGATAGGTGAAAGTCGAGTAATGTCTTGTCTCGGAGCCACGCCGATACTTAATTTTTTTTTTAATTTCACGTTCAACGAAACATTCACCTGTGACAAACTTGCGCACTGACAAAAGACACTCTACACAAAAGATTGCGCACCTCGTTCACCAACAGACATAGCCCACGGTGAAACGATATAAAAGGATATTCAGATTCCAAGAGGAGGAGCTCTCCACAGTTTGTAAGTTGGCCCATGAGACGTTCTCAGATGGAGTGTTCGATGGCACACTGCCGGAAAAGGCAGGAATTTTGGCAACTACGAATCCTGCTGCCCATCCAATTTTTCGCAAACCAAGCTCGCAACCTGCACTGCCAGACGGCTGTCTTAATACAATATCGGTTTTTGAAGAAAGCCTGAAAGTAATGGATACTAATATTATCTGTAACCAGAACCATTTAAACTGAAATTTCAGAACTATTTCGTCATTTACCTCGAAACTAACAAGAACTGTACTCGCTAGCGTATGTCCTGTGTATGCTCTTGCATCCCCATTAGAGTCATTGTCTGGCTCACACTTATAGCTTGTTAGATATTGTCACTTCAGCAGGTGTACCTTCCACGTTTAGTAAAATATTTCTATCTCAACACGACACAGCAAGTAAAGTAGTGCGGTATTTATACCTTTCAGCACGTCTCTGACTGCTTTT
The DNA here is from genome assembly GCF_023864345.2 of Schistocerca serialis cubense. Taxonomy (NCBI): domain Eukaryota; kingdom Metazoa; phylum Arthropoda; class Insecta; order Orthoptera; family Acrididae; genus Schistocerca; species Schistocerca serialis. The sequence continues at coordinate 680,149,922 of NC_064641.1, forward strand.
GGTTGCTTGATTGCTTGATTTACTTTTTGGGAAAATGAGATGTCTGAACACACGGTTGCCAACGTAGGCTGCAATAGTCTCGTGTTAGATGATATTATTGTAATGGGCATTAGGCAGTGGTCAAAGGCATCTTCCTCTCCCTGTGGCCGTCTTCCACTGCTTGAAACATCAACAGAGGCTGTAACGACTCAGAAAGCAGTTACAGTTTCAGCAAGCCATGTTGTATATACTTAACAACGCTATGGTCGGTTCGTGACGTCATCAGTCCGTTGCGTGGATACGTGGAGCGCCTATATGCAGTTCGGCTTGCTGAGCTAATTTCAGATTGTAACTGCTTTTTCGAGCTTTATAGCCTCTGACGACGTCTCAAGCAGTGGAAGACGAAGCGTTAGCAAGAGAAATATGCTTTGGACCACGACCTGATGCCCATGAAACTAGTATCACCAAAAATGCATACATCGGCCGTAAAAGCCAGCATTTCATGATGAAATATTCTCACCAATCGTAGCGATGCAATGGTTAACGTGCTGTCAACTTATTCCAGAGAAGTTAGTTCGTCCATATAGTGATCTCAATGTGGAAGCGAAGTTAAAACTTGGTTAGACGACGCCACCTGCTTTACAGACAATTTTAGAGTTGGAAGTGAAACATTTTTTTTTCCTTGCCTGCTCTTAGAAAAATATTATTTTCCTTTTCTTGTCAGAAATTGTACAACGAGCAACTTCTTATGGATGGGCACCTCAGCCTTCATACATTTGAAGACAGACATCGTTCCAGCAGTTTTTTTCGATATTGTTCTTTATAAAGCATATATATCAAAATCTGTTGTAGAGGCACTTAAGAATGAGGCACGCTGGAAAGTAGTATTGCTAAATAAAGTACAGGCTAACTTGCGTTTGGTTGATATCAACTCCAAAAGAAATGTTTTTGGTTATTGTGAGGTCTTTCACATGTCGAAGCACGAGCTGCAGCCTGTCGAGAAACCAGCTTCATAGAGAACAGAAGCCGATTCATGTGCTCCACAAACTTACTACCGTCCCACGTCCAATTTTTGTATCGCTCTCTGTTTTAGTTTTAGCCCTATTTGGCTAACATCAATTCTAATGAACTCGGAAACGGAGAGCCGCGAGGAATTAGCCGAGCGGTCTAGGACGCTGCAGTCATGGGCTGAGTGGCTGGTCCCGGCGGAGGTTCGAGTCCTCCCTCGGGCATGGGTGTGTGTCTGTTTGTCCTTAGGATAATTTAGGTTAAGTAGTGTGTAAGCTTAGGGACTGATGACCTTAGCAGTTAAGTCCCATAAGATTTCACACACATTTGAACATTTCGGAAACGGAGAAACGTATCGGATTTTCTCTTAAGAACTATTTCTCAGCACAACCTACCCTGCAACACCGTTACAAGCTTTTCAGACTGTTTATAAGCAATCTGTATATGTTGTTGTTGTTGTTGTTGTTGTTGTCTTCAGTCCTGAGACTGGTTTGATGCAGCTCTCCATGCTACTCTATCCTGTGCAAGCTTCTTCATCTCCCAGTACTTACTGCAACCTACATCCTTCTGAATCTGCTTAGTGTATTCTTCTCTTGGTCTCCCTCTACGATTTTTACCCTCCACGCTGCTCTCCAATGCTAAATTTGTGATTTCCACAGCGTTCCAATATTTACAGAGGAAGTAGTATGCAACAACGGAAGAAAAAAGTTCCTATAAACATTGATCGTAAACCTCATATCTTTGGAGTTATGGTCTACTACCATTACTGCACTAGTATTCACAACATGTGCTCGATGTGAACAAAGTGCTAAACATCTTGACAAGTGGTTTACAACCTCGTGGATATTTGGCAACATACATGTTACATGACTGTTGGTTGCTTCCGTCCTCTTGCCATTAGCGGAAGACCGTATCCAGCATCTCCTGTGTTGAATAATAGACCTCCATTGCGAAATGTATATCCAGTGACGGGTGCGGAAACAAATCACAGTAACGTGCTGCTAAGTCACAACAGACAATGAGTCACATGAATGCCACGAGGACACCAGATGAAAATAATATGCCTGACCAGTGCACTATGTACTGTACTACACCGTGGAATGCTGTGCATGTTCTTGTGTCGGATGAGTGCTTGATACTTTATACTGCATAAAAGTCTTGTACGTATACTGTTTCTTCATCCGGGCGGCACGAAGCGGCCGCCTGGTTTAGGGCGCGATGACACGGATTGCGCGGCCCCTCCCGCCTGAGGTTCGAGTCCTCCCTCGGGCATGGGTGTGTGTGTTGTTCTTAGCGTAAGTTAGTGTAAGTTAGTTTAAGTAGGGACCGATGACGGCAGCACTTTTTGGTCCCTTAGGAATTCACACACACTTCTTTCATCCGTATAGTGCCAAAGAACTTGGTGAGCGAAATATCCTCGTGCACATGCAGACTATAACTCTGAAGATATGAGGCTTACGACCAACGTGCACAGGAACTTTTTGATAGGAACTTTTTGTCATCCTCTGATGCATACTACAGCCTCTGTAAAAATTGAAACCTTTTTCCTGGACAACCTGTATACGAGGGCGTGCTGAAAAATAATGCTTCAGAATTTTTTATGTGAAAACTCTTAAAGCTTTTTAAGTAATACAGACTTCAGTAACATTCTACATCTTTATTCTTCATACCTACACATTTATTTCTCAATGCAGTTACCCTGGCGACGAACACATTCCCCCCCCCCCCCCCCCCCCCAACGAGGGACCAATTTGTTGATATCTTTACTGTAGAAAGTCTCAGTTTGTTGACGGGGTCACAGCCTCACCTCTGCTCGCACCGCATCAGCACTCTCAAAGTGAAGTTCTCGAAGGCGCTCTTTACGTTTTGGAAACAGACGGAAATCGAAAGGGGCCAACTCGGGACTGTCTGGAAGATAATCGACGACAGCGAACCCAAGCCGTCGGATTGTTGCAGACATCGCAGCGCTCGTGTGTGGCCTGCTGAAGGAGACGAACTTTTTGAATCATTGCTTTCAGTTTTCTGAGGGATTACAACACGCTGTTTCTCACCCACAGGTATAGTTACGTTACACACCGCCATAAACGCTACAGTTCGGAACACTTTAGCGGCAGGGCATCGCAGCTAGTGTCAGCTAAGCAAGATGAAAAATTTCGGAAGCATAGAAATGAAAGGGCGGTTGGAAGACAAAGAAAATAATCGTAATAAACGCAGGTCCACTATTCATGTGAAGGCAGGCTCCTCATCGCTGCCCATACGAATTCAGAAATCGCAAGTAAGTTTCCTGGAGTTCATCGAAACTATCAAAAGGGCAGGAATACATCGAAGGTTTTGAATATCAGCACACAACACATCCAAAAGGGTTTATATCGAGGGACCTGTGAGGCCATGGCAATGGCTATCCACGATTGATAAATTTGTACATTAAATGTATTTTCCATCACGAATATGGACAACCATCAGCTGTAGAATGTAATGGCAATAATGAAAATTTGGGCTGGACCGGGACTCGAACCTGGATTTCCGGCTTATCGCAAGCGGTCTCCTTACCATTTGGCACCGAGTGAGATGCTGCAGTGCTTAGCACACTGGACTCGCATTCGGGAGGAAGACCATTCAAACCAGCGTCCAGCCATCTTGATTTACATTTTCCACGATTTCCCTAGTTTACTTCAGGCAAATACCGGTATAGTTCCTTTGAAAGGACACGGTCGACTTCCTTCCCCATCCTTCCCTAATCCAAAAAATGGTTCAAATGGCTCTGAGCACTTTGGGACTCAACTGCTGAGGTCATTAGTCCCCTAGAACTTAGAACTAGTTAAACCTAACTAACCTAAGGACATCACAAACATCCATGCCCGAGGCAGGATTCGAACCTGCGACCGTAGCGGTCTTGCGGTTCCAGACTGCAGCGCCTTTAACCGCACGGCCACTTCGGCCGACTTCCCTAATCCGACGGGACCGATGACCTCGCTGGTTGGCCCCATATCCCAAATCAGCCAACCAACCTTATCATTTGGTGATCGGTGCGCACCTCACGGGCAGTCCCAAACTTCCATACGTCGTCAACCATCTGCGCCTACAATCTGTACTCGTACATCCATTATGCATACTCCCGAGCAGGTGACCCATTTTAATTGAAAGTCGCTTGGCCGGTGTTGACGGGTAAGTACGACGTTGTATGCTAATTCGTAATAACACAGGCACTGCAAAATCGTGTTTAACCCCCGATACCGGGCAAGCGACCTCCAAGTAAAATGTCTCGCCTGTACGGGAATAAACGTAATGGATGTACGAGTACAGGTAGTCCACACATGGTTGACAAGATATGGGTGTTTGGGTCTGACCGTGAGCCGTGCACGGGTAGCCAAAAGGTAAGGCGACCACTCGCTATAAGCGGAAAATCCGGGTTCGTGTTCCGGTCCGGTACAAATGTTCATTCTCGTCATTCCATTCTGCAGCAGATGGTTGTCCGTATTCGCAATTGCGAGGAAATCTAATATATTTCGTAAGGGCTGTAGTCGCCTCAGTGCCTGTTCCTTTGGACATGCGTGCATGTCCGAAGAACTTTGCATCTTAATTAGGAACAACACAGGCAATGCAACATCGATACACTTACTGTCGAAGATTCATCCTATGTGTTCCCGAACAGCCATATGATAGTGTGTCGGTGTACAATTATGCATGTCCGATATTTCACCGTAAGGAATATTATGCAAATAGTCGATTGTCTTGTGTTGCAGGAAATGAAGGTGCCCACGACCAGTAAGTTGACCAGGTAGGGGACGAGTCCGTATCGGATAAACCACTGGTTTCTGGACGTATGTTCACTACTATTATTTGCTTAATTGTCTTCCACACGCCCCTTTGGTTCGTACCTACAGCAGTCTAAACACCGTGGGAATATAAGGAATGACTGATGTGAACATAGAGTAGGAGCACTCATGTAAGAACAGAGTTGATAAAAAGTAAAGTGGTATTGCATATTTGGCCGCGCCTAATTGCTAATGGAGAAGTTCGTTCTCTCTTTCGCGCATACTGACTCCTTTCAAATGGTTCAAAGGGCTCTGAGCACTATGGGACTTAACATCTGAGGTCATCAGTTTCCTAGAACTTAGGACTACTTAAACCTAACCAACCTAAGAACATCACACACATCCATGCCCGAGGCAGGATTCGAACCTGAGGCCGTAGCAGTCGGGCGGTTCCGGACTGAAGCTCCTTTCTTTCGCGAAGAGTGAGATTTGTGTGATAACTGTACCTGATACGTGTAAGTAACTGTAATGGGTGCGTGCATGTATTGTGGTGTCTTGCTTGTATTGTATGGTGATGAGAGATGGGGAGGCCGAAACATGCCGGCACATATCCTATTCACGTCTAATGGCACCACGAGACCCACCGAGCATGATGTCCCCATCCGACAGACGGATCATTGTTAACAGTGGCGCATGCCCTCACTCCTTGAGACGTACCGGAGAGCTTTGGAATTTAATCCAGGAGACTGGAGCAAAGTCTGGTGGCCAGGCACTCTTACGCCACCACCTGTACTCTCCTCTGCCGGAAAAAGCAAAGAGAAAACAGCCAACAGCGCGAGATGTGCCGGTTGGTCGCATAAGCAAGCACCGGCGGGAATAGCTGATGTCAACGAGGCAAGTGGAGTACATTGTTTAGTAAGTCTTAAAAGTCAGCGGAGAGAGTGACTGACATAGACTGATACAACGCTCACAAATTGTGCATTCTCGCCACGAGTATTTTACACGATACACGACATATGCTTTATCACTCATGTACACTACTGGCCATTGAAATTGCTACACCACGAAGATGACGTGCTACAGACGCGAAATTTAACCGACAGGAAGAAGATGCTGTGATATGCAAATGATTAGCTTTTCAGACCATTCACACAAGGTTGGCGCCGGTGGCAACACCTACAACGTGCTCACATGAGGAAAGTTTCCAACCGATTTCTCATACACAAACAGCAGTTGACCGGCGTTGCCTGGTGAAACGTTGATGTGATGGCTCGTGTAGGGAGGAGAAATGCTTACCATCACGTTTCCTACTTTGATAAAGGTCGGATTGTAGCCTATCGCGATTGCGGTTTATCGTATCGCGACATTGCTGCTCGCGTTGGTCGAGATCCAATGACTGTTAGCAGAATATGGAATCGGTGGGTTCAGGATGGTAATACGCAACGCCGTGTTGTATCCCAACGGCCTCGAATCACTAGCAGTCGAGATGACAGGCATCTTATTCACATGGCTGTAGCGGATCGTGCAGCCACGTCTCGATCTCTGAGTCAACAGATGGGACGTTTGCAAGACAACAGTCATCTGCACGAACAGTTCAACGACGCTTGCAGCAGCATGGACTATCAGGTCGGAGACCATGGCTGCGGTTACCCTTGACGCTGCATCACAGACGGGAGCGCCTGCGATGGTGTACTCAACGACGAACTTGCGTGCACGAATGGCAAAACGTCATTTTTTCGGATGAATCCAGGTTCTGTTTACAGCATCATGATGGTAGCATCCGTGTTTGGCGACATCGTGGTGAACGCACATTGGAAGCGTGTATTCGTCATCGCCATACTGGCGTATCACCCGGCGTGATGGTAAGGGGTGCCATTGGTTACACGTCTCGGTCACCTCTTGTTCGCATTGACGGCACTTGGAACAGTGATGGTAAGGGGTGCCATCGAAGCTCTGTTTGACTCAATGCCCAGGCGTATCAAGGCCGTTATTACGGCCAGAGGGGGTTGTTCTGGGTACTGATTTCTCAGGATCTACGTAACCAAATTGCGTGAAAATGTAATCATATGTCAGTTCTAGTATAATATATTTGTCCAATGAATACCCGTTTATCATCTGCATTTCTTCTTGGTGTTGCAATTTTAATGGCCAGTAGTGTATCTCCTTTGTACATTTTCGTTGTTTCGCCCGCTTGCATTTTACTTTCAGGGTGTATCCTTTCATTCCTCGCTGCACGTGTGCCGTCTGAGGTACCCATTCTGCACACTCCCACGGCGCCAATATTCCCCCCTGAGGCCGCGCCCTTCCCTTGCAACAGGAGGGCGCTATTTTTGAGATGTGGTGGCAGGTGTCTCGGAGCGGTAACGACGGACTGGAAGTCGCAGCACGGAGCTCTGTGGTCGCGGGTTGCGCCCTGCTGCTCGTTATACGGTGCTGCACCCTGCCTTTGTAACGTGAGCCGGCCCTTAGCCAGAAAGGCCAGCCGACAAAGGTAACTGACTCGCTGGGAACACGTGTGTTCGCTCCACGCATTGTTTGTGCAGCGCGACGGCGTCTTACGTATCACCGCTAGAGGCGGCGTTCTTCACAAACCGTACTGGTTTCACAAGCGTATCGCAACTAAAACGGCAGCCCCTTTTGTAGACTTCTTTCCTGGGTAAATCTTTTGTAGCCAATATTCTCTTGAGGGGTTGACTGGGCTGCTTGACCTCTAAGTGTCGAAGTGTTTCCGTAACTATTGATTGCAAGTGTATTCAAATCAAGCTCTCCATTTGCCAATTATGTTGCATTTTTACTAGCAAAATCGGTTTCGACTCTGTAACGAGTCCGAGCGACCGCTACGGTCGCAGGTTCGAATCCTGCCTCGGGCATGGATGTGTGTGATGTCCTTAGGTTAGTTAGGTTCAATTAGTTCTAAGTTCTAGGCGACTGATGACCTCAGAAGTTAAGTCGCATAGTGCTCAGAGCCATTTGAACCATCTGTAACGAGTCATTTTCAAGTATTTTTATACCTAGGACGGTACGATCACATAATAAAATGCATAAGTTCGGGTAACGTATATCGTTGCCAGCTGGAGTAAAATTAAACAGTTAATACACTTGAAAATGAGTCGCAGTTCAGTCGACACTTAATAATTTTTTCATAATGTGGTGCCACAGTCATAATATATTTCTTTAGAGTCAGTACCGCCATTAGACTGTTGTTTATTTGCAATGTTACATTTACAGTTACACAATCATGATTTCGGCTTCGAAGTGCCATTATCAAGTGTTTCAAGTGCTATACAGTGTCTAAGATGGCATACTGTCGTATTTAAAATACACTATTAGACACATTGTCTAAGGATGTGTGGAAACACGCAGTGGACGCAGGAACGTTGTCGAACATCGTTCGCCACACAGAGAGAGGGAAAAACGATCCCTAATTTTTCTTATTCTGTCGTAAAGTATCTTAAGCGAAATGTACATTGGCAGCTGTAGACTTTTCCTGCGTTCGGTCACAAATATCGGATCTCAAAAACTTTCTCAGTATTGGTTCGTGGATTTCCAATTTTCAGGGAGCATCTCTATAATACTCGCTTGTTGATCGAAACCACCGGCAGCAATCTAGCAGCACGGCCCTGAGTTGTTTCGGTGTCTTCCTTTAATCTGACCAGGTGGGGATTCCAAACACTCCACCAGTACTCAGGAATGGGTCGTCCTAGTGTTTTACAGAGGTCTCCTATACAAAGCAGCTACCTTCCAATAAACAGTTCGTCTTCTCTATATCGACCTTACGTGCTCGTATCATTTTACATACCCCTGACGAACGCATGCCGTTCTGGACAACATACTGCGATCTATTATTTAAGGCATTCGACCTACTTACACACCTGGGAACGTATTACGTATGCTCAGACCTGCATTTGCCGTTAGCAATGGGGCACTCTGTCAAACGATTTCCGGAAATCTGGGAACATGGGACCTGCGTGTTACCCTTCATACTTGGCTTGCAGAATATTATGAGAGAAAAGGGCAAGCTGAGTTTCGCAATAGTGATACTTTCTTAACACGTGAACAGAAGCTTTTCTGACTCAAGGCAATTTGTTATAATTGAATTTAGAATATACACCAGAATTCTGCAGCAAACCGATGTTAAGTATATTGGTCTGTACTTTCTCAGACCCAATCTTTTACTCTTCTTATATACAGGAGTCACACGCGCGTTTCTCCAGTTGCTTGCAACTTTGCGCTGGGTGAGAGATCCGCGATACATACGCGGTAACCGGCAAATGTCGAAGAGTACTCTCTGTAAAACCGAATCAATCGTGGCTCTTGTTCGTTTTCAACTCTATCAGTTGCTTTTCAACGCCTGGGATGCCTGTTTCCACACTGATGAGCCAAAACATTGTGATCACCTACTTAATAGCTTGTTTGTCTGTCTTTTGAACGAAATACATCACTGATTCTGCGTATCCAGGATCCAACAGATTGTTAGCAGGTTCGTGGAGTTGCGTGGCATTAGTGTCGCTGATTTGCGTATGCATTGATAGCGCCCTATAGTCACCCAGATAGGTTCCATAGCATTTACATCAGGCGGATTTGGTCGCCGAGACATCAACGTGAGATCACTACAGCGCTTCTCAAAATGGTTTAAATGGCTCTGAGCACTCTGGGACTCAACTGCTGAGGTCATTAGTCCCCTAGAACTTAGAACTAGTTAAACCTAACTAACCTAAGGACATCACAAACATCCATGCCCGAGGCAGGATTCGAACCTGCGACCGTAGCGGTCTTGTGGTTCCAGACTGCAGCGCCTTTAACCGCACGGCCACTTCGGCCGGCACAGCGCTTCTCAAATCACTGTATTACGGTTCTGGCTCCGAGAAACGGACAGCTATACTGCTGAAAGGTGACATCGCCGTCAGACAAGACTTCAAGCATGAAGGGACGCAGGTGGTTCGCAGCTGTCAGCGTGTCTTCGAGTACTACCTGCAAGTGCAGGAGAATGTCTCCCATAGCATAATAACTGCTCCCACCAGCCTGCATCCGTGGCACGCTGCACGTTTCGAGCCGCCATTAACTTCGATGATCGCGTTTGCGGAGACGGCCAGCAACATAGTGCAGCATAAATACCATTCACCCGAAGAGTAGGGACGTGTCCATTGATCGACTTTCGAATCCCGATGGTCCCGTGCCCACTGCAATCGTTATTGATGATGTCTTTGGGTCAACATGTGAACTCGTATTGGTGGTTTGCTGCGGAGCTCCATGTCCAACAACGTACGACGAACCCCGAAACACTTGTGCGAGCACCAGCATTGTGCTCTTTCAGCAGACGTACCACAGATCTGTCCAACTTTAGAGAGCAGACAAGCCTCCGAACCCGTCGTTCTGTGACGATTCCTGGACTTCCAACCATATGGCGCGTAGTGGTAGCTTCACTGTCGTACTTCTTTCCGTAGATGCTCACGAGAGTACCAGGTGAACATTGGCCAGCTTCGCCGTTTTCGAGATACTCGTTCAGAGGCTCTGCGTAATAACAATCTTCCCCTCGTCAAAGTCGTATATCTCAATGGATTTCATCACTGGGGTGATGCCCTGTCCGTGTCTGCTCCTCCTATTGCGTCACATGCCCCCAACGCCATCAGGCGGCATCCAACGTGGCGGTGGGCAGTGGTCATAATGTTTTGATCGATCAGTGTATGTCCTGTGCGTCGGTCAGACGGTGGTATATCTGGTATATCTGTACGATCATCCTGCGTGCATGGATTTTAATCCTTCTTTCCGCAGCCTACTTGGCTTGGTAACGACAATAAACAAACAACGCAAGTGCTCTCTGGTGGCTGTTCTACCTGTCACAGAGAATTGCATCTATAATCATTTACACACCGGCCGATGGTTTATATATATATATATATATATATATATATATATATATATATGAAGTTACATTAACATCCGATCCTGTCTTCTAGATGCTTCACTTTTCTGTCGGGCGAGGTATATATATCTTAAGGCTTTATCCTTTCATCTGAAGTACTACAATATCTGTAAAGGTTTCCATGTACTAATTTTTCGAAATTTTAATACATGGGCAGTTCGCCTTTAGGGATTGTCTTATTCATTACATTTTCGATAAATGTCCCTCGTATGGAAGCGAAAATAATGACGTCATCAACGTAGTGCTAAATAAAATGTGTACCGTGGTTCAAGTCTCGTGTAATTGCATCCACAGTGATGAACTTTAATGATGAACCTCCGTACACTTTACTGGTGGAAAGCTTTTCTCATCTTCCTGCAGAGCATTTTGACTCAGTCGATCAATAACTCTGTGGTCATTTAGCACCTACTAAATTGGCCTGGAACACAGAGAAATGCGTTCGCTAATTTTAAGAATGTGAGCTAACGAGCAGTACAGATGTCATCCATCGCTGACTATAGCGCTTACAGACATTACTCAGACATTTCTTGGAGTCATCAGTTGCATTACTTTCCTTAAGGTCCGATGGAAGTGACACACTGGTAAGATACTGATTTGAATTCGCGGGCAGGGGGAGGGGGGGGGGGGGGAGGGAGGGCCCGTAGTTCAGATCCCGTTACATCCATCAAGAGTTAAGTTTTTCGCATATGGAAGCATCGAAGTCACTCCTCAGAAAAGTGCGCAGACTATTTACTTCCATTTCCTTCCTCAATCGCCGGCCGTTGTGACCGAGTGGTTCTAGGCAATTCAGTCCGGAACAGCGCTGCTGCTACGTTCGCAGGTTCGAATCCTGCCTCGGGCATGGATGTGTGTGATATCCTTAGGTTAGTTAGGTTTAAGTAGTTCTAAGACTAGGGGCCTGATGATCTCAGATGTTAAGTCCCATAGTGCTTAGAGCTTTTTGAACCATCTGAACTTCCTCTAACCGAGATCGTTTGTACCGTCTCTAACGACGTCATTATTGAAGAGGTATTAAACCTTTATCTTATTTTCCTTGGAGAGGTAAAACACTGTTAGTTCATTGATATATAATCATGGACAGTGACACACTTACGAAAGAGAGAGGCTGAAGAAAAAATGTTTCTAATGACCAGGGTTGCAGATATTTGAGCTTCTCTCAGTGAAGAGGAGGAGATAAGAAAAAGAGAAGTAGGGTTCAAAAAAGTGGAGACAGTATACATTTCATGAATATGTGAACTCATGAAAGATTAATGTCCTCTGTAAGGTATCAGTGATATTAAGAAGCGCGTCGCTGATGAGCAACGGCGCTGGATAAGTACTGTCGAAACCGGTGGAAGATTATGCATGAGTAATGCTGGAGGTGAATATGGATGCGACTTGCTTAATACGGGCAGTTTATGCGCAGCCCGAGGAGGTTTGAGGCTCTCTGTCGTCTGGCAATCACCTGAAGATATGCAGTAAGGATTTCCAAGTAGACAGCGACGTCAGTGATAAAGTGGAAAAAGAGTTGCTACGGTAACTTGCAACTATAGTGCACTGCGCTGTTTTGGCTTCCAGTTCCAGTACCGATTTGGGGGAACGAAAATGACGGAGATTTTTTCTGCAGTCGACAACAACTCTGGACTACCCGAGCGGTGCGGCAGTAGTGAATTACACTAGGTTATTCGATGTACACCACCCGACAACTAAAGCGAAGCCCCTAGAAGACATAGTCGTATGTGAGTGTAGCTTCATACACGTACCAACCATCTGCGGGTATGTGAATAATCAGAGTTGCATTTTTCTGTGACAGGTAGAATGACCACCAGATTGCATTAGTGTTGTTCATGTTCACGTAGTGTTGTTACGAGGCGTGATAATTATGTAAGTCATACGTGAGTAATCACTGCGAAGGAAAGGATATGCCCAGGGATACGCCACGTACTTGTGTTGGACGTCAGCACCTGGCAAAAGAGAGGGGCACCACTGTTGGTCTCATTTTGTCGGCTCGTCGAATAGTGCAATATCCAAATTTCTGGGGCATTTAGATGTGACTGTGGCCCACCGCGGACTGCATGTGGGAAGAGGTATCCATTGTTAAATTCCGTTCGACTACACCAGACCGCAAAAATGGACCAAACACATCGTAAGCGCCTTGCATCTGCTCCCGTCATTCGAGAACGCGTAATGGACTCCGTGCAACATTCTGTATCATCCCAGCCGAACCAGGGAATTACCGTCCCACGTTAGACTGCCACTAATACCACAGACAAACAGCTACGTTTAGCGCGATGACTTCACTGGGAGCATGGACTGCTGCTGAATAGTGCATTGTGTTCTGCGACGAATTGCAGTTCTCCACTACCACGGATGATGGAAATGGAAATGGGCGTTTCGCGTCATTGGTCGGGAGGCCCCGTACGGGGCAGGTCCGGCCGCCTTGGTGCAGGCCTTATTACATTCGACGCCACATTGGGCGACCTCCGCGTCGGATGGGGATGAAATGATGATGAAGGCAACACAACACCCAGTCCCTGAACGGAGAAAATCCCCGACCCAGCCGGGAATCGAACCCGGGCCCCTTAGGACGGCAGTCCGTCACGCTGACCATTCAGCCATCGGGGCGGATACAACGGATGATTATCGTCGACGAGTATGCGGGCGTCCTAAGCAGAGATTCCATTCTTCCAATGTTTTGGAGAGCTTCAACGGAGTTACTCCTGGCGTCAAGGAACGACTACAGGTTACTCCTGGTAGTGTTTGAGGGAACCGTGAAGGCATAAAAACATATCACGTACATGCTACGTTCTTACGTGTCATCCCTCATACAACAGTATTGTGGTGCCATTTTTCAATAGGACAATGGTGGCTTACAGGCCTCACTTGTCCTGTGAATTGTCTGATTTTGGGCTACTCCCATGGCTAGCAACCTCTCCAGATCTGTTCCCAATAGCATACGTGTGGGACCAGCTCGAACGTCATCCCCTTCAGTGTCAGTATCCAGGATACAAAGACCATTTACAACAGTTATGTGGGCCAGTTTTCCTCAGGAGAGAATACAATGGCTTTATGACACCTTCTCGACCAAATCAGTGCATGAATATAGACCAGATAAGCTACACGTTATACTAAGAAGTGGGCTCGTGTTGCCAAGTTCTTCATACGGCTGACTCGATTTTTAATCGTTCATATTTATTTATTTTATTTATTTATGCATTTATTTTACCTGGCAAGATTAGGGCCTTCAGGCCCTCTCTTACACCTAACTAGGCATACTCAGATTGAACGAATTACAGTTTCTACAGAACATTAAGGACATATAACGTGTTATACAGTATTAATGTTAAAGAAAAAAATAGAGATTATAACAGTAGTACAATGATAATTATAACAATCAAAAAAATTATTATAATAATCAAGCATAATAATAATAGTAATGACTATGTATATGACAGTAAACATATTTATCTTTGATGAATGTCAGTCCTATTGCTGGTTGGGAATTTTCTCGTTATGTTCTTGCAGCTTGTGAGTTATTCTCATCGAGCAGAGACATAAGACGATAGAATGGGGTGAAAGAGATATAGAAGAGGTAGATAGGTTAGAGGAAGAGAAATAGAATGGTAAAATTCGAAGCTGTTATGGAGAGGAGAAAGAAAGAGATGAGAGGGGCACAACAATGGTGGCTATACCGTCCGTAATATGTAAGTTTTGAATTCCCTCTTGAGTGGTTCTGGATAAGACGCATATCATAGGGGAGCGCGTTCCATAGTCGTGTGGCTGAGATGGAGAATGACACGGAGAAAAATTTTGTGTTATGTAAAGGTACAGCCAAGATGCTGGACGTATCCGATCTGGTATTACGATTGTGGAATGATGATAGGTGTTTAATGTGAGAAGATAAGTATTGAGGGCACCAGTGGCTAAGAAATCGATGAAGTAAGCACATCGTGTGGAGATCGCGTGCCTTATGCGGGCGTATCCAACTTAGCTGGGAGTATGAAGGACTGATATGATCATACAACCGTATATTGCATACGTATCTAACGCAAGCGTTCATCACTAGCTCGAGGCATCTCAAATGTTCACTATTTGTGCCGTGTTGAACTACATCACAGCAGTAAAGATTAGGCAAGACTAGTGTTTGGACTAATTTTTGTTTAACATGGGTTGGAAATATTTTTCTAAATTTTTGAATTGCATATATGGAGGAGAGCGATTTGCGGCAAGCTGTGACTGTTTGTTCTTCCCAGTTTAGGTGTTCATCCAAGATTATTCCAAGGTCTTTTACTGTTTTTTGGTATGGTAGTTGGGTACCATTGAGGAGTATTTGAGGGACTGTTTCGCGAAAGTACCGGCTGATTAACTTTGGATGAGATATAAGTATGACCTGGGATTTCTTGGGGTTTAGTTTCAGACCTAGGTTCTGTGTCCATCGAGAAACAGAGCAAAGATCTGCGTTCATACTCGCTACTGTGTCAGCAATGTTCTTGGGGCTTGCGCTTATGTACAGTTGGATGTCGTCGGCATATAGATGGTAGTTGCAGGAGTGAATCACTGAAGAAATATCATTAATGTACAGTGTGAAGAGTAATGGACCACGGGCGGAGTCTTGGGGAACTCCAGAGCGCACGTTTTTCCATGATGACTTTTCCGACCCACAGATGACTTGTTGACTTCTGTTTTTGAGGTAGTTGTCGAACCAGTGTATTGCGCTGTTTGAGAAATACTCTCTCAACCTGGGAAGTTTAATTTTGTTTCCTCCTCCCCTTCTTCTGGGTGCTCCAGTTCTTTGGCAGCCAGAGTCTGTTAGAAATAATTCTTAATACCATGATGCAGACTGTGTGCTTTAGTGAAGTACGACTGGGAAGTAAAGTATATAAGTTTTGCGCAACAAAAAGTAAATATTTCTGTTTTGTAGAGCCGCCTTCGTAGTTTACTTTCAGTGCTGCTGTAGCATAGATAACGGGACTCCAAATGATGGGGAGCGATCGATCAGGTATGAATATATATATATTTTTTACTCACACAAAAGTTAACGTCTTGAAATGAAAAATATACAGAAATCATACAACTAAGTCATTAAACCATTCGATGAGATACGTTTTTAGTGCACTGAAAGACGTTGGATGGAGAAGAGAAATAAAGGGAAGAGAAGAATTAACACATAGTGCTTTCTGTAGATGACATATAGTTTTCAAATAAAAGTTTGCGTTATATCTGAAATATGGCAGGGAGCAAAAAGTTTCGATACCGAACTATTCATAAACTGAGGATTAATGTGCGAACAATGAAGATATCCTGTTTCGTACGATGCTTCTTTGAAGCGATCTCCATCATGGGTGAATAATTTTAGAACGGCGAAAAGACTTTAACTAGCCATATGTATTGTTGAATGTGTAAACACATGTGTGCGTAGAAGGAAAAGAGAATGCTAAAATGCATGTTGGGCTGTAACGCCGCGTAGAAATAACAATTAGAGCAACGTAAATAGCGAGCAGTACTAATGTCTGTTAATTTAGGGCAATTACCAAGTGATTATTTGACTTTCAGTTCTGAATACCCAACTTTTGTTTGCTTTGTGGGTGGCGCTATTACGAGGAATAACTAGTGGATTCAAATGCATTTGTCCAGTACTGTGCATAAAAGGCGAAAGCAGGAATTTGCTGCGCGCACTTCCATGGCGGTATCGTTAATATTCTGCTTATTGTGTGACACAATAGCTAACAGAAGTACTTGTAGCTGCGGACTGGTTAGAGGCTCATAGGCAGTTACTTCAATAGCAGCAAAGAGTATTTACTAATGGAAGAAATAATAGTTGTTACAAACTATACGCAAGGGGTCACGACGCAATGAGAATTCGCGAATGATGTTGCAGTGTGCGAGGAGTTATAGAAATACACACATCAATAAATGTTTTGTATCACCCCGGTTCTCAGAACTCCTGAAGACAGACGTTGACTGTGAATATTGAATCACAGAGACAGTCCCTTTGATTGTTCAGAGATGTCACTAAACCCGCCCAAAGATGTAAACAACCATGCATGAGCAGCACCTATTAGACGCAGGGGGTCCGATAGCCGATCAGTTCCAGTCATTCCACAAGGAAGGAGGTACACGACTCGTGTTGTCTGTAGTTCAATCACGCCTAGACGGTCAATACCGTGGTTCGATCGTGTCCGTATTGTTACTTTGTGCCAGGAAGGGCTCTCAAGGGAAGTGTCCAGGCGTCTCGGGGTCAACCAAAGCGATGTTGTTCCGACATGGAGGAAATACAGAGAGACAGGAACTGTCGATGACATGCCTCGCTCAGGCTGGCCAAGGGCTGCTACTGCAGTAGCTGACCGCTACCTACGGATTATGCTCGAAGGAACCCTGACAGCAACGTCACCATGTTGAATAGTGCGGTCAGGCTGAACACCTTAGACACGCTGTCCAGCGAGTGCAGCAAGGTGGAGGTTCCCTGCTGTTTTGGGGTGGCATCATGTGGGGCCGACGTACGCCGCTGGTAGTCATGGAAGGCGCCGTAACGGCTGTACGATACATGAATACCATCCTCTGGCCGATAATGCAACCATATCGGCAGCATATTGGCGAGGCATTAGTCTTCATGGACGACAATTCGCGCCCCTATCGTGCACATCTTGTGAATGACTTCCTTCAGGATAACGACACCGCTCGACTAGAGTGGCCAGCATGTTCTCCAGACATGAACCCTATCGAACATGCCTGAGATAGATCGAAAAGGGCTGTTCATGGACGACGTGACCCACCAACCACTCTAGGGGATCTACGCGGAATCGCCATTGAGGAGTGGGACAATCTGGACCACCAGTGCCTTGGTGAACTTTTGTATAATATGCCACGACGAATACAGGCATGCATCAATGCAAGAGGACGTTCTACTGGGTATTAGAGGTACCGGTGTGTACAACAATCTGGACCACCACCTCTGAAGGTCTCGCTGTATGGTGGCACAACATTCAATGTGTGGTTTTCATGAGCAATTAAAAGAGCGGAAATGATGTTTATATTGATCTCTATTCCAATTTCCTGTACAGGTTACGGAACTCTCGGAACCGAAGTCATTCAAAACTTTTTTTGATGTGTGTTTATGAAAATACCCTTTTAAGTTTTATACCTGAGATGAAACAGAAGTAGTCATAAAAATTCATCTAAATAAGTGCCGGCAAGGACACCAGTTCTGTATAAGAAATACACTCCTTTCTATGTCTTTAACTTTAATCTGTGGAAAATCTCTCCGCGAGTGTCTTCGTTATATTCTGCTTTATCAGTACGTGTCATACTTAAAAACTCTCATTTTCTTAGAAAGTTCCATCTTATAAGTGTTGCCTATTACTTGCATGTTAATGGTACGTTAAACATTAATATTTTTTAATACAGTAGAAAATTCGGTTCATCAAAATTTATCGCATTCCAATCAATTTAAATTATATTTTTCCCTTTGAAGTAAAGTAAATCGTATAAATTCCTTCTTGGAATCTAGTATTTAGTAGGTAGGGCGGGGTCTTCTACGTGATTTTTAACCAAAGTTTCATCTTCGTGCCATTGACCTGGTCAAATGCTATGGAGAGAGATGTCAAAATTTTTCAGCGTTTAATTTATTACAAAACGAGTACTTTCCCTCAAGAAAAAGCAAAAACACCCAGACAGTCAACGCAATGGCCTTCGATTCGATTTCATTCTAATAAAATCGAAAATCGTTGTGTTGAGCCCAAGTGGATCGTTATGCTTTTTAAATGGAAGACTGTAAAAAAAGGAAAGATAATAAAACATATAATTCTAGCCGGAAACCAGTCTATCTTTTAAATCAATACGAGTGTTAAAATTTTTAAACTTATTGTATTAGATATCTTTTATTGCAAATAACCGAAAAGTTAGGAAGTCCTGACAGCTTCTCAACTTGTAAGCCAGGAACTATACACATTCACACAATTTTCCAGCTCACTAAACAGCGGACAGAATGTACCTCACCGAATTATCATGTATTTATCGAGTGTAAAAAGTTGAGAACTTAGGAATGACGGACTGCCGTAAGTGAAACTGTGAAGGCGGATCGTGAGTTGTTCCTGCGCAGTTCAGTAGACATTGGACGCGAAAGGCAAGGCCCTGTCTTTGAACCCTGATTCAACACACATAAGCTGTGTGTAAGTTTTTTCGGTTATGATAAAGTATCTGAACTATATTGAAATAGTGAATTTTATGGCACGGTAGTAAGATGTAAACTAATCTCATACTTCATTAATTCAGTAAGAACACTGTTTAGGGATAGCGATACAAGAGCAAAATCGATTGTTGTTGTTGTTGTCTTCAGTCCAGAGACTGGTTTCATACAGCTTTCCATGCTACTTTATTCTCTGCAAGCTTCTTCATCTCCCAGTACCTACTGCTACCTACATCCTTCTGAATCTGCTTAGTCTATTCATCTCTTGGTCTACCTCTACGATTTTAACCCTCCACACTGCCCTCCAATACTAAATTGGTGATCCCTTGATGCCTCAGAACATGTCCTACCAACTGATTCGTTCGTCTAGTCAAGCTGTGCCACAAATTTCTCTTCTCCCCAATTTTTTTCAATACCTCCTCATTAATTATTTTATTTACCCATCCAATCTTCAGCATTCTTCTGTAGCACCACATTTCAAAAACTTCTATTCTCTTCTTGTCCAAACTATTTATCGTCCATGTTTCACTTCCATACATGGCTACACTCCATACAAATACTTTCAGAAATGACTTCCTCACAGTTAAATACATACTCGATGTTAACAGATTTCTCTTCTTCAGAAACGCTTTTCTTGCCATTGCCAGTTTACGTTTTATTTTCTCTCTGCTTCGACCATCACAAGTTATTTTGCTCCCCAAATAGTAAAACTCATTTACTACTTTAAGTGTCTCATTTCATAATATAATTCCCTCAACGTCACCCGATTTTATTCGACTACATTCCTTTATCCTCGTTTTGCTTTTGTTGATGTTCATCTTATATTCTCCTTTCAAGACTCTGTCCATTCCATTCAACTACTCTTCCACGTCCTTTGCTGTCTCTCATCGGCAAATCTCAAATTTTTTATTTCTTCTCCATGGATTTTAATACCTACTCCGAAATTTTCTTTTGTTTCTTTTACTGCTTGCTCAATATCAGATTGAATAACATCGGGGATAGGCTACAACCCTGTCTCTCTCCCTTCGCAACCACTGCTTCCCTTTCATGCCCCACGACTCTTATAACTGCCATCCGGTTTCTCTACAAATCGTAAATAGCCTTTCGCTCCCTGTATTTTACTCCTGCCACAGAATTGTAAGAGAGTATTCCAGTCAACATTGTCAAAAGCTTTCTCCAAGTCTACAAACGCTAGAAACTTAGGTTTGCCTTTCCTTAATCGATCTTCTGAGATAAGTCTTAGGGTCAGTATTGCCTCGCGTGTTCCAACATTTCTACGGAATCCAAAGTGATCTTCCCGGAGGTCGGCTTCTACCAGTTTTTCCATTCGTCTGAAAAGAATTCGTGTTAGTATTTTGCAGCCGTGACTTACTGAACTGATAGTTCGGGAATTTTCACATGTGTCAACACCTGCTTTCTTTGGGATTGGAATTATTATATTCTTCTTGACGTCTGAGGGTATTTCGCCTGTCTCATACATCTTGCTCACCATATGGCAAAGTTTTGTCAGGGATGGCTATTCTAAGGTGTCAGTAGTTCTAATGGAATGCTGTCTACTCCCGGGGCCTTGTTTCGACGTACGTCTTTCATTGCTCCCGCCCTTCTATAGACCCTCTGTATACGCCTTCCACGTTTCTGCTTTCCCTTATTTGCTTAGAACTGGGTTTTCATCTGAGCTCTTGATATTCATGCATAGATTACAGCTGGTAATCTTACGAGCAACATGAACGAAGAAGCTAGATAAGAAAGTTCACTCGTGCCGATATTATTTAGTATAGTGTGTAAGGCGTATAAATGCATACATTTCTGTGGGTGACTGAGGGAAAGTGTACTAAAAAGCATTACATCAGTATTTAAGTCATTTGCAGACTAATAATTACAGCCATTATAACTTGTATGCTTTTAGGTTGGTTAGTATCTCCAAGTATACGTCGCAGAAGCAAGCTACGAGTATGAATGCTTCTTTTCCCCTGTGCGCCTTGTCAAGTATTGAAGTGTGGATGCAAGGACGCAAAACGGTTAGTCTATATTGACAGGCGTGTTCCACTTTGTGGTACAGTACGACTGTGCAGAAGACATCAGGTCGTACAGTTTGTGATATGCTTCTGGGAAGACTGTTCGATGCAGACATAAAACAACCAACAGATTGATGTTTGCACATACTAATGCACCACATATAAAAAATATCTGCATTTATGCGCGTTACACCCTGCATATGAAGACGAAATCTTCATAAGGTAAGGCTACTTTATAATACGTGACGATTTTATGCTAGTATTGCCTGCTGAAGATCAAATAATCACAGTAAGAAGGTGAAGTTGAAAAGGAATTACAAAGGCTTGCTAAAAAGTAATGTGTCTGAATTTTTTGTTTGAAGACTCTTAAAGCTTTTTAAATCAATAAACTTTATTAACATTCTACATATTTGCTATTTATGCCTCCATATTTATTTATTAACATAGTTACCCTGCCAACGAACACATTTCTCCCAATGGGAGGTCAGTGCATTGCCACCGTCACTGTAGAATGTCTAACTCTGGTGACGGATTACAACCCAACAACTTCTTGCACCGCTTCATCTCTATCAAAGTGAAGTCCCTGAAGGTGTTCTTTAAGTTTCGGAAACAGATAAAACCGGTTGGCTCTCTAAGGGAGTAATTGTGATAGCGAACCCAAGGCGTCGGATTGTTGCAGATGTCACAGCGGCTGTGTGTGGTCTGGCGTTGTCCTGATGAAGGAGACGATGCTCAATGTGAGGACGAACTCTTCGAATTCGATAGTCGAGTGCGCACTTGGTCACACACCGACGTGAGACTCCGCCATGTTAGACGCTGCAATCAGGAGCCCTCTAGCGGCTACAAATACATAGACATGGAGAATAAAAGTGGTGGTGGTAAACCGGAACAGAAAAAAATCGCAGCATTTGTGATGGGGTGCTGCAGGAGAATTTTGAAAATTAAGTGGACTACTAAGCTGAGGGATGAGGAGGTTCTCCGCAAATATGAGTGGGAAGAGGTATAAATGAATAAAACTGGCAAGATGATGAGATAGAAAACAGGATACCTGTTAAGACGTCAGGTAATAACTTCTATGGTACAACAGCGAGCTGTAGAGGGTAAAACTGCAGAGGGAGACTAGAATACATCCATGAAAAACAAGAAACTCAGTTGTTGATGCAAGGATAATACTGGGAGCCAAGAAATACGAAGGTCACTCCAAAAGAAATGCACACTATTTTTTTCAAAATCCATCTTTTATTCTACGTGTTCGAAAGTTTTACAGTGTGTAGATACATCCTTTAGGAACAATATTTTCATTTGTACACATAATTTCCATCCCTCTCAACTGCCTTACGCCATCTTGGAACCAGCGCCTGTATACCCGCATGGTAAAATTCTGGACCAACCTGTTGGAGTCACTGTTTGGCAGCGTCCACAAGGTAGTCATCATCTTCAAACCTTGTTCCACGAAAAGAGTCTTTCAGTTTCCCAAAGAGATGATAATCACATGGAGCCAGGTCAGGACTGTACGGCGGGTGTTTCAGTGTTGTCCGTCCGAGTTTTGTGATCGCTTCCATGGTTTTTTGACTGACATGTGGCCGTGCATTGTCGTGCAACAGCGAAACATCCTGCTTTGGCCGATGTGGTCGAACACGACTCAGTCGAGCTGGAAGTCTCTTCAGTGTCGTCACATATGCATCAGAATTTATGGTGGTTCCACTTGGGATGATGTCGAGAAGCAAGAGTCCTTCGGAATCGAAAAACACCGTAGCCATAACTTTTCTAGCAGAAGGTGTGGTTTTGAATTTTTTTTCTTGGGTGAATTTGCATGATGCCACTCCATTGATTGCCTCTTTGTCTCTGGTGAAAAATGATGGAGCCATGTTTCATCACCTGTCGCAATTCTTCCAAGAAATTCATCTCCGCCATTCTCGTACTGTTGCAGAAGTTCGTTCGCTGCATACTGTTTTTCTTGTTTCTTTGTGAGCCACTGTCAACATCCTGGGAACCCACCTGGCACAAACCTTTTTTAACGACAACACTTTCAGTATTCTGCAAACACTTCCTTCCCCTATACCAACGTAGCGTGACAATTCGTTCACTGTGATGCGTCTGTCAGCAGTCACCAATTCGTTAACTCTCTGCACATTGTCTGGAGTTTGCGTGCAGTACGAGGCCTGCCGCTGCGAGGACAATCGTCAATATTGCCGTGCCCGCTTTCATCACGTAACCTGCTCACCCACCGACTAACTGTACTGCGATCGACAGTAGCATCTGCATACACCTTTTTCAACCTCTTGTGGATGTTTCCCACTGTCTCGTTTCCAGAGCACAGGAATATAGATGACAGCACGTTGCTTCTGACCAGTGATCTCTATACAACCTGGATGTAGAAGTCTGGCCTCTGAGTATAGAGCTACAGTGTGTCTGCAGACTCAAGTGCTTTGCATCATCCGCCACGGTGTAGTTTGGCAAACAAATTTCCATCAGTCTGTACGTGACAAAGCTTTGCAGACTGATTTCTTGTTTCGAACTTCATGTCAACACGTGATGTAATAGGCTGATGTGGGAGCGCAATCGAAAAGTATTTTCTGTTCATGTTCTAGTAACATTTCGTAGCAGCCATGTTGTAGTTTGGCAAGAAACTAAATACGAGAATCTACGGCTGGCACGATCAGATAGCTGAAGTTCAACATCCTGGAAGTGTAGAGATCACTGCTTCTGACGAACGCCAAGTGAAGCAGCCATCTTGAAGACATGCTGTGACGGCGCCACTCACGGGAACAGGTTGAACTAAGTTTGACAACAAGCGGGAAGGATGTATCTACACACTGTAAAACTTTCACGCATTCAGAATGAAAACTGTATTTTTACAAAAATAGTGTGCATTTCTTTTGCAGTGACCATCGTATGATTGTGCTGCTGCTTACAGTCTCCTGTAACACGCAAATGCGTTCATCGGTAAAGGAAGCACACCGCCACGGAGGGCACAGGTGACGTCACAGAGTACGCCTGCCCTCGCACATGCGTGGGCTACGACCACAGTCCGCTAGTTTCCGCGGTGCGCCGCGCGCCGTTCGGCCAGCTGCAGCCGCCCGCCACCACACCGGCCGCAGACCGCCGCCGCCACCACCACCACCACCACCACCACCACCACCAGCCGCTAGAGTGGACCACCAAACGGCCGTCCGCCGCACCGCGAAAATCCGCGGAATTGTGAGTGACGCGCGCCGCTGCGCCTATTCGGCACTGGGGGCCTCAATTCCCTCCGGCCTCACGCCGGAGCCTGCAGATCGTCCCGGGCTTTCCGACAACATTTCTCCGCTCAAGCGACATATCGTTTTCACCCCGCGCCCCTCCCCCGCCGAGCTCGACCACCTCGACCTCGCCCCTGCCTCAGATAGTAGTCGCTTCTCCTTGCGTTCTTGGTAAGATCCTTAACCTCTCAACATATGTATTATTTACAATATGATGGTTCTTTTTTCAACTTTTTTTTTATTGCCAAAATGAAATATTCAGTGAAGCGCAATAATGACAGTAACAATGAAATTATTTTTTAGGTGCTTAACAATGGACATTTTCATCTCTAAATAGCCCCTGGTTCAAACTCACGAGTATACTCGTGATAGGCTTAACCTTATTTTTTCTCCTTAAAATTACAGTAATTCTGTGCTTCGAAGCACTAAAAGTGAACAACAATACTAACCATTAAAATTTAGAGCCACTGTTTATATTTTTGTGGCTGTGTGAAATACCCTGATGCAAGGATCAATACACAAAGCTACACCACAGTCTTTACACATGTATCTCGATTCCCTCCGTGCCTTCTTCCCTCTGACATCACTCACACTACTGCACATCCTACACATTCTTGTTGGCTTCTCCTTCTTCTCGGTCGGAGGAATCGTGGATGGAAAATGACCTCCAACAAGTCGCGTTGGGGTTGATTTTGCTGATGGACGGCCCACTACTTTGGGTGAACATTCCTCCCCCTGATGTTTGGCAATGAGCTGTTCAGCGACAGCCACGCGAAAGTCAAGGGCAGTGAGCTTTCCTCCACGTCTTTTTTTTTTATACAGCACAAAGGCATTCCATTCTGCTAATTCCAATACACGAAAAATATCTACTTGTAATACTTTTTACCCCTCTTGAGTGGCAATGGATTGTTTGCGACGTGCTGATCAACTTTATCCACACCCCCCATTGTGTCATTATAAACAATCACAGCCACTGGTTTGGCAATATATTTGTTTCTTACTTTCCGTGTTTGTATTTCTGCATTGTGGATAGTGGACAGCATGCAGACGTCTCTTTTATCTTTCCATTTCAGTGCAGTCAGTTTACCTCGCTGGAATGCTGCAACCTCCCCTTTCTTCAGTTTCTTGGTCCGGAAAGAAGGCGGCGTTTCTTTTCTTGTAGACGCACGGTGTCATACCTATCTGTTCTTTTTGTTAGCACAAGGTCAGCAAGCTGGGGAGAGCTATAATAATTATCTAGAGTCAAGCAGTATCCCATATTTAGCAAGGGTTGCATTAGTGTCATTAGAATTTGTGACGACATTGGCAGATTCTTGTATTCTTCCTCAAATGTAGTACCCTTGCCAACGTAAATAATTAGGGACAAAACATATCCAGTCTGTGACTCACAATACATGAATGTTTTTATGCCAAACCTAGCTCTCTTGAGCGGCAAATACTGGATCCATCCCAGTCGCCCTTTATATAACAGCAGGCTTTCATCTACGGTGACATCTCTTTCTGGAACACAGCTGTTTCTAAATTTAGCCGACAGGTAGCTCACAATAGGCCATACTTTATTCAGTTTGGGTTGTGGATGGCTTTCTGCGTTATAGGTTCCACTGTCCGAAAAATGTAAGTTCTTCTTCAAATTGACAAACCTCTTGAATGGTAGAACCTCTCTAAAAATTTGTGTGGCTAATGTAGCTCTTTTTGTCCAGTACATCTGATATATGTACATCTCATCAATTGTTGTTGGCTTCCATGCCGGAACGTTTGTTTGTGTTGCATATTTGTTGGTCTCAGTAACCAAAATTTGCATCTATCAGTCATCAATGAACTGTCTAAAATAATGCAAGAGATCTTCAATACAGGGTTCACAATTAATTTGAGGTTTACCTGTAAAAGGAAAGCCGGCCGCGGTGGTCTCGCGGTTCTAGGCGCGCAGTCCGGAACCGCGCGACTGCTACGGTCGCAGGTTCGAATCCTGCCTCGGGAATGGGTGTGTGTGATGTCCTTAGGTTAGTTAGGTTTAAGTAGCTCTAAGTTCTGGGGGACTGATGACCACAGCTGTTTAGTCCCATAGTGCTCAGAGCCATTTGAACCATTTGTAAAAGGAAAACGTGGTGGCAGTGGCTTAAATGGATCTATCTCGTACCACACTCTGGTGCTCGCAATGTCACACTCAGAGAAGAAATTGATTCATCACTTCCTTCTTCCGAACTCTCTTCATAGCTATCTTCAGAACTCTCAGACCCACTAAATTCAATATCAAACTCATCTTCACTCTCCATTTTCATAAAACGTGAGGAAATAACTGGCAAACTGCAAAAACAGATTGTATAGTAACCGCTAGAACAACTGCTTGATTCAGAGACATCTCTTGCCAGAAATATACACTTCATAGTAACACACCACACTGACATCTACCGAAAATATCAAGGAACTGCCAAAACACGAGATAGAACACGTGTCAGTCTGAAATGATAACCCCGAGTATACTCGGTGTTTTATTATTTCGTGAGAATTAAAAAACGAGTATACTCGGGATTTTATGTTAAGTGGTTAAAAGTAAATCCAAATCATGTGATCGTGACAATGGAGCGGTTTTTTTCTTTTAAAGTCAGTTTTTACGAAGTCCTTCTTTCGTAACAGAAATGATTTTATGAAATGTTGTTACCGTGCTAAATATTGAAAGAAAAACAGTTCCTGAGATCATTAAAGCTGTTCCTGGAACCAGGGTGAACTAAACCTGTTGTGTTGCTCCAGGTTCAGTAAAATTTGCTACGTATTAAACTGGGTGGAAATGAAAATATAAATCTTCAGATTAAGTTTAGTAATGGAACTTTTTAACTCTATAACTTACAAATAATTATGGTTCAAATGGCTCTGAGCACTATGTGTCTTAACTTCTGAGGTCATCAGTCCCTTAGAACTTACAACTACTTAAACCTAACTAACCTAAGGACATCACACACATCCATGCCCGAGGCAGGATTCGAACGTGCGACCGTAGCGCCTAGAATCGCTCGGCCAACCCGGACGGCTCTACAAATAATTGTAACTGGTGGCAGAAATACATACGAATTAATCTAATTTTATATTTACATGTTGAACATGAAATGCTGTTGAGCTGCATAACTCGTTTACTAAATGCGAAGAAAACTCACGAATAAGTAATGGAATTTTAGGAAATTTTCCCTGAATATTGCTGAAAATTGACGAAGAAGGTCAGAATTTTTAATTATGCAACAGGAAAGAATAACACAAATTTGTATGTGGTACGAAAAAGAAATCACGCCGTGGAACTGGATCAGAGCACTGGTGTCAGCAACAACTTAAGCTGATGTGCCTTGGAATGAAATGGCATCAGATGATAATGTTTGCACTAAGCTCTGAGTCACACGAAATTTATTATTCGTTCATTTATTAACATTATATTAAGAATGCTGTTGTTATATATGTAGAGTGATCACAGTTAACAGCAGAAACTGACACATCTGAATGTATACAACAACAGAAGCAAAAACGTTCCAATAAAAAATCAGGCAAACGGATGGTTAAAGCCGATACCAGTATTTTAGTTCTGAATAACCGCGTTTTTCATTTTTTTGGTCTTTGTTGTAACAAGTAATTTCTTATTTTTTAGGAATAACTGAGTAAAGAAACCGAAATATCAATTAGCCATAGCAGAAGCGGTAAAATTTTTCGTTTTTAAATAAGCCTTTTTTTAAAAAAGTGTGAAATAACAATGCCGACAGAAAGGGACAACAAACACAGAGCATAAGAAGTGGTATAGCATTGTCGAGGCAATAACGTCGCTGTTGCCACGTGTCGTTGTTACCGATATGCGTGTCTTGTGCAGTGCTCAAGACTTGCCCCACCTAGTCTATACGGTAATTTCTGGATGTTGTCCTTACACAGAATGGCACCAAGCCTAGCCTGGAAATATTTGTACAAAGTGACGTAGGGTTGAATTACACTGTTTCATTTGCTTGAAAAGATGAAAGATTTGTCTGCTATTTCTATGAAACAACAGAAGAGGAAGGAAATTTTAGCTACAGTAATAAATTACAAAAATTAACAAAACTCCACACTCGGTATACAATAAAAATAGCAGCTGATACGCCGTCTGTGTGTACATATTATGCCTTTATCTGCTTGTAGCTCTAGGAAACGGACCACACTTTTCATCCTATGGCACTGACTATTCCTAACGCCGAAACCGTGGTATGATCTCCTATTACAACACGATTTTTGAGCAGAGTTTCATAAAATTGGAATCGACGGAAGAATGCTAATGATCTTCTTGTAGTATTCAATCATTTATGACTTTCAAGAAAAGAAATAAACAGTGATAGACTGTTTTCTTTCGTTTGTCTGGTTACTTTAATATTTTGTATTTAAACTGACTCAAAATTTTTAAAGTTTTATTTAATTTTTACGTTTCTTACAGGAAGTAATAGGAATAAAAAACCAAAAATCATTTATTTCGGAACTGAGTATTTTGAGCGGTGTAACATTTAAGTTAAACTGTTGTTGTTGTCTTCAGTCCTGAGACTGGTTTGATGCAACTCTCCATGCTACTCTATCCTGTGCAAGCTTCTTCATCTCCCAGTACTTACTGCAACCAACATCCTTCTGAATCTGCTTAGTGTATTCATCTCTTGGTCTCCCTCTACGATTTTTACCGTCCACGCTGCCCTCCAATGCTAAATTTGTGATCCCTTGATGCCTCAGAACATGTCCTACCAACCGGTCCCTTCTTCTTGTCAAGTTGTGGCACAAACTCCTCTTCTCCCCAATTCTATTCAATACCTCCTCATTAGTTATGTGATCTACCCATCTAATCTTCAGCATTCTTCTGTAGCACCACATTTCGAAAGCTTCTATTCTCTTCTTGTCCAAACTATTTATCGTCCATGTTTCACTTCCAAACATGTCTACGCTCCACACAAATACTTTCAGAAACGACTTGCTGACACTTAAATCTATACTCGATGATATCAAATTTCTCTTCTTCAGAAACGCTTTCCTTGCCATTGCCAGTCTACATTTTGTATCATCTCTACTTCGACCATCATCAGTTATTTTGCTCCCCAAAAAGCAAAACTCCTTTACTACTTTAAGTGTCTCATTTCCTAATCTAATTCCCTCAGCATCACCCGACTTAATTCGACTCATTCCATTATCCTCGTTTTGCTTTTGTTGATGTTCATCTTATATCCTCCTTTCAAGACACTGTCCGTTCCGTTCAACTGCTCTTCCTTTGCTGTCTCTGACAGAATTTCAATGTCATCAGCGAACCTCAACGTTTTTATTTCTTCTCCATGGACTTTAATACCTACTCCGAATTTTTCCTTTGTTTCCTTTACTGCTTGCTCAATATACAGATTGAATAACATCGGGGACAGGCTACAACCCTGTCTCACTCCCTTCCCAACCGCTGCTTCCCTTTCATGCCCCTCGACTCTTATAACTGCCATCTGGTTTTTGTACAAAATGTAATTAGCCTTTCGCTCCCTGTATTTTACCCCTGCCAGCGATGTAGCCGAAAACAGGTTGTTTCAACGATAACCACCGTCCTAAGTCCTAGCCGTTTGCGAGATAAACACACTGGCTTCAATATGAAACAGTGTCCTGCTTAATATAAATGTGTTTGAAATGTATACTGTTCTATCAAGTTCTCTTGTAATTGGCCTCAAATTCCAAAAATTTGATACTGTAGTCGGTGGAGCCTCCTAATCACACATCACAGTAATCACGCAGAAGGTTGGTTTCTGGATCCATGATTTTCGAAGGTTTCTGCTACTGCTATCGTACTCTTTCACCCTTGTCGGTTCTCGCCACTAACTGAAATACACCCTGTATACAATATTTGCACTTGGACGCCTGTAGCGCCCCTCTCAGCTTGGCACCCCAAGAGTGTCGTTTGGGCCTTGAAATTAGCCCTGATTGTGTCCACGTTCCATCTTCATGCTCTCAACTCAGTCCCTTTTTAAAATTTATTGGCTGCTGTAAAGTGCCCATATAGCCAGCTAATCACAGGAAACGTTATATTACAATTGGTTTTTTAAATTCATTGTAGATATTATTCCAGTCGTACCTTGGTACGATGTAACATAGCATGATTCAACATAAAACAAGATTTACAGAGTATACGAAAACGAGTAAACGAGACGAAAATGGAACGCATGTATTATACTATAAAAAACCTACTATTAACACAATAGCCGGCCGGAGTGGCCAAGCGGCTGTAAGTGCTACAGTCTGGAACCGCGCGACCGCTACGGTCGCAGGTTCGAATCCTGCCTCGGGCATGGATGTGTGTGATGTCCTTAGGTTGATTAGGTTTAAGTAGTTCTATGTTCTAGGGGACTAATTACCACAGCAGGTAAGTCCCATAGTGCTCAGAGCCATTTGAACCATTTTTTTTAAAACAATAAGAAATGATAAATCAGCGATGGTACACACTGGTGGTATTCTCAATTCACATTACTGACTATATGTATAAATCAACAATAAAATGTTCTTCATAAGTTCTTGTTTCAAAAACGGCGGGTAGAGAATTGAATATTTGTGCAGATCAGTAAGTATCATCTAGTCTCAACAGGAGAACAGTTTACAAGAACCATGGTTGTGTATTACAGCCATATTCAGACACGTGCAGATAGGATGTACATAGTGACATACATTTAGAGGCTGACCGTTCCATATTCTTCAGCGTAGCACGTAGGTATATAGTCAGTTAATTGAGTGTAGGTCGTCTCCTGGAATGTTAACTGCCAGGAGCATTAGATTAGCAGCACAGGGAGCTCTATCTTGATGTAGGTACTCTTGATGGGCTCGAACGGTACGTTATACGTTGCAATATCGTTGGATGCCAACAAAGTTTGGAGGCTGCTTGGGAACTGATGACTAACAGCCCAAAGATTACTTGCAAGGACGTTTATGCGATACGCGTTCCAAATACATTGTGGAAATATACGGTTTGGATCTTCTTCCTCTCCGCAAACAGATAGAGGGTGGCGCTATTGCCCAAAGTTGTGTGGCTCTCGCAACAAATACTGCCTGCAGGCAGCACAACACACTCCGGTTTCTGCAGCGATAGAAAATCGCTGTGAAATCTCTATGTCCTATGTAAATCACGTAAAAGAAATATGTAATTCGCGTGTGGTATATATGTTCATAACGTCTCAACACATGTGTAAAATCCGTTCTTAATTTTTATCCAGAGTGAAGTTCATAACTTTGACACCAGCGAAGTTTTTCCCGCCCGCGTATCGTTTTCAAACTAATCATGTTAAAGATCTGCAACGACTGAACGCAGCGAAATTCTTTTTACCAAAATAGCTCTCTCGGAAACAGATCTTACCAATTTTGGGCAGCTCATTTCTTTTTTATGTGTATCAGCTTTGGAAGATGACATTTCTTTTTGCATTTTTGTATATAGTTAGCTCGTACCAAGCGTGAAATTTAGAATCTGTATTTACTGCATAGTCGTGTAAAATTCTGAATTTCACATATACTATAGATTTCTACACTCTCCTCGTCCGCCCCCGGTAGCTGAGTGGTCGCCGGCACGGTAGCTCAGCGTGTTCGGTCAGAGAGCTGCGTGCTCTCTGTAATAAAAAAACTGAGTCAAGGAATGTACGATCAACGTGAACGGATGTCTTGTGACGTCCGCCTAGACCAAGCGCAACGAACTATATCGAACAAAAGAAAAAAAAGTGGTCAGCGTGACGGATTGCCGTCATACGGGCCCGGGTTCGATTCCCGGCTGGGTCGGGGAATTTTCTCCGCGAAGGGACTGGGTGTTGTGTTGTCTTGATCATCACTTTATCCCCATCGGCGCGCAGGTCTCCCAATGTGGCGTCCAATGTAATAAGTCCTGCACCACGGCGGCCGGACCTGCCCCGCAAGGGACCTCCCGCCCTACGACGACAAACGCTCATTTCCATTTTTACATTCTCCCCCCTACGTCGGTCTTTCGGCTATTTTCATTGCATAGTGTGAGGCACGCGAGACTAAACGTTACACCAATGTCCTACTGCAACGTCTCTGCTCTGTGTCGCGGAAGTTGTAGTGTCGAAGGGTGGGGGGGGGGGGGAGGGGGTAGGTGGTTGGTGGGGGATGTGAGCCCTGCCATTCGTTCGTGAATTCGTGGCGGACGCGGTCCAGCTCGCTAGCTGTCTAGCACCAACTAGTTTTTAAATCGGACCGTAGAGATGGAGCACATGCTAGGAAAGATTTATTTTAAAATCGTCTGTCATTGTATTGCACCTGAGAAATGGATAAAGGCTGAAATAGTAATAGCAAATTTTAAAAGTAAATGTGAGTCGAAAGCGACGATGATGCCTTTAAAAAAATGACTAACGTCACTATCGGAAAATGCCCATTGATGCCATTGATGTCTTGGGTGTGACAACTTATTTGAAGAGTGAAAAACTGCTTTCTGGGAATCAGGATGTATGGTCATGTGAAATCCACCCCGTTCTTTCAGCTCCCGTTAATACCGAGTTTCTTAGCTATCAGGAAACATTCAAAACATTTCGACACTGTCATCTAGTAAATAAAGTATGTGTTTGAGGAATATTCGAAAAGGTGTGCGATTCGAATGCAGTGTCAATGAATAGGTGGGTATCTGTTCTACTGAATACACTATGATGGCTGTGACTGAAACATATCATACGAAGTAAAAATATCGTAAAGCGATTTACTGGGAAATTGTTTATGGTACAAAATGGATCAGACTCATAAGTGGAATTTATTTCCCTTATGAATAAGGCTCATGGTCGCCGATAGAAATATGATATTTGCGGAAGTATTCCAATTTCTAGCTACTGACGACAAGATGAGCTGAGGGATGAAGGAGATGCGAGCAGTAGTAGATGAATATGGCGCGATATACACCGATGGTGCAATAGGTTTTTGAGGCTAAGTAAGTTAAAAAAGACATTCTATGAGAATTAACCGGTTGTCCAACAAAATAGTGCCTGCAGCATTTGCTTGTAATGGAGCAACTACCATAAAATTTCTGTGCAGTCGTTTTTAATTTCATACATAACATAAACGTTGATACTGTGATAGTGTGCCCACAGTATTGCTTAACTAACAGCCAGTGTTCCGCTGCAGGGCACTGAGGTATAGAGGTGACAGCTCTGCGCTTGTAATAATGTTGAAGATAAGTTGGATAGAGAGGGTAACTCATGAAGAGGTCCCTACTGAATCGAGTTGCCGCTCTGTTAGAGGCGCTATGTCACGAATCGTGCGCCCACTTCCGCCGGAGGTTCGAGTCCTTCCTCGGACATGGGTGTTTGTGTGTGTTGTCCTTAGCGTAAGTTAGTTTAAGTTAATTTAAGTAGTATGTATGTCTAGGGACCGATGACCTCAGCAGTTTGGTCCCATAGGAATTCACACACATTTGAACTTTTCTGAATCGAGTTGATGAGAAAAAATCTTTAAGGCACAACTAACAATAACAACACATAGGTTGGCAGGATATACAGGATGATTCAGGTGCCATATTTATGGGACTTACGCAACTCAACGCCTTCCGATACCATGTACATGATTTTCATTTTCACTTACCTGCTACACACCAACTATTAGTTTTACAGAAAAAATGAATAGGACCTTTCTATAAAAAATTTAATGTAGTTCAATTTAGTACTGGAATCCGTTTTTGCTAAAGGCCGTAGTTTTCGAATCATTCAAGACATACATATAAAAGAACAACTGAAAACGTTTCCCAGTACAAAATTTAACTACACTAAATATCCTACAAAAAGGTTCTGTTCGTATTTTCTGTACGACTAACAGTTTGCACGTACAGAGTGAGAGAAACTGAAAATCTCGCACGTCGTTTCTGACGGAATTGTTGGTTGCATAAAACCCATAGGTAGAGGCAGCAGAGGCCAAAGCTCGACAACCGTGTAGCTATGCAGAGATGAACAGTCTCGCGTGGAACAGATTACCTTGGAGTGCTGCATCAAAACAGTCTCCGCCACACTACTCCAAAGTTTTACAACAAAATATAGTATCAGAATTAAAGTGGGCAATGAATTATTCAGACATATTACATAAACGTTGATACTGTGATAGTGTGCCCACAGTATTGCTTAACTAACAGCCAGTGTTCCGCTGCAGGGCACTGAGGTATAGAGGTGACAGCTCTCCGCTTGTAATAATACCTCCTCCCTTTTTCTCTGGAGTAACCACGACGATGCAGCTACGCTGGTCAAGTCTTCGCTTTGCCGTGAAATACATTGCCATTCCTTAGGACGAGAAATTCAGCATCGCTTCTTTCATTTACATATATATATACAGGGTGGTCCATTGACCGTGACCGGGCCAAATATCTCACGAAATAAGCGTCAAATGAAAAAACAACAAAGAACGAAAGTTGTCTAGCTTGAAGGGGGAAACCAGATGGCGCTATGGTTGGCCCGCTAGATGGCACTGCCGTAGATCAAACGGATATCAACTGCGTTTTTTTAAAAATAGGAACCCCCATTTTTATTACATATTCGTGTAGTACGCAAAGAAATATGAATGTTTTAGTTGGACCACTTTTTCCGATTTGTGATAGATGGCGCTGTAATAGTCACAAACATATGGCTCACAATTTTAGATGAACGGTTGGTAACAGGTAGGTTTTTCAGATTAAATTCAGAACGTAGGTACGTTGAACATTTTATTTCGGTTGTTCCAATGTGATACATGTACTTTTGTGAACTTCTGAGAACGCAAGCTGTTACAGCATGATTACCTGTAAATACCACATTAATGCAATAAATGCTCAAAATGATGTCCGTCAACCGCAATGCATTTGGCAATACGTGTAACGACATTCCTCTCAACAGCGATGAGTTCGCCTTCCGTAATGTTCGCAAATGCATTGACAATGAGCTGACGCATGATGTCAGGCGTTGTCGATGGATCACGACAGCAAATATCCTTCAACTTTACCCACAGAAAGAAATCCGGGGATGTGAGATCCGGTGTGCTTCGACTACCAATCCACCTGTCATGAAATATGCTATTCAATACCGCTTCAACCGCACGCGAACTATGTGCCGGACATCCATCATGTTGGAAGTACATCGCCATTCTGTCATGCAGTGAAACATCTTGTAGTAACATCGGTAGAACATTACGTAGGAAATCAGCATACACTGCACCATTTAGATTGCCATCGATAAAATGGGGGCCAATTATCCTTCCTCCCATAACGCTGCACCATACATTAACCCGCCAAGGTCGCTGATGCTCCAGTTGTCGCAGCCATCGTTGATTTTCCGTTGCCCAATAGTGCATATTATGTCGGTTTACGTTACTGCCGTTGGTGAATGACGCTTCGTCGCTAAATAGAACGCGTGCAAAAAATCTGTCATCGTCCCGTAATTTCTCTTGTGCCCAGTGGCAGAACTGTACACGACGTTCAGAGTCGTCGCCAAGCAATTCCTGGTGCACAGAAATATGGTACGGGTGCAACTGATGTTCATGCAGCATTCTCAACACCGACGTTTTTGAGATTCCCGATTCTCGCGCAATTTGTCTGTTACTGATGTGCGGACTAGCCGCGACAGCAGCTAAAACACCTACTTGGCCATCATCATTTGTTGCAGGTCGTGGTTGACGTTTCACATGTGGCTGAACTCTCCCTGTTTCCTTAAATAACTAGCCATCCGGCGAACGGTCCGGACACTTGGATCATGTCGTCCAGGATACCGAGCAGCATGTATATAGCACACGCCAGTTGGGCATTTTGTTCACAATAGCCGGACATCAACACGATTTCGACCTTGTCCGCTATTGGTAAACGGTCCATTTTAACACGGGTAATGTATCACAAAGCAAATACCGTCCGCACTGCGGAATGTTACGTGATACCACGTACTTATACGTTTGCGACTACTACAGCGCCATCTGTCACACAGCGGAAAAAGTGGTCCAACTAAAACATTCATATTTCCTTACGTATTACACGAATATGTAATAAAAATGGGGGTTCCTATTTTAAAAGAAACGCAGTTGATATCCGTTTGACCTATGGCAGCGGCATCTAGCGTGCCAACCATAGCGCCGTCTGGTTTCCCCCTTCAAGTTAGACGAGTTTCGTTGTTTGTAGTTTTTTCGTCTGATGCTTATTTCGTGAGATATTTGGCCCGGTCACTATCAATGGACCTACCTGTATTTTCACTGCTCAAAGCTTCGAGGGGCGCTACCTCTTGTGCAACTATGGTATCCCCCACACCATACAGATTTCCTATTCTGCCCTACAATGATGCGCCGGACAGAGCAGCACGGAAAGCTACATCAAGTTGAGGGCCACGGTACCAACAACACTTCCCTCTTCTGAGGTACGACGTGCTGTTACCGTCTTACGTTAGCCCCTCTTGCCTTTGGAATTTGGTGCGTTGTCAGTGTGGAGATACGAGAATAAACAACTCGAGAACGGAAGCACGGATGGGAGGTTAAATCCTAATCTTCTTTTCTTCGTGCCGTATTTGAGTTGTTTCTCGTATCACCGCCTTCTTTACGCATTGTTTTCGCAGGGCGTGGCCGGCCGTCTTAGCGGCCGTGTTTTGTCAGGCGGCGGAGCACACGCGGGGGCTGTGTCGTGGCGCCCGCCCCCTAATGGTCAGAGGCGACACCCCACTCCAACCCCCACCCCGTGCACCGCCCCCTACACGGCTGAGCGGCGGCGGCGGCGGCGGCGGCGACCCTGCCCCAGGAGGCTTTTTCCGGTGGCACTCCGGGCGGCGTGGCGGCGATAACCGGATTAACAGCGAAAACACAGCATCTGCGCCACTGGCCGGCGACAGGCCTTCATGGGGCACTGGCTGCGACGCCGATGATATTAACGTCGGTCCCCGCTGCGCAAGAGCCCGCTGCAAAAAAACTGCTACTGCACTAGTGCGCGCAAAGTTAGTCGTAACACGCACTGCCAGGATGACTTCCAGGTCTCACGATAAGTCCAGATTTTCGTTCGTCTCAGCAGCTTTCTTCGTCGTCTTGGTCTTGCGTTTGGGTTACCAGTCATCTGATTGCACTGATGCGACCCGTCACGATGTTCACTTCTGAGCAAAACTCTTCGTCTCAGAGTAGCACTTGCAGCAAACGTTCTCAGTCAGTTGTTGTATTGCAATCTTCGTCTTTCCCTATAGTTTTCTTCCTATACAGCTCAGCATGAAACGATGTTAATGATAAGATTCTCTGATGACATTGCTATCCTCAATGAAACCGAAGTAGAATTACAGGTCGTGTTAAATGGAGTCAACAGTGTAATGAGTGCAAAATACACTACTGGCCAATAAAATTGCTACACGACGAAGACGACGTGCTCCACACGCGAAATTTAACCGACAAGAAGAAGATGCTGTGATATGCAAATGATTAGCTTTTCAGACCATTCACACAAGGTTGGCGCCGGTGGCGACACCTACAACGTGCTGACATGAGGAAGGAAAGTTTCCAACCGATTTCTCATACACAAACAGCAGTTGACCGGCGTTGCCTGGTGAAGCGTTGTTGTGATGCCTCGTGTAAGGAGGAGAAATGCGTACCATCACGTTTCCAACTTTGATAAAGGTCGGATTGTAGCCTATTGCGATTGCGGTTTGTCGTATCGCGCCATTGCTGCTCGCGTTGGTCGAGATCCAATGACTGTTAGCAGAATATGGAATCGGTGGCTTCAGGAGGGTAATACGGAACACCGTGCTGGATCCCAACGGCCTCGAATCACTAGCAGTCGAGATGACTGGCATCTTATCCGCATGGCTGCAACGGATCGTGCAGCCACGTCTCGATCCCTGTGTCAACAGATGGGGACGTTTGCAAGACAACAACCATCTGCACCAACAGTTCGACGACGTTTGCAGCAACATGGACTATCAGCTCGGAGACCATGGCTGCGGTTACCCTTGACGCTGCATCACAGACAGGAGCGCCTGCGATGGTGTACTCAACGACGAACCTGGGTGCACGAATGGCAAAACGTCATTTTTTCGGATGAATCCTGGTTCTGTTTACAGCATCATGATGGTCGCATCCGTGTTTGGCGACATCGCGGTGAACGCACATTGGAAGCGTGTATTCGTCATCGCCATACTGGCGTATGACCCGGCGTGATGGTATGGGGTGCCATTGGTTACACGCCTTGGTCACCTCTTGTTCGCACTGACGGCACTTTGAACAGTGGACATTACATTTCAGATGTGTTACGACCCGTGGCTCTACGCTTCATTCGATCTTTGCGAAGCCCTACATTTCAGCAGGATAATGCACGACTGCATGTTGCAGGTCCTGTACGGGGCTTTCAGGACACAGAAAATGTTCGACTGCTACCCTAGCCAGCACATTCTCCAGATCTCTCACCAATTGAAAACATCTGGTCAATGGTGGCCGAGCAACTGGCTCGTCATCAATACGCCAGTCAGTACTCTTGATGAACTGTGGTATCGTGTTGAAGCTGCATGGGCAGCTGTACCTGTACACTCCATCCAAGCTCTGTTTGACTCAATTCCTAGGTGTATCAAGTCCGTTATTACGGCCAGAGGTGGTTGTTCTGGGTACTGATTTCTCAGGATCTATGCACCCAAATTGCGTGAAAATGTAATCACATATCAGTTCTAGTATAATATATCTGTCCAATGAATACCCGTTCATCATCTACATTTCCGCAATTTTAATGTCCAGTAGTGTATATTCAAAAATAGGGTTTTGTAGCGAAAAGAGTAGGGAATAATATGGTGTATTGGAATCTGGATAAAACGAACCAGCTTTTAGAAAAATATATCTATGTTGCATTACTTATTGAATGCCCCTCGTACTATTTTGTACGAGTTCAGTTGTTCAGTTGTTCAGTTGTCACGGAATATATTTTTGTGTTTCGTAAAATTGTCGGTGAAAGTAAGCGCCCTCGCCTTCTTGCCTGAACCCCACTCCATCCAAAACCTCCCATGCATTCTTCAGGAAGAAGAGACAAGACGACATCATGTATGTTATGACGTGAAGTAACGACTTCCATAGTACTAAACGGAGCCGTAAAGAAAAAAAAAAATAACTGTAGGGCAAGGCAGAGGCTAGCAAAAATAAAAGAAGATGTTGGGAGTAAATGCTATTCTGAGACGAAGGGCTTGGCACAAGAGAGCACATCATGACGAGCCTTACTGAACCACTCGGAAGACTGATAACAAAAAAAGAAAGAAAAAATGCGGAACAAGTGAGGCTATTGCGGGACACACATCTGCTTGTTTCCGATTTTCATTGTTGAATCTTAAAACACACACACACACGCACACACACACACACACACACACACACACACACACTGCATGAAACCTAGATTAGCTTCACGCTACTGTGTCTGCAGTTTCTTTACTTGATGATGATGATGTTTGGTTTGTGGGGCCCTCAACTGCGCGGTTGTCAGCGCCCGTACAAATTCCCAATCTTTGCTCAGTCCAATCTCGCCACTTTCGTGAGTGATGGTGAAATGATCAGGAAAACACAAACACCCAGTCATCTCGAGATGGTGAAACTACCTGACCCCGCCGGAATCGAACCCGCACCCCGTGATCTGGAAGCGAGAACGCGACCGTGGGACCATGATTCGGGGACTCTTTACTTAGAGAGTTGTCACAGCGGTGAAGACGAGTTTCTGACAAGAATCGTACGGGTTACTGGTGGTGGCTGCTGCTGCGGTTGCTTGTGGTCGATCCCGTGTCCTAGGCAACAGGTGGCCACAGCTGGCGGCGTAGAGCTCATAGCTTTACTCGCTGCCAGCATGGCGCGCAGCTGCTGTCAGTTAAGTCACTGACAATGAGAGCAAATGTTTTTACAAGTTCGCGAACGGAGAGAACCAGCGTCGCCATACTCTTTTATTACATCTATACTATCACCTTTGAACTTTTCTTTCGCTAAGAGCTCGTTATTCTCATCGACAAACAGCAGACATCTGTTACTGGGAACGCCACTACCCAACACAATTACTTGCAAACGATTATTTGTGTCAGTTTTGTTACATTCATAAAAAGTCAAGGACTTTCAGAAAAGACTGATTTTATCGCGAATAAATAATATGTTACTATCTTATAATTTATATTACAGGAGACACGTGTGAGACATTGTGTGAGTAACGTGCAATATGTGCAAGGAAATTATATACCTCAATAAAGCATGAACTAAGAAGAAAGGGACTGGGAAGGAAGAGTTCAGATGCAATAAAGGACAATCGAACTCTTGTTATCGACGCTAAAACATGCCTAAACAGTTAGTCTGAACTTTTTATGGCAAACGTCCCTCGAGTGGTTTCATTTCGCTCCCTACCTCATCTCACCCTATTGCATTCTCAACATTTGTGCATGTGTTCTATAGTATACATTTTCATAACTCCCTGCTACATATTGTACAGTGTCTTGCAGAGTATCTTCATCGCCGGAAAAATGCAACATCCCCAGGGACTATCTTCAGTGGCACTAAGGTGTACTATGAAAACACTAAGGGTTGTAGTCTTACTGATTTATTTGCCACGGTTATCGGCGAGCAGAAAGCGTGTAATTGTGACATAAAGTTAGGCAGGAAGAACGCTACCATACTGCAAATCAACAGACGTACTACACAATAGTTGTATTGATCACTAAATAAGAAGCCACCAGCTGATAAGCCAATTACTTTATGTGAGGCTTTTCGGGTAGAATCCATCTTCAGACTGTGATGAACATCTTGGTGATCAGATATGTAAGGACCGCATGTAACAAACAAGGCTGTCATGGCAGATTGAGTCTGCAATTTTGTTCTTTTGTTAGCGCCGTTCTTCTCCTTCTTATAACTGCCATTTGAAATTTTGTTTACAGACTTCACAGGAACTAGGATCTGAACATTTGTTGTGACGTCATATTTTGTATACTGCTAGGTGTTGCCAGCTGTTGAATGGTATTGACAACTATCGAATTTGTTTTTGTGATAACTGTGATCTGTTTGTGTGTGCATGTACGTGTGTGTGTGTGTGTGTGTGTGTGTGTGGATGGGTGGGTGGGTGGGTGTGAGTGAGTGAGCGAGAGAGAGAGAGAGAGAGAG
This sequence comes from Schistocerca serialis cubense, assembly GCF_023864345.2. NCBI lineage: Eukaryota > Metazoa > Arthropoda > Insecta > Orthoptera > Acrididae > Schistocerca > Schistocerca serialis. The sequence goes on from NC_064641.1 coordinate 680,191,072, forward strand.
AGAGAGAGAGCGGAAGGGGGGGGGGGGGTTGTTTCCTAAAATCGAACAAGAGAGCGATACAATAAGCCCTAATAAATTTCGTTTGAATGATTATGTAATTATTATTTTAAATGAACTTATATGTTGCTTCTTACTATTGCTGGGAAGGTTAACTTGCAATGTTATGAGAGGGCGGCTCCCACAGCGAAGTTTTCATAGTTGAATTTTTATTTGCCCGTTTAAGTAATATTGTGTATGTTAATTTTTATCAAATTTGTTTTGCTGTTTGTTGTTTGGCATACGTTGAGAGCCTTGTATCGGCAGCGGTTGATGCGTTGCTGTTCTGCTGGTCCGGCGTAGAGACGCTTTTTCCTTCTGCTTCGGCAGCTCTCCCGTCATCGCCCGAGGCCTAAGTGTTAGCATGTCACACGCGATTCTGCCTATCTCCCGTTCCAGCCTCAAGTTGAGTAGTTTGTTGTTATTCTTTTGGTATCATGACACGGCGGCGGTGTCGCCGGATTAGTAGGTAATTTGCTCAGTAATGCTGCTACTGTAAGGTTCTCCTCGACGTGTGATGAAAGTCTCTGAACAAACTGAGGGTTTAATGGTCGTTATAATGTCAATTGAGTTTTAGGTGCCCAGTAGTTTATTCAAGCAATTAACGTGATTTATATGGAACAGGCATGTAGCCTATCAGTGAAGTACTACTGTTATTTCGGCTGTACATATGGGTGGCATTTGGGCAGCTTGGTCATACCAAGAGCAGAATAACCAGTGGAGATTTGTGCAGTTTAATGTCTTTTATTTAATGTTGTTGAACTTATATTCAAGTCATTCAAATGGCTCTGAGCACTATGGGACTTAACAGCTGTGGTCATCAGTCCCCCAGAACTTAGAACTACTTAAACCTAACTAACCTAAGGACATCACACACATCCATGCCCGAGGCAGGATTCGAACCTGCGACCGTAGCAGTCGCGCGGGTCCGGACTGCGCGCCTAGAACCGCGAGACCACCGCGGCCGGCATATTCAAGTCGTGTTGTGAGATTAGCCGAAGCTATTGGTCTCTTTGGCATTTGTTTGAAATTATCTATGAAGACTGTTTGGTAAGTACTATACTTATAGACTGTTAATTCTTCCCAGAGTGCCGCCGGAGGCTTATTGAATTAATTAACTGTTTGTAGTCCGGCCACCAACTGTCGCACAGTTGACATTTTTTGAGTACGTTTTGTGATTTTATGCATAATGTAAATGTACTTATGCACTGTGAATCTAATTTAAAAATTTTAACTATTTGTATGTATTTGACAAGAATCTTGGTTGACTCATGATTGAATTGTTATTAAATAAAAATATTTGTTTGGGAATGATAAATGACGCATCAAGTTGGGCCAACGTTCAACGTGTTTTGCTCAAACGATCCCGAACCTTGTTCTAGGTTTCAGTTACGTATAGCACCGCAACCTACGAACGAAGTAAGAGCATATGGACCGTCAGACCAATTGCGTGATTGGGTTGAAGAGTTTCTAGATAACAGAACGCAGCATGTCATTCTCAATGGAGAGAAGTCTTCCGAAGTAAGAGTGATTTCAGGTGTGCCGCAGAGGAGTGTCGTAGGATCGTTGCCATTCAAAATATATATAAATGACCTTGTGGATAACATCGGAAGTTCACTGACGCTTTTTGCGGATGATGCTATAGTATATCGAGAGGTTGTACTGAAATGCAGGAGGATCCTTAACGAATTGAATCTCAATGTAGACAAGTGTAAAGTGCTGCGAATACATAGAAAGAAAGATTTTTTATCATTTAGCTACAATACAGCAGGTCAGCAACTGGAAGCAGTTAATTCCATAAATTATCTGGGAGTAGGCATTACGAGTGATTTAAAATGGAATTACCATATAAAATTAATCGTCGGTAAAGCAGATACCAGTCTGAGATTCATTGGAAGAATCCTAAGGAAATGCTGTCCGAAAACAAAGGAAGTAGGTTACAGTACACTTGTTCGCCCACTGCTTGAATACTGCTCACCGGTGTGGGATCCGTACCAGATAGGGTTGATAGAAGAGATAGAGAAGATCCAACGGAGAATAGCGCGCTTCGTTACAGTATCATTTAGTAATCGCGAAAGCGTTACAGAGATGATAAACTCCAGTGGAAGATTCTGCAAGAGAGACGCTCAGTAGCTCGGCACCGGCTTTTGTTGACGTTTCGAGAACATACCTTCACCGAGGAGTCAAACAGTATATTGCTCCCACCTAAGCATATCTCGTGAAGAGACCATGAGGATAAAATCAGAGAGATTAGAGCCCACACAGAGCGGTACGGACAATCTGTCTTTCCACGAACAATACGAGACTGGAATAGAAGGGAGAACCGACAGAGGTACTCAAGGTAAATTCCGCCACACACCGTCAGGTGGCTTGCGGAGTATGAATGCAGATGTAGATGAACTTCATAAAGCTATATCGACTTAAGCGGGAATTTTCCACGATGTCCCACCACAAATTTCGCATTTTTGAACCGAAATTGACCGAAGAAAAAGTGTGATGTATTCCTTACTGAACGCTCCTCATAATTAGATGGCCCCAAAGTAAAATTTATCGACATACCGTGCTAATGACTCTCCTTTGTCTGCCTTGGCTATGAAAGCAAAAGAAGTAAAGCGATTTTAAACGCATGGCAGCTGAAGAACCAACACAGATGGGCCGCAGCCTTCAGGGCCTATGCGTGGGTGGAGGTGAGCTGCTTGTTGCTCCCCGGCGTCGGCAGCCTGCGGCCGCGATGCAGCCGCCTTCTGCCCTCAGGGTCGCCAACTCCTTGCGGGGCTTCGCCGGCCGCCCTGATGCGGAGGGCCTAATCGCATTTGGCGTGGCGCACACCCCGGGTGCCGCCTTATTGTGGTCGCGGTACCGATATTGCGGTCCACAATGCCCCCGGGACATTACGTCGAGGCCGAGGAAGGCGCCCCGCCATCTTAGCAGCGCATTGTCTCTCGCCGCTTCGGCAGCACCGCACCGTACCGGGCTGACAGCACGCAATTAAGCGAGCTCGGTCTTCTCACGTGTTAGGCTGGAGGAATGGTTCCTATTTTTCTGTGCTGCGAACAGGATCTCGTTATCCTATTTGTAGCGTTCCATTGCTCCTTCTTCAGACTTCTGTATTTGCAACTTTCATTTCTGCTTTTCTCTCCTCATATTGCATGAGGAGCGTTCAATAAATAATGCAACACTTTTTTTCTCTGCCAGTTTCGGTTGAAACATAGCATAATTTGTTGTGGGACAATTTCAGATAGGTGACGGCGCTATACGTCGATTTCAAAATGGCGTCTGTGACGTAGGTGCGTTCCAAGCAGAGAGCTGTCATTGGGTTTTTTTGGGGCGGAAAATCAGAATATCGCAAGATTTGGTAGGTTCCTGTTGAATGCCTACAGGGACCTGGCAGTAAACAAAAGCACGGTGAGTGGCGTGGCGTGGCGTCTTCACCATCACAGTAAAGTTCCACAAAAACTTATCCGATCTCTCGCGCCTGGCCGGCCACACACAACTGTGAAACCGAAGAAACGACGTCAGCGTATTCGTCGCCTCAAAATTCAAGCCAACAATATTCTCCTTCTCCATGACAACGGAAAGCCTCACAAAAGTCTGCGATGAGCGGCTCACAAAACTTCATTGGACTGGTCTTCTTCGTCAGTTCTACAGCCCGTATCTTCACCTTCCGACTTCCATCTGTTCGGCAGAATGAAGGATGCACTCTACGAGGAACATTACGTGGGTGATGGCGAGATTATTGAAGCAATAAGATGTTGCTTCCGAAATCGACTAGAAGAGTGGTACCACGCGAGCATACAGGCCCTCTCGTTAGAGTGGCGTAAGGCTGTCGCACTGAACAGAGATTGTGTTGAAAAATAGAGTTACGTAACCGAAAGCGTGGAGAATACTATTGAGTATTGGAATCTTGAATAAAACCAGCCTGCTCTCAGAAAAAAAGGAGTGTTGCATTATTTATTGAACGCCCATACTATTTTGTTTGCCCCACAGATCGTAAGGTTTTAAAGAAAGTAGTTTCTGCTTAGCACTACGAGCTGCTAACTAACAAAGTTTCAATCTATCTGATCCTCACTGGGCAACCTCTATAGAAAGGAAATGGATGGTAAAATTATTAAAAGTGGCAAAAAAATACGATATGCTCACATAAGAACTGTTATTACTGCCCACCTGATATCTTAATTACTTTGGTGTCCATGGTAAAACTATAAGAAACCATTATGTGTCACTGAAAATAAAACAAATAGTAGAGGAGAGTGGTGTATCTTCAGGATAGTGTACCTAGTATAATAAACAAAGGTCTTACGTATTTTTTTCAAATTACGGAAACTTACGATACCATCTCATTTCCAGCCGTGGTTGTAGCTGTTGTCGAATATATAGTGTCTGATTCATGTTTTTGAATATTTACAGAATGTTGTAGCAGTCTGACGGAGTTATCTGGTGCATGCTGTAACGTTGTCGCGTATATCTCGCTATTTTTACACGTCATTGTCTTATGCTACGAAAAATAATGTTCCTGTAAATGCCGCAACAAAATATAAAATGCAGCTTTGTTCTCAATTTTATTTTATAAAAGGCGTCTCTTATTAGAGATGTCAATTATATTTTTTTTAATTAACCAACTTATATTATGCTGCTTTATGACGTGGCTCAACATCCATACTCTAAAAACAATTAATTTAGTCGCTTTCGTAAATATCTTTTATTTACATAATATTTTTAAAGTATTTTCATGTGTGAAACACATCAACTAACTTTAATTTGTCTTAAATTTTAAAAACGGAAATGTGAACAGTGTTAAATTGAATCATCTGATGCTCAGGATTCTTCAAAGCGATATGTCACGGATACAATCTGTAATTCTGGCGCCAAAGGCTTCGAGCTGCCACGCACGACGAGTGGTTATGTACATTGTGACTTTAATTTGTTGTGCACATCGGTTGTGGTATGTCTGCTGAATCGGAAGACGTGAAAATAAAAAATTGATACGAAGAGATTAATGAATTTTACCTCAGTTTGCGCTGAGAGACCACTCTGGACGAACTTGTTGTTTTATTAATGTTATCAACTGGAATAGAACCCTAGACTCTTTTAATTTTAGCATTTTATTTTGAGCTGAATTCTATCTTTAAAACCAGTTATGTAAGGTGTAGACAGTAAAGCATTATTCTTCGGTTGTGCGGCACCATTATGTACCTTGAAAAGGAAGAAGCTCTTCTGCCATACAACATCTGATATTTCTTTAATGTGTTATCAGTTTTATCTGTCCTGAAAAGGAAATTTCTGTTAGGTTCCAATAGCTTCTATTTTAAAATGTATTTAACTTGTAGCTGGTTTTTGATAATACTTCTATTCTCATTCGATTTCACTTACTGGTTATCGGTGTGTAAATGCATAATAATGTAACACATAGAAGTTAAATACATTATTGACAAGATGTTCTCAACCGCAACACTTAAATTGGTAAAGAATACATTTTTCTAGGGACATGACTGTGTTCCACCTTCAAACAGTTTTTCATATTTGATTTGGGTAAACCTTACTTTTTCAGAGTGATTTTTGTGATTTGAGAAAGAAAACTGAGCACACAAAAAATAAATGCTTTCATTCAAAACTGGAATAATAAAATATATCAAACTTGTATTACAAGATTGGCTGGATGTGAAAGCCTGAGTTGTGTCTGAAGGTACGAAACAATCCCCAATGAGATAATGGAACAGATAGTTTTCTTACATATAAACGAAATAGTTCTACAGAACAAATATGCACAGTGTTAGCTGCCGTCATTTGTACACTACAATGTGCACTTACGTACTGTTCAGTTTTGTGAGCTAAATTCTGTGGATTGGCAAAATAGGCAGTTGACGTCTGTTAACGAGATACAGACAACAATAGTTCAGGTAGACATATCGACGCCACAAGCAGAAGATGTAGAGACAGGGAAAGTATATGAGGAAGATGAACAGATAATTCAGTGTATAAAAGGCAAGGCATGGAAGACACATACGGGAGATATGTATTTGGCAGTAGTCATGAGATAGGAGAAAAAATAATTGAGTTCTGCAATAAATTTCAGCTAGTAATAAGGAATACACTGTTCAAGAATCACAGAAGGAAGCAGTATAATTGCGGACTCAGGTACTGGGTTGTATGCCATATCAAATAAGGAGCAGATGTAGACCACAGTCACAATTTGGTAACGATGAAGTTTGGAATGTTTGTCCGGGAGTAGTGTCACTAAGTCTATGAAAACTAGTTTATTGATGAGAACGGTATGATTGAAAATTTTTCAAAATACTACCATAATGCGTCATTACATTTTTGCCAGAGAGTTTTCCTAGCTTTGTAGGCATCTGACAAGGCCGCAGGATTGTGCTTCGTAAATGACTGTGTTCACCTGTCGAAATATCGGCGGTTGTCGAGCGCTTTACGCAGCTGCATTTCCGAAGCTGTTTACAGTAACAGTACAGTTTGGTCACAGGGCCAGACAAATGAAAATTCGCTTCGTTGGTATTCAGCACAACTGGTGCAGCGTATTGTCATCAACATAGGTTGCCGCAGATCAATATTATCCCAACAGTGGATATGCTTGTATACATAAAATGTGCATTTGCAACTCGCTAATTATTTCACCTTCATTGTTGTTGTTGTGGTCTTCAGTCCTGAGACTGGTTTGATGCAGGTCTCCATGCTACTCTATCCTGTGCAAGCTTCTTCATCTCCCAGGACCTACTGCAACCTACATCCTTCTGAATCTGCTTAGTGTATTCATCTCTTGGTCTCCCTCTACGATTTTTACCCTCCACGCTGCCCTCCAATACTAAATTGGTGATCCCTTGGTGCCTCAGAACATGTCCTACCAACCTATCCCTTCTTCTAGTCAAGTTGTGCCACATACTCCTCTTCTCCCCAATTCTAATCAATACCTCCTCGTTAGTTATGTGATCTACCCATCTTATCTTCAGCATTCTTCTGTAGTACCACATTTCGAAAGCTTCTATTCTCTTCTTGTCCAAACTATTTATCTTCCATGTTTCACTTTCATACATGGCTACACTCCATACAAATACTTTCAGAAACGACTTCCTGACACTTAAATCTATACTCTATGTTAACAAATTTCTCTTCTTGAGAAACGCTTTCCTTGCCATTGCCAGTCTACATTTTATATCATCTACTTCGACCGTCATCAGTTATTTTGCTTGCCAAGTAGCAAAGCTCCTTTACTACTTTAAGTGTCTCATTTCCTAATCTAATACCCTCAGCATCACCCGATTTAATTAAACTACATTGCATTATCCTCGTTTTGCTTTTGTTGATGTTCATCTTATATCCTCATTTCAAGACATTGTCCATTCCGTTCAACGGCTCTTCCTAGTCCTTTGCTGTCTCTGACGTAATTACAATGTCATCGGCGAACCTCAACGCTTTTATTTCTTCTCCGTAGATTTTAATACCTACTCCGAATTTTTCTTTTGTTTCCTTTACTGCTTACTCAATATACAGATTGAATAACATCGGAGAGAGGCTACAACCCTGTCTCACTCCCTTCCCAACCGCTGCTTCCCTTTCATGCCCCTCGACTCTTATAACTGCCATCTGGTTTCTGTACAAATTGTAAATAGCCTTTTGCTCCCTGTGTTTTACCCCTGCCACCTTCAGAATTTGAAACAGAGTATTCCAGATAACATTGTCAAAAGCTTTCTCTAAGTCTACAAATGCTAGAAACAAAGGTTTGTCTTTCCTTAATCTTTCTTCCAAGATAAGTCGTAGGGTCAGTATTGCCTCACGTGTTCCAACATTTCTACGGAATCCAAACTGTCTTCCCCGAGGTCGGCTTCTACCAGTTTTTCCATTCGTCTGTAAAGAATTCGCGTTAGTATTTTGCAGGTGTGACTTATTAAACTGATAGTTCGGTAATTTTCACATCTGTCAACACCTACCTTCTTTGGGATTGGAATTAAAAGAAATTTCCTCCTGTTGTAGCAGTCACTTTTGGCGTATCGCGTATAAACACTTTGATCGGTAAGGACGTCAACTTATAGTGGAAATGTGGTTTAGTATACAACTTCAACAATTTCTTTTGGCATATGCAGATGTGGTGTAGGAAACAACTTAAACAAAATTTCCTTTGACATTATGTCAGAAAACTGCACACACGTCACAAAGTGTCTCATGACCTCAAGGGATTTCTTCACGCATGAACTCTAAACCGACAGACCAGTCATCCCGTTCGTTAGGATGTCTCGTTCCCAAAAGCACTCATGGTGTTCATTCGTTGCGCGACCCTACCACACTGTCAGTTGAAACAATGTTTCGGTCATCCTCGTAGCTCGTAACCCCATCCGCGCTATTTCTGATTACAACGAACTGCCTGTATTTTTCGGAGCAGCTGAGACTAGTTCGCAGAAGTGCTTTAATAACTGTACCAGAACGAGAACAGAAGAAAAACACCGGCCACTTCTAATTAATTCGGGTGCGGCAACAAGTCTCGCGCCCGCGAACCGCGGCGCAGGGCTCACGCTTCAGCTGTCGCAAACAGCTGGCGGCTACCACACCGGTAAACAAGTAGCAGCTTTTCTCGTTGCAAAGAGCCGTTCCGCTTGTAGGTATTAAAATGACAAACACGTCTCTGTAATTTGACAAACACATTCCTGTTCGCATCACTGAATTTTTATAACACCTTAATGTGGGATTGCTTTGGTCCTTTGCTGACAACTTTGGCCCACTGATCGGAAATTTTTTTAAAATTTCTTCCTGCTAAAATTACATCGTCGGCAACGGCCTTGCCGCAGTGGATACACCGGTTCCCGTGCGACCACCGAAGTTAAGCGCTGTCGGGCGTGGCCGGCACTTGGATGGGTGACTATCCGGGCTGCCACGCGCTGTTGCTATTTTTCGGGGTGCACTCAGCCTCGTGATGCCAACTGAGGAGCTACTCGACCGAATAGTAGCGGCTTCGGTCAAGAATGCCATCATAACGATCGAGAGAGCAGTGTACTGACCCCACGGCACTCCTATCCGCATCCTCCTCTGAGTGTGAGTCGGCGGTCGGATGGTCCCGGTAGGCCACTCGCGGCCTGAAGACGGAGTGCTTAAAATTACATCATTAGCACGGAGTAACCAAGGCAGAATGCATTTACCGTGTGTGAAGAATAATCTAGGAGGTGATAGTGTTTTGGCAGCACTGGGTTCACTGTTGATCATAAATATTTTAACAGCTAACGCACCCCACTAACTACTGCCTGTTAAACTAAAAATAAGGTGAGCGAAATTTTGCACTTTGCCATTATTAAGTAATTAGGTGAGAAGCTGTCATTTGTGTGAAATTCAATTTAGATAATATATTTAATAAAAACAAGAAACAAACACCTTCCGAGCAGGTCTTGAAGGCCAAACGGTACCGACCGGCTGCCGTGTCATCCTCAGCCCATGGACGTCAGCGGATGTGGATACGGAGGAGCATGCGGTCAGCACAGTGCTCTCCCGGCCTTTGTCAGTTTTCGTGACAGTTGCCGCTAGTTCTCAAGTACTCCTCAATTGGACTCACAAGGACTGAGTACACTCCACTTGCCAATAGTACTCAGCTGACCCGGACGGTGACCAGTAACATATTTAATACTGCTGCAAAATGGTACAAATTTTTACAAAATATGGTGTTACTTTAACCCAGGCTAAACAAACTCCGTAAGAAGACCTGGAATCTAATGGTAATTCTGAAAGTTTTTTGTTGTGCAAGATGTTCAGCACCAAAAATGTTGAAATGTAGATTAGCAGTTTGACAATATACTACAGTTTTGTATCACAAATATTCCAGAATTGGGACTGACGTGAGTGATGAGAGTACTAAAGTGAACTGTATGGGAAGACAAATGGCCAGAGCAAAAAGATAAACAATTTTATCCTTGGGAGGATTTGATATGAATTTTCAGTCACACATGACCAACAAAATGTGGCTACTTTTCAGTACCATAACTTCAGCAGTTTGTGTAACAAGGCTCACACCCATGCTGTACAATATCCCTAACATACGATGCAATATACTACATCTGCATATTAACTGTATAACTTTCTAAATAAAGTTCAATATTCCCTGTCCTTACCCTCAAAATTTAATGTTTTATTTGTTTCCTATGCTTCTGAATGTCTACTCTGGAGATATTCATATTACCACTTTTCATGAAGAAATAACGAGGTGGGTCAAAATAGCCCCAGCCGGGCATTGTGACAGAGCGGTTCTAGGCGCTTCAGTCCGGAACCGCGCTGCTGCTACGGTTGCAGGTTCGAATCCTGCCTCGGGCATGGATCTGTGTGCTGTCCTTAGAGCCATTTGAACCATTTTGAAAGTAGCCACGAGTGCGTGTAACAGTGGCCCACATTTTTATGATACCAAAACAATAGATGTGTTGATTATTGTTGAATAAGCTACTTAACTGATGGTACAAGTAACTGAGGATACTAAAAAAAGATATTTGGAATTTTCTACCTTCCACTATCCTTTGTTTTCTTGCATCACATAAAAAAGACAAAAAAATTGGGCCGGAGTAACACCAGGTTACGGTAGTAATGTACGAACCCGGTAACAGTCTCCCCAGAAAAAAATATTTTTCGTTTGGTCTTTCGTTCGGTATGTTCATTTCCTGCGTTTTAGAAGAGGTGGAACTCGTCCTGCTTCGATCGCAAAGTGTCATGGCGCAGGCTCAACACAGCACTTGTGACTAGCGGCCAAGAACACTTTGGTCGAAGCCAGTAGTTTTTCCGAACAATTAGTCTGCGGGCATGAAATCCATGCTGTGTGATAGGGCTCCGGGCTCATCTGCGAAGCAAATCGAGCCAAGAGCTCGATATTGTTTCCCTGATCTCGATCTGTATGGACACCGGCTGCGAGCGTTGTTCCATCCCCTTCTTCTAGCTGTGGAGTTAATTTCTCATACACAATAGCGCAACACCAAACTTAATTAACTTCAGACATTGCGCCTGAAGCCTCTCAAATATCTCTTAATTTATGTCAGCTCTTCTCTTCCTCATGGCGAGTGGTTACCTAGGTATTACAATAACGAACAATTTAATGTTGCGGGGAAGGCTAACCAAAGACTGCGTTTTATTGGCAGGACAATTAGAAAATGTAACAGACCTACTAAGGAGACTGCCTACAGTACGCTTGTCTGTCCTCTTTTAGAATACTGCTGCGCAGTGTGGGTTCCTTACCAGATAAGACTGACGGAGTACATCAAAAAAGTTCAAAGAAAGGCAGCACGTTTTGTATTATCGCGAAATATGGGAGAGAGTGTCACAAAAATGATACAGGATTTGGGCTGGACATCAGTTTTCGTTGCAATGGAATCTTCTCACGAAATTCCAATCACCAAATTTCTCCTCAAAAATGCTAAAATATTTTGACACCGGCCTACATAGGGAGGAAAGAACACCAAGATAAAATAAGGGAAACCAGGGCTTGTACGGAAATATACAGGTTTTCATTCTTTCCGCGCTCTATACGAGATTGAAATAATAGAGAATTGTGAAGGTGATTCGGTGAACCCTCTGCCAGGCACCTAAATGTGATTTGCAGAGTATCCATGTAGATGTAGTTGTTACTGGGCTCAGCATCTTCATTCTTGATCAAGACTCTCGATGTGACCCCCTTTCCTAAATAAACCAGTATGTCTTGATCGATACTGCTCTTAATCATGTTGCTTGAAGTCACTATTTGGAGCCCCCCCCCCCCCACCCCACCCCTACCCCACTGCCTACCATCTCGTCCGCCTCGAAACACGGCTGTGTATGCAAACAGCAACATGAGCACTGAATGTGTGGTACCTAATCTCTTGAAGAATCGCCAAATCCCAGAAAATGTGTAGAATTGGAAAAGATGCAAAACTTAATTTCCACCACCTTGATTTATCAAGCAACGTAAAAATCCATCATGGAAAAACGACAATATTATGAAAAGGCTAGATTGCTGCTTACCTTATAGGGGAAGATACTGAGTCGCAGACAAGCACAACAAGAAGGCTGCTATACATGAGCTTTCGTCCAAAAGGCCTACTTCTAACCTAGGAAACACACACACAAGCACAACTCACACACACACATAACCACTGTATTCGTTATGCATGTGTGAGATGTGCTTGTCGGAATGTGCGTGTGTGTTTGATACGTTAGGAGAAGGCTTTCCACCGAAAGCTGATGTGTAGCAGTCGTTTTGTTGTGCCTTTTTGCGACTCTACGTCTCCTCTATAGGGTGAGTAGCAATTTATTCTTTTCATAATATTGCCACCTTGATTTATGATATACGGGGTTATTCAGCTGCTTCTACATATGGGTTTTATGGAACCTGCAGTGTCTTCAAATACCACACGCACGATTTTCATATTCTCTTACACACTAGTGCAAAATATTAGTCGTACAAAAAATGAACAGGATATTTTTGTAGCAAATTTACTGTAGTTAAACTTTGTTCTGAGACACCTTTTCACTAGAGGCAGCAGTTTACGAACTACTCAAGAAAAACGTGCAAAAGTGACCTTAAAAAGCATTTTCTTGAATAACATGAAAACTTTGGCCTCCAGCGAAAACATATCACGGTATAAAAGTTAGCTACATTAAATTTACTCCAAAAAAGGTCCGGTTCATTTTCTCTGTACGACTAACAGATTGCACGTAGCGAGCGAGAGGAAATGAAAATCTCGCGTGTGGTTTTTTAAGGCATTGTGGGATGCATAAAACCCCTAGGTATGGGCACGTAAATCACCCTGCGTAATGGATTCTCATTAGCTTTCCATTACAAAAAAATGTGTGCTGTTACAATCACAACGGCTTCTCGTCTGCCAGGATACATTTTTGTTTCCTTAATTTAGTACTCTAAAGCACACTAGTAGTGCATTTAGAGTTTGAACAAAGTTATTTATTAAGACCAATGTGGGCTTAATATTCTTCTGCGCCTCTTTTTCAATTTACATATCATAGTTGCACGACAGAACTGAGGTCACTGTGGTCGTCCTTTACGATTTAGAATTAACTGTTTCAGATTTTTCCTTTATTATAATCCACTGCTTCAGACAGTAAAAATCCCGTAAGGGCTAAACATTTAAAAGCTGACTACGTTGTTCCACACTTGTAATCTCTGATTCTTGTTAAGTTGTTGCTCTGCCCTAATCTGAACTCCAAGATAAAGAACAGATGGGATTTAATTGTCTAGTTTACAGAGAATCATTATGATGATAGCTCAGGCGTAGAATGATAAAAGAACGTAATCGACGGCGACTTCCTAAAAGAAATCATTCCGCCACTGGAGTTAAGTGATTTAAGAAAATCATGTTATACCTAAATTTTTGCTTTTGGAACGCGGGGCCGAATCCCGTTTCCCCGGAATAACTAAGGGCACAGTTGTTCACAAACCACAGTTATCGGTCTCCGCTGTTATTCCGTGAGGTTTTTTCCTATTGATGTGGACGGTCGTGAAGTCAAATGGCATTTTTGTTGTCTCAACAACTGGTGAAACGAATAGGAGTTGTAGAACCCATTCCTGCTGAAAAATGAACGTTTCCGCAGATGGAGAAACTTTTGCGATAGGAAAAAACGATAATTTAAAGATCACACAAGGTCATTGTTAACTGTGGAATTGTGCAGCCTCGTGGAAATTGGCTTCAGACGAAACAATCAATTAACACCATTCAGAAGTAATATGAGAACCGAAATAATATTTTTTCATTTGAGTACCCAAAAAGGTGACTATGACTGTCTCTCCCAAGAGTCGTCTTTTGTTTTTACAATGAGCAGATGGATTCGGCCCAAATAAATTCTACTCATCGCAGGTTTCTGGCGACGCTCAGTGACAAAGGAAAGTCTCAGTTTGATTCCAGTTACAAACAAAATGATATTTATAGCGGAATCTTACATGCTCATTCGACAGCGCGATCCCAAATTGGTCTTGTACAATATTGGATTAAGTTATATTTACTAAGAGGTACTGGAAGGCAGCCGGCCGCTGTGACCGAGCGATTCTAGCTGCTTCAGTCCGGAACCGCGCTGCTGCTACGGTCGCAGGTTCGAATCCTGCCTCGGGCAAGGCTGTGTGTGATGTCCTTAGGTTAGTTAGGTTTAAGTGGTTCTAAGTCCAGGGGACTGATGACCTTAGATGATAAGTCCAATAGAGCTTCGAGCCATTTGAACCGTGAAGGCACTCTAAAACCTATGTTCACCACATCTTCATTGCCCTGCACGTGCCTCTTGGTCTGCGTTTTCTGCTACCGCATTTCAGCAGCGCTAGTCAGTCACTGCACAAGTAGTGAATAATGGTGAAAGAGAAGTTCCAACATCAGCTGCAATGGGGCATTGTAACAAATCCAATGGGGGCAAGTGAAAGGGATTCGAAAACTTATATCCCTCTTATAGCGAGCCGTTGCCTTAACAACTTTGGCTGTCCAAAGAAGCTTCCCACCCAACCTAAATTCCCATATGTCGCACGCTACATACGTAGTGTCTCCTGTCCAATATCCTCATTGTTCGCAGCTTCATCTGAGTCCCTCGAGAGGTCGAACGTAAGCAGCATCCACACTCGGTATCATTATTGGGCGTCTGGGCACATATATTTGTGTGTGTGATATCTGTACGAAAGAACAGACATGGTTCATGATCCCGCAACTGTATATATACATAACGAAAGACAAATTCCGACATCATCTACAGTCGTGCATTGGCATAAATCCAATGGCAACAAATGAAAATTTGTGTCTGACCAGGACTCGAATCCGGTTTTCCAGCTTATCACGAGCGGCCGCCTTACCACTTCGGCTATCCGTGAAAGCTTCCCAACGAACCCGGACTCCGGTATGTCGCACACTACACACGTAGCGTCCCCTGACCATTACCCTCTTTGCTCGCAGTCTCACCTACACTGCTGGCCACCGTAAATGCAACACCCTGAAGGAAGCATCCGAATCAAGTGAAATTTACACCATGGGTTTGCAGCGATGAGATATGCAACTGATTAGAATTTCAGCGCAGACGCACATCACGCGTGCCTGTGGCGCCACCTCATAGCGCCATTTAAGGCTTGGCGATTTCGACGAGTGTACGTTCGGCACGTGTGTTTACCTTGTGGTTGTTTCACAAGACGATCAGTTATGCCTCGTAGACAACAGCGAACATCTTTTGATCAAGTATCCGAGTTCGACAGAGGAAGGATAGTGGCTTACCGAGATTGTGGATTATCATGCAGAGAAATCGCTAGTCGTGTTGGACGAAACCAAACAACTGTAATGCGGATATGTGACCGTTGGATGCAGGAGGGTACGACGGACCGACGTGGTCGATCGCATTCACCTCGGTGCACCACTGCACGTGCTGATAGGCAAATTGTGCGCGTGGCAGTGACGGATCGCTCAGTGACATCCCGAACCATAGCACAGCACATTGCGTCAGTAACGCATCATCCAGTGTCTGCGCGTACCATTCGACGCCGATTACAGCAGAGTGGTCTGTCCGCAAGACGTCCATTGCTTCGTCTACCATTGACGCAGAACCACAGACGTCTCCGTCGCCAATGGTGTGATGACAGACGGATGTGGACGGCAGAATGGAATGACGTTGTCTTTATTGACGAGGCACGCTTCTGTCTGCAGCACCACGCTGGTCGGATTCGAGTGTGGAGACACCGTGGAGAGAGGATGCTGGACAGCTGCATTATGCACCGCCACACTGGTCTTGCACCGGGTATTATGGTATGGGGCGGTATTGGATATTACTCTCGCACGCCTCTAGTACACATTGCCGGTACTTTAAATAGCCGGCGCTACATATCCGAGGTGCTGGAGCCAGTTGTCCTTCCTTACCTTCAGGGCTCGGCCACAGCCATATTTCAACAGGATAATGCGCGACCACACGTGGCACGCATTGTCCAAAGGTTCTTCGTCGATAACCAGATTGATGTGCTTCCCTGGCCGGCTCGCTCTCCGTATTTTTCGCCGATAGAAAACGTATGGTCCATGGTTGCTCAACGAGTGACCCAGATTACATCCCCAGCTGCCACACCAGATGATCTTTGGCAACGTGTGGAAGCTGCTTGGGCTGCTGTACCCCAGGAACACATCCAACGTCACTTTGACTCAATGCCGAGACGTGTGGCAGCGGTGATCTCCAACAATGGCGGCTACTCTGGCTACTGATTCTGGCAGGAACCACATGTCACAGACGTCTGTAAACGTAATCATTTGACACTTGGTCAACATGTTATCTACAAAATAAATTTTGTTGTGCTACCTCTTGTCTTTCTTTGTGTTGCATTTACGGTGGCCAGCAGTGTAATTCCTGCAAGAGGTCGAACGAAGAGTGCATCCGCACTGAAGGATTATTATTTCGTGTGAAGGCGTATATATTTATATGTGTGGTGTCTGTTCTTCCGGACATATATACGGCCGTGGGATCATAAATGGTGTCTGTTCTTTCGGACATTTCCGGAACCCTAAAAACCACTGGGAAAAGATAAAATCGCACACGTCGAAAAACGTAGCCTGCTGTTTGATAGAGAAGACAACGTTCGCTTTTAATATTTGGAGGGGGTACCAACTGATGAAGCGCATTGGACAGCCTGCCTGTGGCAGCACACCACCTGAAAAATATGTAATAAATTCACCGTGTCAGATATCGTCGAACATTGGAAGCCAAAGCGGGAAATCAGTATGTCGGGCGATATCCGACATTGGAGCGGGTAGCTTCAATTTACTGATTTGTTTAATCTTTGTGCCAACCACGATTTTATTACCATCCGAGTAGCCTTTGATTTTAGGGCGCCTCCGTCGTATTTAAAGCGACAGAAATGTCTAATTACTCGCCGACTGGGACCTGTTTGACAATTCGCCGCACGTGGCGGGTGTGTGCCGTGCTCATCACGGCGTTATTTGGGGACAGATATTAAAATGCGGAGCCGCAGGCGAGGAGGCAGCGGCAGCGGCAGCGACCACCACAATTGGTGGGCCGGAAATCACGTGTGCCGACCGCAAAGTTTGCGTGACCGGTGACAATGCGGCAATTAGCGCGCCGACACGGCCGTCACGCGCCGAACCACCACAATTGGGCCTCATTACGGACCCGCATCCCCCTGGGGGCGCTGGACCACCGCCAGCCAAGTCGCACGTTTCCGCTCTCACTGCGAGAGCGACCCCCAAAGCGAGTTTCGTTTTAATCCGCTCAAAATTTTGTTTTACGAGGGCAAGTCGAAAAGTAATGACAATTTTTAAAACATTACTTAAATGGGGAAACAACTTTGCAAGCAACATTATTTGTCTACAAAACCTCTCACATTATTTGCACACTTGGAACATCTCTTCATAAGATTCTCTATTGCGCCCTGAAAGACGTTCTGTGGCAGCGTGGACGTCCAGTTTTGCACCGCATTCACAGCCCTATCATCCGGCGCAACCTTCGATTCATACAGGTGCGGCTACATTGGACCAAAGCAATGAATGTTGATTAAGGATGGGCACTTCGGCAGATGCTCTTAGAGACGCAGAGCAGTTGTCACGTCCCACCCAGAGGCCACGCGTAATGTTTCGTTCCCCTCAACTCGTTCGAACTCGCCAACTATTCAGTGTACAGTGATGAACTGACATCAGAGCGCTACGGAATCTATTGAAAAAATTCGGGGATTTGGCTTAGAATCACATTTAGCATATGTTGATTATGAGAAAGCCTTTGACAAGATAAAAAGACACCTTGTGGGGAAAATATTGAAAATAAAATGTTTTCCTAAACACCTTATTAATGCCATCATGAGTCTATATGTAAATACAAAAATAGTTATTAAGTTCAGTTTCGAAAATGTCAGATGAAATTTTAATAAATTAAAGTGTTTGATAGGGGTGCTGTCTATAGCCCATACGGAAAGTTTACTAAAATGCATTTCGAGTTGACGTTAGTGAATGAATCGTTAAAATTTTCATAATTGTGAGTAACTGTGGAAATCCGATCTTACATTCTTTATAAGGACCACACTACCCGGTTACAAGTACTTGGGCAACTGTTAGTGGACGTTAATATGGAGTGTATCCATTGTTCCCCTTCATGACATTGTGAACTCTGCTGGGAACGCTTTCAGTGAGGTGTCTCAATGTCGGTGGAGCAATGGCAGCTCATTCTTCCATAAGAACTGAAACCAGAAAAGGTAGTGATGCTGGACTATGATCTCTCGAGCGAATTAGACGCTGTAACGCATCCCAAAGGGGTTCTAGCTCCGAACTCCGGGCAGACCAGACCATTTCCTGAATGTTATTGTCCATCAACAGCCGGCCGGAGTGGTCGAGCGGTTCTAGGTGCTTCAGTCTGGAACCGTGCGACCGCTCCAGTCGCAGGTTCGAATCCTGCCTCGGGCATGGATGTTTGTGATATCCTTAGGTTAGTTAGGTTTGAGTAGTTCTACGTTCTAGGGGACTGATGACCTTAGAAGTTAAGTGCCATAGTGCTCAGAGCCTTTTGAACCATTTTGTCCATAAACCATTGCCTCAGAGAAGTTTATGACAGGGTGCAGTGTCATTCTGAAACACTCACCGTCTGTTCTCATCGGTCCAAATTAAGCGTTATGCCACACATAATAAGAGGACCACTCCCCAGCCACGAAAAATGTCACCATATCACAACACCGTCTCCTTCATACTTCACTGTTGGCGCTACACATGTCGTCAGGAAGTCACGGGCACTCACCAAACCCAAACCCTACCATCGGACTGCCACAGGGTATAACAATACAGTAATTTATTCGTTCCCATTCATCCACTGTCCAGTTGCGTCGCTTAACATTCACTTCAGAAATGTCTGGCTGATGAGGAGCTGGTCTACCACTGCACCCCATCCTTTTTAGCTCTCTACGTACAGTCATTGCGCTAGCTGGACTGCTGGTGCTCACGAATGATTTCTTCCGCTGATTTCATGAGATGTTTTACAGTCACCCGTCGCAATGCTTGAGGGCCCATGTCCGTCAGCAGATGAGGGTTGCCTGATCTTGCTTTAGCTGTGGTGGTTCCTTCACGTTTCCACTTCACAATCATGTCACCAACGGTAGACATTGGGCAGCTTTAGAAGGGTTGAATTGTCCCTTGTGGATTTTTAGATCCAACGACTAGTCGAAATCACTAAGTTCTCCTAACTGAGACATGGTGTTCTTACTGTTCACAGTACGATAAGCCCCGCCTAATTTATACTGGCAGGTCTGATCCTTGTGGCATCTGCTGATCAGTTCCGCGTTATACAGGGGTGACAGCACGCTTTTGATGGGATTGTATATATGGGAGAACGTGGTAATTGTAAAGTAGCCACTTTTTAGCACTTTAACGTAATAGTTACTTCGATTCTTAGGTAAAGAAGGAGTTATTTTTAATTTATTTGCTTTTTTGAACATATTATTTTGTATTTCTGTGTCAATTGATTTCGAAAATGGAACTAGAAGGTGAACACAGCGTGTTCGTCTCTAGGAGTCAATGGTCGTGTAGCTCGGGGATGAATTGAGGCTTTATTCCGAACGATATAAATCACACTTGGCGTGCTGTTCACTCACAACAATGAACGTTCAGAGTCCTAAACAACTGAACACCTGGTGTTTTTATAAAATGCTTAATAAGTGATGAAACCTGCGAGTTCAATTTATAAGCTGGCTAATAGAGAGAAAGAGTACGCTGTAAGTGTGAAAGGATTAAAGAAATGGCTCTGAGCACTATGCGACTTAATTTCTGAGGTCATCAGTCGCCTAGAACTTAGAACTAATTAAACCTAACTAACCTAAGGACATCACACACATCCATGCCCGAGGCAGGATTGGAACCTGCGACCGTAGCGGTCGCTCGGCTCCAGACTGTAGCGCCTAGAACCGCAGGGCCACTCCGGCCGGCTAGGATTCAAAAGTACTGTGCTTGTCTCCATATTTTCATTTCTGGAACTGTGAGCTGGACGGACTTCGTAGCAAAATCTGTGTATTCGAAACGGCATTATAGAACATAAATTTGATACAAGAGTTTTCTTCGTTTAGTAGTTGTAGCCAAACCTAATGAAAATAACTCACTTTACATATATATGGCAGCTAAATAGATCAATGATCCCTATTGACAAGTGTAGTTCAACTACTTTTCTCACAGATATTCTTAGATGAGGAACATTTAAACGTCACTTCAGGGGAGGCCGTGTTTCTGAATAATTCACCGAGTACTTTCGATGTTAGCAGAAAGACGTCAGAGGACACGTCACTGCAGTTGATTTGCTTTCAGTAAGAGAAACAGATTGATTTGCTTTCATTAAGAGAAACAGACTACCTGATTGATAACTAACCTGTTATTACCTCTTGTGAGCAGCCAGGTATCTACATCTCCATCAACACCTTATGGGCACAGAAATGTGCATAATGAAAACCCAGGTTGCACCCAACTATAAATAACGATGTACAACTGCAAAATAAGAAGACCTACTTCCATAAGGGTGATTAGTAGTTTGCTGAGTGTTATGTGTTCCCTTATGTTAAATAAATACGACGGCGTATCGTATCCTCAGCAAATGAATCGGTTTTGCTAGTCTGCTTATCGATAACACCGATTTTCCCCCTTTATTCAGATATCATGGTTTTTTAGCTTTCTTTTCCGACTCGAACATTTCCTTGAAAATTTTTACAATACCTTTTTTTCCTAAATTCGAAACTGGAGCAGATTGTTCTATAAGCTTGTTAACCACGAGACAAGGGCCCTGTTAAGTTTTTCTTCCAGGAAGGAGACACATATCAAGCGTACTTCCTTTGTCGAGTGAACTCCTAGTCCGATCTGGTGACCCAAGAGGACGACTCGAAAACCCTACCACTCATAACATCTGGGGAATATTGCTTCAGACATTATTGAATACGACGCAGTATACTAAATAATATCTCCCGCGACAGTAAGAAATGAGAAGGGAAAAAATCATAACGTCCAACAAACGATCGCACACTGTTTGAACCTGCAGCCTAATGCAGATGGGAAGTGTTGTAGTTTTCCGTATTTCTGTTTGACGACCATGGGTGGTTGCTGCAGTCACAGATCTCGTGTAGTTGTCTGAACGCAGGTCGTGTCTCCCAGCTGAAGCTCGCCGCACTTTCCTTTGTAGCTGTCAGTACTAAAGTAATCCTGAACAAGAGTCAGAACTCCACGGTGGGTGCTTGAACAGCTCAGTGTCACGGTTATAAATGCACTGGATTGTCTCCCCAGCTCCATGAAAGTGGACATTATCCTGAAGCAAAAATCAAACTCTGAAAATTTCCTTCTCCTCATCGTTTTTGAGTTTCACACTCCGCGCTAGGTCGCAGTAGATGTCAGTATTCACTGTTTGACTTTCAGGAGTTTAGTGAGTCAATAGTAAGGGCTACTATCATATCGCAGATCACTGACATCATCAGGTTTTCTGCAGAAGCTTGAATTTTTCGCTGTAGGCCTATCAACTATTTACATTGAAGTTCGTAGCGAAAGGCCCAAGAGTCCTGTGTCATGCCGGCACGTCGTGGCGCGATTCAATGTAGACAGATCCGTCTGGTTGGCAGCGTCACTGGCGGTGGTAGAGTCACAGCGATTTTCCGCCGGTAGATTGGAGCTCAGTGGCGATTACGTCGATTTAAGCGCGGCAATTGCTCTCTGAGTGATCTGGTGTCAAGCATTTTGTGCGGCAATGTCCGGGCCGGTAAGATCCTCGGCTCGCTGCTATATTTGGAATATTACTCAGAGTGGGTCACGTGATGTCCTGTGTCGGCTGAACCAGTGGAGGTTGCCCGATGTAGAAGTTATTTCGGCGTGCTGCTTGTGTGCCTACCTGTACCTGGATTTGTATTGGAAGGAGTCTGTGTTCGCTGTGGCGTCGGGTTGGTTTCCTGTCAGCCAGGTCCAAAGCACTGATTGGAGGGCAGCTGGTGCATGCGCTCAACTGACAGCACCCAAGGGCGGCTGTTGACTTATGTTTCTACTTTCTGGAAATCATGGTGAGCATTCAGTTTACAGTCACAACCGCTACAATCTACGTTCGAAAGGGCTATTATTCTCTTTCTTGTCATCCTGGATATCCATCGTCATCTGTAAAGTAGTTTTTGTGAACATTTGAAGGCCGCAGCTCGTGGTCGTGCGGTAGCGTTCTCGCTTCCCGCGCTCGGGTTCCCGGGTTCGATTTCCGGCGGGGTCAGGGATTTTCTCTGCCTCGTGATGACTGGGTGTCGTGTGATGTCCTTAGGTTAGTTAGGGTTAAGTAGTTGTAAGTTCTAGGGGACTGATGACCATAGATGTTAAGTCCCATAGTGCTCAGAGCCATTTGAACCTTTTTTTTTTGTTAAGTCCCATAGTGCGCAGAGCCATTTGAACCATTTGAACATTTGAAACGATCCTCTTCAAGTCATTCTAATGTACATTTTCGACTATTAAACTGGCGGCTTAGAAGCCTCTTGACTGGATTTGGCCGCGCTATCTGGGATTATCTAACTCAAGTAGTACATAACGTGATTTCAGCGCACAACTTGCTTTTTCCATATTTTCTGCAGTGTCCTTTGGTGTTTAAATTAAAAAAAAAATTTACTACTATTTATATGTTACGGAACAGCTAGAGTACACATGTGGTTTTTATTACGAGTTCCGGTAAAAGGGTCTTTAGTGAAAGAAATGATTAATCCTAAAATGGTTGCTCTCTGTGTTAACCGTACTAAACCGAGAGCCCAAAAAGCCAGCTGGCCAACCAGGTTGAGTGTTATTCATAGACAAAGGAAGTAGTTATTTTGTCTCTACTCGGGCGCCTTTTTTACACGACCAGTTGATTGTATTTTATATAAAGTTGTCAACAGCCTATATAATTGGATTGCTTGTTTTTCCTAATGACACGTCATCTGTTTTATTTGCCAGTGGATGTCGGTTTTTAATGGCCTATTGGTTAGTTTGTTTTGGGGAGGAGACCAGACAGCGAGGTCATTGGTCTCTTCGGATTAGGGAAGGAAGTCGGCCGTGCCCTTTCAGAGGAACCATCCCGGCATTTGCCAGTAGCAATTTAGGTAAATCACGGAAAACCTAAATCAGGATGGCTGGACGTGGGATTGAACCGTCGTCCTCCCGAATGAGAGTCCAGTGTGCTAACCACTGCGCCACCTCGCTCGGTAATGGCCTGTCTATCATTTCTGTAGATTTCTAGAGCTTAAATTTGGAATGTATTGTTAAACGCCACGTAGTTGATATTATTAAACATCTGTGTCAAGGCTTGGATTTAATGTCAAGTTTTCAGAAAATTTTTCTTAAGATTGTTTTCTTAAAATTTTTTTCTTAAATGTTATTTTATATGTTCCGTTAATTCTGCTACCAGTTGCCTTGCTTCCAAAAGAAAAGGTCGTTAGAAAATTAAGTTCTGTTGGTAGATGCTGAGAATTTTAGATCTTTTCGATGTGGCACTAAGGTAATCTATTTTTTATTAAATTTGTTAGTAAAATTATGGCCCAGTGTCCTACTATTCAGCACCAGCTCTTTACCGAATTTCGGTCACCAATAGTTGCCATGTGAGTGAGGAAGTCTTCTCCTTTGTCTTCAAAACGACTTAAACGTAATTTTAATATTTATAAGCGTTTCTGTTTGTACGAACACATAAACTAATGAAATTTTGTCCAGCTTCTAGTCATGTCATTTGGTAAAACATCACCGAGCTCAGAACACATGCTCGTGTCATGTGGAAGCACGCTGTTACTACTTGAAAATAGCCGACGAATGCACAGCCGAAAGCTCCTGGAAATTTAACTCCTTCGTTGCGACCTCTGAGTTGCACCTCCTGGATGCTAGACTTCTATCAAACACCACAAGCTTCACAGGTGGCCGACTCGCCAGGAGAAGCGAGTCCGCCGGCAAATTCCAGCGGCCTCTGCGGTGGTCGCTAGCAGAGCGGAAGTATGTTTCACGTCACGCATCACGGGGAACAAATAGCGCGTAGCTTAGTATCAGCCCACACCAGGATAAAACTCACGCTCCATGGCTTAAACGGTAGAGTGAATTCGAGAATATGTTCCTGTGAAGATTTCACCACTGTGCAGCTCACCGGCCCGGAGAAGGTTCTGCCGCTGTCCCACAAAACGAGGTTACACGACGGCAGTGCCTACGTCGGATAGAAGACCGTAGTGTGCACGAACTAGTCTCAGAGCAGGACTGTCAGAGGTTAACACTATTGCACAACGATCTCCTGAAACTGACTATTTGTGTATCGCCGAATAAATGTGTATTTTGCAAATAGAATTGTAGTCATTTCAGTAGTTGTTTTATAGGTATCCGTGACTTATATTAGGTTGGGAGGTGCGCCACCTCGGTGTTTGTTGTCAACATATAAGTTGGCAACGAAATGTAGCTGCAACACAGCTGAAGAAACAGAAAATTTTGTTAATTTCCATTTCCAGAGAGCACAATCCTTCCGACAGTTTAGAGACTCGTGTACTACTGCAAATGATTAACTGCTGACAATCTTCAGGACGTATGGAATACCATCAGTTCTGACACGACAATCATCACGAATCTTTCAGTCATCTGTCGCGATGTTGTAACACCCCCGTTATGTCCTTTATGGGGTTTTGTGTGATTACCGAAGCTGCCAAACAGTTAATATGATTATATGACCGTGTGCTTAATGGATGAAAGGCTATCGGTTTTTCTGCTGTGGTTTCGAGGGTATTTCAACCGAGTGCGGCTGTTCTGAGACGGAATAGATAATGATTGAAAGTTTATCTATTATTAAAGACCATAAAGGTTGCGATGTACAAACTGATATGTATTTTTTACTAACACACAAATTCTGAGGCAGTTCCTACCATCGCCTTACACCTCTAATGACGGTTATATCTTTTATTGGTTGCTGATTTTAAGTACTTCGTCACACGCAATGCTGATGGTTAACATTCACAACAATCCTCACTGCAATGCATGGTTGTTGCTGGTCGACGCGCTGGCGCGAAACACGTAATTCGGCACTTGTCACTTTTGCTTTCATATCACTCGCGAATCGGTATCGATGAGGGTCCACCCCACGACGATCAGGGGGACGCGCTCATTTGTCATACTACGGTGAATTTATTTACCACCATTCTTGCCCGTCTCTCCAGTACTACTTCTCACTCAACACTCGTCTCACTGCCTCCTGCAGCGCTCGACAATCGATTCCTGTCTGCTATTGACCTGGGTGTCGGATACTAGCATCTATGTTTGTGGGATCACAGATCCCTTACAATGATCCAATCCGTTTTTAAAATGGATGCCCTACCCGTACCCTCTTCGTCACAGACAGATAAAGCACAACTTTACAGCGTAGTTCCACAAGCAAATTTTTATCAACCTGTGGCGCAGAAAAACAAATTCCTATAACTTGCCGTCGAGCGATCTTTAGGACTTGCTTAGTCATGTTGTTTATTGGGAAACCTCTTTCTCTTCATTCTCTTGACTTCACGAAATCACGACGCCTGCTGATCATCATGGAATAGGCCGGCCGGAGTGGCCGAGGGGTCCTAGGCGCTACAGTCTGGAACCGTGCTACCGCTACGGTCGCAGGTTCGAATCTTGCCTCGGGCATGGATGTTTGTGATGTCCTTAGGTTAGTTAGGTTTAAGTAGTTCTAAGTTCTAGGGGACTGATGACCTCAGAAGTTAAGTTCCATAGTGCTCAGAGCCATTTGAACCATTTGAACCATCATGGAATAATGTGGAGGTAGTAAGGCAGCAACAAATGTCTTGGGCTAGAGCAGCCGATAGGTTCAGACGGAGAGCGGTTGTTGGGCGCCGCTCGTCGCTCTTCAGAGTAATCTGAGTGCTGTGCAGTATCGGGAAAGGGTCCTCCAACACACTGTCTAACTCTACAGTCGACATTTCGATGCTGGGGTTCTCCTTTCAAGACATCACCAGCACTCCACGCCCTTCTCGTGAGCAATAAGAAGGCAGGAATCAATGTAATAGATTGGCCTGTGACATTTGGTGATTTCAATGTGACTGAAAATACTTGCGACCAGTTGAAAATCCAGTGCATCGTCGCAGAGACCATGCTGTCATGCTATATGGCCTCATGTGGGCCGCAGTCGAAGAATGGTGTAGGCTTGCAAAGCAAAGTCTCTATCATCTTGCGGACAGAATGCCATGAGTCCAAGCTAGTTACAAAGCACAGGATGAAGCGACATGGTACTGAATGTTACTCAAGTAATTCACACATGGAAACTAAATGTGTGCAATTTCGAGTAGATTCCCTTTGTTTTAGTTACTGTTTTGCTTTTTATTCACAGCGAAGATATTTTGGTTCAAAAATGGTTCAAGTGGCTCTGAGCACTATGGGACTTAACAGCTGTGGTCATCAGTCCCCAAGAACTTAGAACTACTTAAACCTAACTAACCTAATGACATCACACACATCCATGCCCGAGGCAGGATTCGAACCTGCGACCGTAGCAGTCACGCGGTTCCGGACTGCGCGCCTAGAACCGCGAGGAAGATATTTTATCAGTTTCATAACGTCTATCCTTTCGTTCCCTGGTTCCCATGAATGTAGGTCCACAAACCTTTGCAGATACGCAGGTGGTACAAACCTTATTTTGAGCAGTTTGTTATCTGTAATGACCACTTGAAACGAAAAAAAATGCAGACTGAGATTCATTGGCAGAAACTCAAGGAAATTCAATTCACTCACGTGAGAAGTGGCCAACGAAATACTTGTTCTACCGGTTCTTGAGGACTGTTCATCAGACAGAGACCCGTACCAAGTATGATTAAGAGATATGATCCAACGAAGAGAGGTGCGTTTCGTAGAGGAATAGTTTAGTAAGTGTGAGAGAGTCGCAGAATGCCCAGCTAACTCCAAGGCAGTCGCTAGAATATGAGCGTTGCACGTTATGGAGAAGGTTGTTGTTGAAATTCCGAGAACAAACGTTCGAAGAAGAATTAAGCAACACATTACTTCCTCCCACATATTGAAATGAGCATATTTTAGTCCCCTTTGATGTTTGTGTAAAAAAATACCCCACAAATGTTATATCCTATAGGACGTATTATAAAATTGTATATATTTTATTTATTCCATTTCTTTTAAATTTTATTTGGTCATTTTGTCGTCTAATGCATATGAATATGTGACATGAAACTGTTATGTAAATTAATACTGTTATTTTGAATTGTAATATTATTCTCATTGTACCTTTGTACATTGTATATGTATTTCTGTAAGCTTCAGGACAGTAAGGAAATTAATATCTGGGTTAAGAACACAAGAGAGACAACTGACGAGCTAGTTGGTTCAAGGAAGGACCTACTTGGGCGGTTATGATAAGTCGAATTATAATAGAAAAAACAGTAATAAGCTGGAGAGAGAAGTGTTTCTGAATAGTATTCGTCGGGAGGTGAAGGTTGAAAGAAGAGAACGTGGAGACTGGTAGAACAGTAGTTCCAAACGGGACGGAGTGTTAAGCCGATCGGTCGCGAGCGCAGCGGAAATCGGTGAAAAGTTTCATTAAGTTGTGGAGAATAGATATCTTTTAGCAGTGCTGAAAGAGTGAATGGTTTGGAGGAAACCCGAGACAGAAATTTTCAAACGGAGGACGTCATTATTTCTGAGGAAAAACGAGTCGAAATTGGAACATTCAACAAGAAGGCTGTTGCAGTATTAATGCTACAGTTTACTAAAAACTTTAGAGAAGAAGTATTTACTTTGGAATCTATGCAGGAGAGGAAACACAAGAATAGAAGACATCAGGCGAAGCAAGAACAAAAAACAAG
The DNA here is from genome assembly GCF_023864345.2 of Schistocerca serialis cubense. Taxonomy (NCBI): domain Eukaryota; kingdom Metazoa; phylum Arthropoda; class Insecta; order Orthoptera; family Acrididae; genus Schistocerca; species Schistocerca serialis. Next base: position 680,218,853 of record NC_064641.1, read on the forward strand.
CATGGAGATTTAGAAGGTCATCGCAGAAATTACAGTGGAGAAGATATCACACAGCTATAGAAAGTTCTGGAATCAGCAGCAATCCAATTCCGACAGTCCTATTATTTCGTGACGGATTCGAAGCATCCAAACAATTTAAACTATCTAAACGACAAACTAGAGACTGTGAACTTAACTGTTCCCAGTACTTAACGAGAGAAATTTGACCGAGCATGTTATATACAACCGTACAACGTGCTGTGATTTGTTTCTTACCAAACAGCGTTCTAAAAGTGTGGGGGCCAAACTTCCAGTCTTTTTTTCTTTTTTATTTATTTATTTTTGAGTGTATTAATAAACCGACAGCCAGATATGTGAATAAATAATTAAGCTGCTGTCATTGTTATAATATGTCTGTGTATGAATTGCTAGCCCGATACGATCCAGCCCCATAGCCATTCTGAAAACAGTTAAAGCTTGATTTTTTAAAAGTAGTTTTGTGACTAATCCACGCGCGAGGCAGTCATGAATTTTTATTTAAGTTTTAGTAATTATTTTAGTAACTGTAAAGAGTGTCACGGACATCTTGCAGCAGTCAGCGGTCCTGAGAACAGCTGGACGATGGACGCAGAACCAGAATAAATCTGTGACTTCTAACCCACCATCATTTTTGTCAGTGTCACGTAACAACAGAATCGTTATCCTACTAACAGATAAGCTGACATAAATGATTCAGTGATAGCTGATACTGATCGTTTTAAGAAATAAGTAACATTGTTGAACCGAATGTCAGGTACATTATTTCTCTCGCAGCTAGAACTATACCTTGAGACGATATAAAGAGCCGTCTTCAACTCATTATTTTATGTTGAAATTTATATCGCCCGACGTCATGAAGTGAATTTCGTAATGGCGGTACTCATTAACGTCGTTAGTCGTAGTGAACTAATTGTGATAAAAATGGGTAGTTTTGCATTTCAATAGTGTTCGACATGCTGAACAAGTTTTGAGAATTATAGTATTTGTTTGGTTACTTATTATTAGATTTCTTCTGTGAAGTCGCGGATGACTCCGTACATGTAGTGTTGCAAACTTGGGGTTTTACCCACTAAAATATGGTGGTTTTGACTACGTGTTTGATGTGCAAAGTATCCAGCTTTTGATAACTGGGGTATGCGTTTCGGTTAAACCAGCTTTGCTAACGGGGTATGCATTTCGGTTATTAGATACGAGACACTTGTTCCGTGCAGGCACATTCGTCCCCGAATAGCTGGTATTGCCAAGTTAGTGTTTTTTTTCACTAAATATGGTGGTTTTGAGTGCCTGTATGATGTGTAAATTTTGCATCTAGTGTCTAATGGGAGTTGTGGAGGATTTTAAAAATGTATGGGTAGTTTTGCAGTAAAATCATTTTTAAAAACACTTGATCCATGAAACATACAGCAACAGCACTATTTAATCTTCTAACACGTTGCAGCTCTTACATTTATATCAACAAAACATTTATAGTACACGTCAATCTGTGTCGTTCCTGGGTCGTTGTGCTCCCGACTGTTAAGCACTATAGTATTAACAAATCTCCATTTGCATTCATAGCTTATATTACGTGGCAATTTAGGTTCGGGGAGGGGGTTGTCTATAGTTGCGTAAGATGAACGTAGAGGTCAGACCTGAACTACCACTTTGCGCCTTAGCCGTTACCGAACGTCTTTTGTACTCCACTTTGCTTTGTGTTGAGCATTGTTCGGTGTTTCCATTTCTTATTTTGAAGTCTGCCGCGGTGTTCGAATACGACTCCCACAATACAGAAGGGATCAGCGACCCATGTGACCGTAAGTCAGCCCAGCTTTCGCAGAAACAGTGAACACGGGCGTTGGCTGCCAGCCATGCGGTACGTGTAAGTCCTCTTTTGTTTATGTTCGTCGCCGATTGCCAGGGCCCAGGATACGTTGTGCAAGTCACAACTGTAGCGCCGGTGTTGTGATCATTTCTTTTAGTCCGTGAATGTTGTTTTAGTGCTAACATGGGTAAAGTAAAGGCAGAGGATACACCACAATTTCATGCTGCATGGCTGCGCGGTAGTAAATTTGCAGAGTGGCTAGAAAGAGTTGAAGCTGAGGATACGAGAACTTATTGTAAATTTTGTCATTGTACTTTGTTGGCGCGTTATGCTGACGTAGTAAGCTGGTGTGACACAACAAAACCCAAGACAGCTGCAGAGTAAGAGAAGCAAAAATACTTTTCAAAACCGTGAAAGGGTCTTTAGAAGTGAATCAAGCTGAAGCTTCCCTTGCATTATTTGTTTCCAGCCATTGTGCAATCATGCCACGTGATCACTTAAGTGATTTGTACAACAGTAAATTCACTAGCAGTGATGTCGCTAGAAAACTTCGAATGCATATGCAGTTATAAAACATGTACTAAGGCCCTATTTTCTGAAAAATTTGCGGAAAGATATCGGTGATAGCGTGCATAGCATTTTAATTGATGAATCAACTTGTATTAGTGTGATCAAATTTTTAGGAACAACAATAACATACTACAGTACTGCAGCCAACGCGATCATTTCAACGTTTTTGAAAGTAGCCAAACTTGAGCATTATAATGCACAGTGTATTGTAAGAGCAGTTACAGTCAGGCTTAAGGAATTCAAATTAGATCTAAACAAGCTGCAGCGTATAGCTGTAAACAATGCGAATGTAATGGTAGGTGTTAACAATAGTGCCCATCAAATCTTGAAAAAAAAGAAGACATATCACATTTGATCCTTATAAAATGTGTATGCTATTCACCTCATGTTGATACTTCTGCTGCAAGTGAAACGCTGCCACGAAATCTTGACTTCTTACTTAGGGAATCATATAATTGGTTTTCGCATTCCCCAACTCGCCAACAGTTGTATCGTGATATTTATCAGACAATCAATGAAGGAGCAGAACCCCTCAAAATTCCATATACGTGTGATACGCGATGGTTTTGCGTAGAGCCTGCTGTAACAAGAATAGCAGGCCAGTGGTTAGAGCTTAGGACGCATTTTGAAATAACTGGACTCAAAAATGAGTGCTACACCTCAGAAATGCTTCATGGAATGTTTCCTGAGCATACAAATTGATTCTTTCAGATTTGCATACGGTCAATAAACATTTTAAATCCAACACAGAGGATCTAGGAAGTTGTTAAATGACCTCGTTCTGTCAGCAGAATCATTAATGAAAAAAACTGTTATCCCCATATACCCCGTGAAAAGAAAATTAAATTAAGACTTAGAGAAGCACTTAGATCTCAAAACACATCTAGAATGTGTATTCTAGAAAAAAGATTGATGAATTTGGAAAATCTTAATTACACGCAGAGCAAGAACACGTCCTACGTCAAAGGTGCATCCAGTTTGTCTGCCAGTTAATAATTCAGTTGCTGCAAAAACTTCCAGACAGCACTGAAATTATGAGAAAAGTTTCACTTCTTTCAGTGTCCAATGCTCTTCAGGTAGTTAAAGAGCCATTGATTCCTATCCTTCAAACGTGTAATATTTATCCTGCTGCAATAACAAAAATTGGTTTCCAGTAACAAAATTTAGCACTTTTCAAATGGTCCAAAACCACAGACACTGTTAATTTCTGGTGTAAAGTTGTTAAATATAAAGATGCAAGTGGCAGAAACCCATTTCACGGATTGGCAAAGTTTGCATTGTCACGACTAGTTTTTACCGTGGTCGAATGCAGAAGAGGAAAGACTTTTTAGCGAGATGAATGTTATTAGAAATAAATCGAAGAATAGGATGAAATCCGAAATGATGAATTCGCTGTTGTGGATTCGATTAGGAATGAAAAGGAAGGAACAATGTTGCTACAATTATGAACTACCAACAGTAGTGGTGCAGCAGACAGGAACTGTTACGGTATGTGAAACATCTGAATGTACTTGATCCACTATTATCTCTGCCGCTGGTGCTAAAACTTCTGTCGGGGAAGACGTTGATGATCCCGAGCTGTTTATTTTGTCTTACGTAACTTGACTGTGACACTTATCATAATGCTGTTCTAGCTTTACATATAAGGGATAAAATGAATTGGCTCATTTTTTGCTATTCAACATTGTCAGTCGTTAAAAAGAAACAACAAAACGCAGTGAATTCTGGTGGTCTTGAGTGAGCCTTTTAGTAGTAAATACCATTTCACTGTTGGCAACACTATGGATAGCCCAACTACTGCAACCTATGTCCCGTCTCAATCTGCCCACTGTACTCATAATTTCTTTTCGTCAAGCTGTGCCACAAATTTCTTGTTTCCACAATTCTATTCAGTGCCTTCTCATTAGTTACGCCATCTATCCATTTAATCTGCGGCATTCTTCTGTACCCTCACATTCATCTTGTCTAAAAAATTCTTCATGAAATGTGCAGCAACATTCGGATTACCCTCGTAAAGCAGGACAAAATGGTACAATGAAGACAGTCAGCTAAACAGAAGGGGAGAACTACATCTATCCTCTATGTGGCGGAGATACCTCTGCTATCATTATCATATACAAGTGTACCATAATTCAACAGTCGACTAATTCATTTTCAACTTACACGGTGCGTTATGGTAATTGTTGCGAAGATAATATGTTCTATGTTAAGGGCACTGTAGAGTGTGGATACGAGCCTTATTACTCAAATAACTGAAGCTCTGGTGGACTGATGGACTGATAATCCTAGTCAGATCACTCCAAGAATAACACAGTGTAGGCTTTCGTTCGGCCCTTTTGTAGTAGGACTTTGTCTTTTCTTACAGTTCACCGTAGCAGCACCCTCATCACACGCAATCGTCACAGTTACGTGATAGCATATTGCCCAATTGCTAATTTATCTTTCAACATCTCCCGTTGCCGGCCATCAACTTGGACATCAGAGAAACTTTCAAAATCTCCAGCAGAGCCTAACACCACTTTGTCCTAATTTTGGGGTTACTTGGGCACCCTTTTACGGAAGCGTTAAATATTTTACTTAAATTGTATTACATGCAAATCGCAGTTTCCCATCTTATTACCCGATACTGGCAAAACGTAAAATTGCACATGCATTATTTTAACTGATGTGAACCCTCCAGGAAGAAGTCAGTGAGATGTAACAGCTGTTGAAATATTTACCATCAACATCCACTTGAGTCCTGCAACACAATATTACTTCGTGGAACTCACGTCCTTCCAGATCAGTGTTCGACAAACAGCAGCCCGCAGGATTCTTGGGCCAGAATCAAATATTCGGGGGGCCTGCCGTTTTCAGCCGTATTTTATAATAAAATGTATCTAACGTGGACATCTGAATCCAAATGCGTGAACTAACGTTAAGAGCTTCTTAAGAGTGTAATTTTCCTCCTCAGTAAAAAACAAAAATATTTGCAGAGGAGTTAATATTTTAAGATGAATGAATTGGTGAACTGGTAAATTCGACCGTGAGCCAAGTTGGCAACTTACACACTGAAACGCCAAAGAAACTGACATAGGCATGCGTTCAAATACAGAGACATTTAAACAGGCAGAATACAGCGCTGTGGTCGGCAAGGCGAGAGTCTGGCGCAGTAGTTACATCGGTTACTGCTGCTACAATGGCAGGTTATCAAGATTAACTGATTAACTGAGTTTGAACGTGGTATTATAGTCGTCACACGAGCGATGGGACACAGAATCTCCGAGGTAGCGATGAAGTGGGAATTTTACCGTACGACCATTTCACGAATGTACCGTGAATATCAGAAATCCGGTAAAATATAGAATCTCCGACACCACTGCTACGGAGAAAGACCCTGTAAGACCGGGACCAACGATGAATGAAGAGAATAGTTCAAAGTGACAGAAGTGCAACCCTTCCGTAAATTGCTGCAGATTTCAATGCTTGGCCATTAACATGTGTCAGAGTGATAACCAACGAAGCATCATCGATATGGGCTTTCGGAGCCGAAGGCCCGCTCGTGTACCCTTGATAACAGCACGACACAAAGCCTTACGCCCCCGCTTGGGGCCGTCAGCACCAACATTGGACTGTTGATGATTGGAAACATTTTGCCAGGTCGGACGAGCCTCGTTTCAAATTGTATCGAGAGGATGAAAATGTACGGGTATGAAGACATGGACCCTGCTTGTCACCAGGGGACTGTGCATGCTGGTAGAGTGTCTGTAATGGTGTGGAGCGCGTGGAGTGATGTGGGGCCCTGATACGTCTAGAAACGACTCTGACAGGTGACACGTACGTAAGCATCCTGTCTGATCACCTGCATCCATTCATGTCCATTGTACATTCCGACGGACTTCGGCAATTCCAGCAGAACAATGCGGCACCCCACACGTCCAGAATTGCTACAGAGTGGCTCCAGGGACACTCTTCTGGGTTTAAACAATTCTGCTGCCACCAAACTCCCCAGACGTGAATATTATTGTGCATATCTGGTGTGCCTTGGAACGTCCTGTTCAGAAGAGATATCAACCCCCTCGTTCTCTTACGGCTCTGCAGGATTCATGGTGTTAATTTCCTCCAGCACTACTTTAGACATTATCGAGTTCATGCCACGTAGTGCTGCGGCACTTCTGCGTGCTCGTGGGGGCCCTACACGATATTAGGTGGGTGTACCAGTTTCTTTGGCTTTTCGGTGTATAAGAAGCGGAGGGGTAAGTAGCGCGGCCACTGCGAGATTAGATGGTGGGAGAGGCGTAATGTTTTATTGTTTGTCTACCAGGACTGACAACTCACGAGCATGCGCGGCACGTACTGATCAGACGCTATGTTGTCAATTTTGACACAGGAGTAACATGGGTTCAGGAATGCGCAATTCAGAGACGGTCATTTTCAAATACGGTACATATTTGTAGCAAGGAACATTAAATTTATGAATGGTGTTGTAATACAACACAGTGAGTAGAAGAAAACTGGATTTTAAACCATTTGTCAATTTTTGCCATTCTGTCTCATATTCAATACTGTATTTAAATGTAAGTACAAATAATGTCAACTGTAGCTAGTTTACTGGGCGCAAATAAGACACTAATGTATGTAGGATACAGTTAATATACACACATCAAAGAAAGTTTTGCATCACCTCGGTTCCGAGAGTTCTAGAACCTGTGCAGAAAACTGGAATAGAGATCAACGTTAACATCATTTCCATCCTTTTTATTGCTCACGAAAATCACACATTGCGTGTTGTACCACCATACAGCGAGACCTTCAGAGGTGGTGGTCCAGATTGCTGTACACACCGGTACCTCTAATACTCAGTAGCACGTCCTCTTGTATTGATGCATGCCTGTATTAGCCGTGGCATACTATCCACAAGTTCATCAAGTCTGTTGGTCGAGATTGTCCCACTCCTCAATGGAGATTCGGCATAGATCCCTCAGAGTGGTTGGTCCATAAACAGCCCTTTTCAGTCTATCCCAGGCATGTTCGATAGCGGTCACTCTAGTCGAGCGATGTCGTTATCCCGAAGGAAGTCATTCACAAGATGCGCACGATGGGGGCGCGAATTGTCGTCCATGAAGACGAATGCCTCACCAATATGCTGCCTATATGGCTGCACTGTCGATCGGAGGATGGTATTAATGTATCGTACAACCGTTTCGGCGCCTTCCATGACCACCAGCGGCGTACGTCGGCAGAGGACCTCCACCTTGCTACACTCGCTGTACAGTGTGTCTAAGCCGTTCAGGCTGATCGGGTTGCCTCCAAACACGCCTCCGACGATTGTTTGATGGAGGGCATATGCGACACTGATCGGTGAAGAGAACGCGACGCTATCCTGAGCGGTCCATTCGGCATGTTGTTGGACCCATCTGTACCGCGCTGCATGGTGTCGTGGTTGCAAAGATGAAGCTCGCCATGGACGTCGGGATTGAAGTTGCGCATCATGCAGCCTATTGCGCACAGTATGAGTCGTAACACAACGTCCTGTGGCTGTACGAAAAGCATTATTCAACATGGTGTCGTTGCTATCAGGGTTGCTCCGAGCCATAATCCATAGGCAGCTGTCATCCACTGCAGTAGTAGCTGCCTAAGCGAGGCATGTCATCGACAGCTCCTGTCTCTGTGTATCTCCTCCATGTCTGAACAACATCGCTTTGGTTACTCCGAGACGCCTGGACACTTCCCTTGTTGAGAGCCCTTCCTGGCCCAAAGTAACAATGCGGACGCGATCGAATCGCGGTATTAACCGTCTAGGCATGGTTGAACTACAGACAACACGAGTCGTGTACCTCCTTCCTGGTGGAATGACTGGAACTGATCGGCTGTCGGACCCCCTCCGTCTAATAGGCGCTGCTCATGCATAGTTGTTTGCATCTTTGGACAGGTTTCGTTACATCTCTGAACAGTCAAAGGGACTGTGTCTGTAATACAATATTCACAATCTATCTTCAGGAGTTCTGGGAACCGGAGTGATGCAATACTTTTTATGATCTGTGTAATACAAGGGGCAATCAAAAAGCTTCCGTCCTAAGGATGTACAGCTCAGACTAGTATGGCACTAAGGCGAAATCGCTATGAGCACTGAGGAAATCAGCCCACCGACACGCCAGGTAAAACTCCGTGTCCTCCTGCGTGAAGAAGTCTGTAACTGCCTGCTGCACATCCTCGTTGAACGGGGCTCGTTGGCCCTTCTAGACTTCTTTAAAGGTATCGAAGGCGTGATAATTGCATTGGGAGAGATGCTCGAGTGTATTCCACTTGATTCGGCGTAACTTCTGCTCTACAGCATTTGCGATGTGGGGACGTGCGTTATCATGAAGTAGCACCACACCTTATAGCACCATTCCTCAAAGGTGGATTTTCGACAGACATGCTGCCTCACACACTTTATTCATTCTCCGATGGATGTCTACTAGTGTTTGTCCTTCGATAACCAAGAAAAGAATAACAGCATGTTCGTTCTGTTTGAACGCATTTGATAATAACGTCGCCATAATTTACGTTCCAGCATATACTGCTATCACGTCGGAAAATCACGAATGCCGCACTTGTCCCAAGCCTACATGTCGGTGGTTGTACATTCGCATCGGAGTCGCGCTACGTTGCATACAAGCTGCAATGCCCTCAAGCGGAAACATTTTTATCGCCATTATGACGTCAGTACATTTGCGGCCCATAGTCTCTTGAGGAAATAAGTTTGAAGACAGCTGTTCTAGATCGTTCTTTGCACGTTAGGAATGCATACTCCCTGGTTTACTGCACGCTGACGTAACTTACACGGAAAAAAATTAAAACTTTTTCCGACAAGTGGGCCAAAATTGCCCGCAAAGGATCAAAGTAATCGCAGCATACGGTTCTCAAAACGTCCTTCTGCGTGCGGGAATTAACCCACTTTTTTTAATGACGGCAGTTTTTTCCAGCAGCAAAATAATCCCGCTGAGAGGAGGACGCGCAGGGTGGGAGCGCAGCAGCTGGCGCAGAGCTGATTGGTCGACGGCGCACGCACTCCAGTGCCTGCAGCCGGTGCCACGCGGATGCCCCCTAAACGCCGCTTCCCTCTGCGTCGGCTCAGGCGGCGGTTTATCGCGCAACAGTTGGCGGCACTGGCAGTCAGGCGAGCGCCGGTGCTTCGGCCGTGTCTTCTGCGAGGGATTTCGGAGGTAATTTGGCATGCAGCTTTTGGCAGCTGCTGCAGACGGCGGGCTCTGTCGTTGCTTTAAATCTACTGTCAGAGAAATTCTGGGCGCTAATGAGTTCATAGCGCTGAAGACGAGATAACTTACTATTGTAATAATTCTTCAATTTTTTCTTCTTACTGTACAGGGCGTACCACTTACCTTGACGACCTCATATAACTTTTTGTCCAGAAGCAAAATAAAAAATGTATCAAGCAAATGTTGTTTAGCTACCAGGGGGACATTAACAAGGATGATTACCTTTCTTGTTCATATTTTCGCAACGGACAAAGTTATAAAAAGGCACTGATGCCTGTTAATTTCTCCCTTGTAGCTAGACAGCCTTTTATTAATACCTTCTTTAATGTGCTTCCGGATAAAAAGTTAGTTGTGGTCACCAACATAAATGGGAAATCCTGCGCACGGGACACGTACAGGATGGCTTACGAATGGTTGACACAATTTAACACTGAATAAGAATCTTGACTGTGAGACAGGGTTATCCAGTCGACGGGTTATGCTACGTATGATCACTTTTATTTTTAGTCATTTCTACTATTTATTCTGTTGATTAAACAACCAATGGTTGTTTTATATTTGTATTTCAACGATGTTACATCCTGAATGTATTTCAGCTCATCGAAAAACCGTACACAGCGGAAACTTTGCAATAGTTAAGAATATAAAATAAAGGGATACTTTAAATACAACTAACAACAGTTAGTGCGGCATATTACTGTCATTGTCCGCCCCCGGTAGCTGAGTGGTCAGCGCGACAGAATGTCAATCCTAAGGGCCCAGGTTTGATTCCTGGCTGGGTCAGAGATTTTCGCCGCTCAGGGACTTGGTTTTGTGTTATCATCATTATTTCATCCCCATCGACGCGCAAGTCGCCGAAGTGGCGTCAAGTCGAAAGACTTGCACCCGGATAACGGTCTGCCCGACGGGAGGCCCTACTCTCACACGACTGTCACTCGGAAAGTTTGTTTCGGCTGTGGAGTCCTTTGCAATAAAAAAATAAAATAAAAAGACAGCCAGGGTTGAAAAAAACAGATGTTTATTCAGTAGGTGCTCGGTTTCAGATTAATGCCCAATTTCGAACCAACCAAGGCTTCCAAAGTTAAATATACGTCGCAAATATCATTAAATGATACTGGTACATGTAGGTTCGGTCCGAAGTGATTCACTAAAGATCTTCGGTGGTGTTCACATGGAACTGGACTTATATTTTTCGGGATAATTTATCATCTTTGGAAGCCTTGGTTGGTTTGAAAATGGATATTATCCTGAAACCGTTCACCTACTGAATAAACATCAATTTCATTCCCAACTCTGGCAGCATGTTTGCTTCACAATTCAGTAAGAGTTGCTGTCCCATAACATGGATTTGTTTTAAATATTGCCAGCCCATATGGCGTATCATATCCGTGACACCTCCCCCATATTTTGTGATAATACAAAACGAGCTGCCCTTTTTTCGACTTTTTCGATGTCCTCCGTCAACCCTAACTAACACGAATCCCACACTGCACAGCAATACTTCAGAAGAAGGCGGACAAGCGTAGTGTAAGCAGTCTCTTTAGTAGCCCTGCTACATTCTCCAAGTGTTCTGCCACAAAATCGTAGTTGTTGGTTTGCTTTCCCCACAACACTATCTATGTGATCGTCCAATTTAAGTTATTCGCAACTGTAATCCCTAAGTACAGGGTGGTTCAGAATCCCTAAGTACAGGGTGTTTCAGAAAGGAGTTAACAACCTTAAAAATTCATACAAATTTACTGAAAGAAGATATAGAGCTGGGTTTAGTGTTATTTTGTAGGGAAATACATCACGTTTTTTTTACCTTAAACTAAGGATGTTATATGTGCCTTCCAATGGTTATCCTGCGCACATCCCATCGGAAGTTAATTTCTTCCCAAACTCGTTGTAGCATTGCAAGTGTAACTTTCTCAGCGGATGCGTAAATTCTTGCTCGAAGTTCAGGTAGAGAAGCCGGCACAGCAGATACAAACACGATATCCTTGTGAATCCCCATAAAAAAAATAAAGTGTTGTCGTGTCTGGGGAACGTGGGGGCCATGCAATTGGCGCATCACGGCCAGTCTACTGACGTGGAAAGCTGTCACTGAGAAACTCCCGGACGTCATCCAGGTAGTAGCTTGGCGCACCATCTTACATGAAGTAAACATTTCGTTCTTGGTCATCCTCATCGATCTGTGGTATCAAAAATTGTTGTAACATGTCCAAATACACTATCCCGTTCTCTCACGGAAAAAAGGGGCCATTAACTGTTCTTGCTCAATGCACAAGAAACGTTAAGTATAGGGCTATCACGAACATGTTGCAATGTTTGATATGGATTTCCACTGCCACAATTCCTTTAGTTATGTGTGTTAACGTTGCCGCTTAAGTGAAAAGTCGACTCGTCAGAAAAGATGATTTTGTCCAAGAGATGTTCATCATCATGTAACCGATTTAACATGTCCGCACAGAAGTTCCTTCGAGCAATTTAATCAGTGTCTTTTACTGCTTGTACGATTGTCAATCTGTACGGTTTCAAATGCAATCGGTTTCTCAACGCACACCAAACGGTTGTATGTGGGATGCACGGTGGGTCAATTCCGTACGGCTGTTGACAAAACGTTGCCTCACTCGCTCAACGACGTTATCAGATGTGTTTGGAAGACCTGACGATTTCCCGTGTTTTATCGAGCACCCGTTTTCGACAAAACATTTATGCCACTCATAAATTGTAGGCATGCTAAGAGGATCTTTAGCGTACTTGGTACGGAAATTACGCTGAACCGTTGTCGCCGACTTCGATTTTTCAAACCAAACACACAGTTCGAACACTCGGGTCCAGTGAAGGCAGCGCTAGCGCTCCTTACGGTGCGATTCTGCACTAGCGAACTACGCCAGACAAACCTTGATGTACTGGGTGATCAAAAAGTCAGTATAAATTTGAAAACTTAATAAACCACGGAATAATGTAGATAGAGAGGTAAAAATTGGAACACATGCTTGGAATGACATGGGGTTTTATTAGAACCAAAAAAAGGAAACAAAGCATTACTAGACTCGTGAAAGATCTCTTGCGCGCGTCGTTTGGTGATGATCGTGTGCTCAGTCCCAACTATCGTCATGCTTGGCCTCCCAGGTCAACAGGCCTCAGTCCGTGCGATTATTGCCTTTGGGGTTACCTGAAGTCGCAAGTGTATCGTGATCGACCGACATCTCTAGGGATTGTGGAAGACAACATCCGACGCCAATGCCTCACCATAACTCCGGACATGCTTTACAGTGCTGTTCACAACATTATTCCTCGACTACAGCTGTTGTTGAGGAATGATGGTGGACATATTGAGCATTTCCTGTAAAGAACATCATCTTTGCTTTGTCTTACTTTGTTATGCTAATTATTGCTATTCTGATTAGATGAAGCGCCATCTGTCGGACATTTTTTGAACGTTTGTATTTTTTTGGTTCTAATAAAATCCCATGTCATTTCAAGCATGTACCTCTCTATCTACATTATTCCGTGATTTATTCAGTTTTCAAATTCATACTGACCTTTTGATCACCTGGTATTTCCCTACAAATTGACACAACAGTCACCTCTGTAGGTACTATGAATTAATTTACATGCATTTTCAAAGTTGTAAAGTCCCTTTTGAAACAGCCTGTATTTAATTGAACTGATAGTCTTAAGAGAAGGTATTTGTTAAACAAAGTGAGTGACTGGTAAAAAAAAAAAAACAGTTTCAATCCACCAACAAATTCAGGAAATCTCGAAACTTTATATCGAGAACGGAAAATGAGCTTTTAGAAACGATATTTTAAAAGTGCACCAGTGTGCTTTTAGTTGGGAATTTTCCATTCGAGGAAGTTAGTGCGTTGAACGGTTTACTCACGTCGAGCTCGTTGAGCAGGCGGGCCTTGTCGCTGGGCTGCTGTCCCAGGGGCTCAGCGCGCGCCCAGCAGGTTGCGGCCAGAGCCACCACCAGCAACAGCACTGCCTTCACTGCCGTAGACATCGCCATCTGCAACACAACACACCCGTCCCACACTGAGCACTCTCGTAGAACACGCATATTGCCTCAGCTAATCACTGCAGCACACTTGCGTACAGCGTGCCTCACGAGGAGTAAGATTCGCCGCAAGTTTGCTAGGTGGCGCACTCGACTGTTGGCCAGCTGGGAGTGTGGACAGCTAGCTCACATGCCGATGCATTTTCATATTCTCTCGTTCGCTCTGCGCAAACTATTACTCCGACTAAAGAAATCAACATGACCTTTTCTTAGGAAATTTAATGTACACTACTAACCGTTAAAATTGCTACACCACGAAGATGAAGTCCTACAGACGGGAAATTTAACCAACAGGAAGAAGATGCTGTGATATGCAAATGATTAGCTTTTCAGAGCATTCACACAAGGTGGCGCCGGTGGCGACACCTACAACGTGCTGGCATGAGGAAAGTTTCCAACCGTTTTCTCACACACAAACAGCAGTTGACCGGCGTTGCCAGGTGAAACGTAGTTGTGATGCCTCATGTAAGGAGGGGAAATGCGTACCATCACGTTTCCGGCTTTGATAAAGGTCGGATTGTAGCCTATCGCGACACTGCTGATCGCGTTGGTCGAGATCCAATGACTGTTAGCAGAATATGGAATCGGTGGGCTCAGGATGGTAATACGCAACGCCGTACTGGATCCCAACGGCCTCGTATCACTAGCAGTCGAGATGACAGGCATCTTATTCGCATGGCTGTAACGTATCGTGCAGCCACGTCTCGATCCCTGAGCCAACAGATGGAGACGTTTGCAAGACAACAGCCATCTGCACGAACAGTTCAACGACGTTTGCAGCAGCATGGACTATCAGGTCGGAGACCATGGCTGCGGTTACCCTTGAAGCTGCATCACAGACGGGAGAGCCTGCGATGGTGTACTCAACGACGAACTTGCGTGCACGAATGGCAAAACGTCATTTTTTCGGATGAATCCTGGTTCTGTTTACAGCATCATGATGGTAGCATCCGTGTTTGGCGACATCGTGGTGAACGCACATTGGAAGCGTGTATTCGTCATCGCCATACTGGCGTATCACCCGGCGTGATGGTAAGGGGTGCCATTGGTTACACGTCTCGATCACCTCTTGTTCGCATTGACGGCACTTTGAACAGTGAACGCTACATTTCAGATGTGTTACGACCCGTGGCTCTACCCTTCATTCGATCCCTGCGAAACCCTACATTTCAGCAGGATAATGCACGACCGCATGTTGCAGGTCCTGTACGGGCTTTCCTGGATACAGAAAATGTTCGACTGCTACCCTGGCCAGCACATTCTCCAGATCTCTCACCAATTGAAAACGTGTGGTCAATGGTGGCCGAACAACTGGCTCGTCACAATACTCTAGTCACTACTCTTGATGAACTTGTGGTACCGTGTTGAAGCTTCATGGGCAGCTGTACCTGTACAAGCCATCCAAGCTCTGTTTGACTCAATGCCCAGGCGTATCAAGGCCGTTATTACGGCCAGAGGTGGTTGTTCTGAGTACTGATTTTTCAGGATCTATGCACCCAAATTGCGTGAAAATGTAATATCATGTCAGTTCTAGTATAATATATTTGTCCAATGAATATCCGTTTATCATCTGCATTTCTTCTTGGTGTAGCAATTTTAATGGCCAGTAGTGTAGTTAAACTTTTTACCGGAATACGTTTTCATTGGAGGCCATGGTTTTTCGAGTTGTTCAGGAAAACGTGCATAAGTAACATTCCCCACACTGATCCCTCACCAGTCAGGATCTCTGATATGTTGTTCAGGGCACTTCCTCCTAAAATGTACAAAAATTTCTGACTACACGAACTACTCCCGATATTCGACCGTTTCTTGGTCTCTGTTGACTGGCCTATTTCGCCACCAACATTGCCAGCCATTTCTTTAATACTGTTAAATTGAACGCGCCCATGACGGCAGTGAAAGAAAAGCGTCTTTTGTAAATGTTACTCTAAAAGCAATTACATTGATAACTGGATCCAAACGTAACCCTTGCCAACACAGTACTTCTGTAGTCAGAAGACCTGGCGAGTACAGCGATGTAATTGTTCATTTTAAGCTGTTAAAATACACAAAATTGTTAGGTAAAATTTACACAAACGTAAATTTTAGAATTTGCAACTGCTTGACACAGCCGATGGTGTAATAAGGCCAGTCATTGAAGACCAAAAAATGTCGAAAGAGGCAAGTAATTCGTACAGTCGCGAATTATTTTACAGTGATAGGAGAGAGCGTCATGAAAAACAATTAGAAATTTTGACTGGTGGGGGCGGCGCGAGGAAGTGGGGGTGCGTTTCTAAAGTCACTAGGTCACTTTAGAACTTTTTTCTTGATTAACCCTAAAATCGAGGCATCTCGTGAAAACGTATACAAGTGCATAATTTAAATCTCCAACGAAAAGATCCTTGGGGTTGCGTAAAATGACATACATAGGAGCAGCTGAATCACCTTGTACACATCAAAGGAACAATGCTTTGTTTGCTCCACTGTGGAGATACCTATGGTAACTGAAAGGCGCTTTGAGAGTGTGTTTCAGCTAAACACTTCGGGTAACGCCTCATCGAGGCCTACGAGAAAGACAGGCCGCGGCGTGTACGTCACTAAGGTAGTCCTGCTCTCGCTCCAATCAGCAGACAAACTACGTTTCTGCACCTGTTAACTCGTAACTAGGCGTGTCCGTACAAACGAAAACTGAATCTTCTACTGGAATCCGCTATTATGGAATCTTACTGTTATTAGTCCTATAACGATGGGAAGTTCATGAGCCTACTTACAATTTGTTACGGCTGTACTGGCGTACAATAAAATAAAATCATGCTAAAATGATTATCAGTTGCATGAGGCACCACTTCCAGCATGTAATGAGTACTGTTAAGCAGAAGATACTAAATGCTATAAACAAACCGTTATACCATTTATATCGAATACTGATCTTAAATTAAATTTTGCTGTAGTACTGTTAATCAGTAAGACTTCATAATAGCAGATTCCAGTGGAAGATGCAATTCTCGTTAGTACGTACACGCCCAGCTGCGAGTTAACAGGTTTAGATAAGCATTTTGTCTGCTGAGCTGAGCGAGTGAGCGAGTTCAGGACTACCTTCGTGACGTATGCGCCGCGGCCTGTCTTTCTCGTAGGCCTCGCCGTCAGGACTGACTAGCCAACGGAGGTAGCATTCAGTTGGAGAACCATACAAGGGAAATAGCACAGGAGCTATGAGAAGCTCCCTGCGGTCGATGGAGCCTACTTGTGAGCCGTCGCACGAGGAGTCAAAAAGTAAGCTTACAACGAAACTTACTCTGTATGAGAGAACTTAAATGTCCACAACAAACAACTGGCATCAACTCGCCTCAGCACTGCGAGGTACATTTTTTTAAATTTATTTTACACCAACAAATAAATAAACACTATAAAACTGTGTACATGCTAGTTTAACAGCATGAATTACAAAAATGGTTCAAATGGCTCTGAGCATTATGGGACTCAACTGCTGAGGTCATTAGTCCATTAGTCCCCTAGAACTTAGAACTAGTTAAACCTGACTAACCTAAGGACATCACACACATCCATGCCCGAGGCAGGATTCGAACCTGCGACCGTAGCGGTCTCGCGGTTCCAGACTGCAGCGCCAGAACCGCGCGGCCACTTCGGCCGGCTCGTGAATTACATACTGGGGATTCTGTCTATATATATATATATATATATATATATATATATATATATATATATATATATATATATATATGTGTGTGTGTGTGTGTGTGTGTGTGTGTGTGTGTGTGTCTGTGTGTGCGTGGGTGTGTGTGTGTGTGTGTGTGTATGTATGTGTTCCACATTTCCTCCGAAATCACTTGACCGATTTCAACAAAACTTTGTTGTCATATCCCTTACAGTCAGGCAACAATCGCTGTTTGGGTAAGAATCACATACCCATAATCCTTCAGGAGATATTATGCCATAATCACTGAGGTGCATGAAAAAATGCAGCATTCTGCGTGACGTTCAAATTTATTACTTTTTTGTTACTTGCTCTATTCGCAACACGTTTTGCAGACAGTATCTACTACGCCGCTGAATGTACTGCATAACTGTATCATTGTATAGATGGGTAGATCAGGAAATATGACGTCATAAACACAGAGATGCGTGAAAAACTTCTGCATCATGAATGACTTCTTTGTTACCATCTCTATTCGCAGCATATTTCGCAGACAGAATGCACATGCTCCCATTAACGTACCTACACAAGTACATCATTGTACGACACATAGTTCATGAGAGATGATGTTGCAAAAAATGCGGCATCGTGGAATAAGTTTTAATACATTTATTCTTTACTACGAAGACACTTCTGTAGCCGAGACAACTTTAGGAAATCTTTGACACTTGGAAGTGCTTTCGACAGATTTCACCCGCTAAGCGCAAACGGTACAGGAGGAAACGATAGTTATCTACAGAGCTTTGTAGAGTCGTTGCCATGGAGGTGTTTACACCATTGCATTGTAGACCCGGGACACAGCTGTACTTATACAATTGTACATTATTCGTATTTCATTGTACGACTGTTTCATAATTTCAAAGGTGTTTTCACGAATGAAATGTTTTCGACACTCCTCTACGAACACAGTTCTTTTTTTGTTTCCATTTGTAACAGAAAACCGGCAGTGCCGGCTTTGTAAGCTAGTATTAAATGCTTTTCTTCCTTTAAATATTTAGGCGTAACCTAATCCTGTGCATGGAAAAAGTCCTGCGCATGAAAAAAATGTAGAAATTAAAAATGAGACAGGAGAAGGGAAACTTATTATTAAATTCATTTCTTTGGGTAATGATGTCAAAAACTAAAAACATTATGTACAGTATTAGAAGGAATATGAGTGTAAGGATAGGAAGTTTGGGAAAGAAGGAAGAGAAAAGAATTAATTGCTTTACATGGAAATGGATTACTCTAGCGGAAATGCTGGAGCATCAAGATTAGGCCACACTAGAAACCAAGAAATCCAAAATGTGGTGGACCATAATGGAACATAATGGAAGGAAGAGGTTACTGTAGTATGGCTATTTAACACCAATGGATCATAACAACGACGAAGGTAACTGTCGGAAGAAGTGCCACTGTCACACCAAGTAATATAATTCAATGAAACTTGGACCGTACACAGCGCTTCACACATGCTGGATGATATTGGAAGTGGAAGTGCTGCTATATGTCTTCACAAAACATCGCAATTATGCTCGATGTGATTTAAGTCAGGGGAACGTGCAGGCCATCCATTAGCCTAATATCCTCTCGTTTCAAGAGCATTCCACCTGCACTCTTCCATGCGATGGCGCATTGTCATCCATACAAATGGAGTCAGGGCCGAATGAACTCTGAAGAGACCCCCATGGGGAAGGAGTACAGTCTCAAATTAATGGTGACCACTGAGTGTACCGTGTTAAAAGTTTTGGAGGTCAGAACACGCATGTAACATTGTACCTCCGTAACATCTCGATCACCACAACAATCACGTTCGACAGTGCTCTATGTACCCACATATGGCGAGAAGTGGGAGCTCGTAATGCACCCAGGAACATTATCGAATATGATCGTTTTGGTAATCCAGGTGTTATGGTGTTGGGACGCAGTTACTTTTATGTATAGTCCACCTTTCAAAGAGCTACGTTACTTGGCAGTGACACATCATGCGATAGTTACTTCCGCCCTTAAGTTTGGCATACCACGGTATACGGATAAAGAAAGTATAGAGGCGGATCCCAGAAGGAAAACCGGAAAGAAGTCGACTGCTTAGAAATTGATTGACAAATGGCAATAGGATTGCACTCTAGGAAGGAATCTAAGAGGGGGTGTTGGGAAGACCACAAACTATGGAGGCTTTTTTATCATTTATATTTGTAATTTGCTTTCACCTTGACGAACAGTGGCCGGAGGTTCATACAACAAACAGCAAGAGTTCTCGCAACTAATAATACAGACATCAACTTCGGTTTATTAAACAGAACTATGGCATTCTGAATGTCAGAATAGCAGACCTCGAAGAGACCTAACCTCGAAGAGACAAATTCAGTAAGTTTAGTAGATTTAACAGGAAAACATACATCAAAAAAGACATTGAATACAGGGATTTCCATGCTGTTGTTGGGTCCGATGAGTGGCTCGTCAGTTGGAGATTTGCACCTCCGAGACCACACATAGGTAGGTGATGTTTACGCTAGTCTCGACGGAAACCCATTGTCATCAAAGAGATACGTCATAAGTTGTGTGTTGGCCTGCGAAGAAGTTAAATGAATTGCAAGGAAATTACTGTCTACGTACATCAGGTTTGTTATGATGAATGCTGCAACTCATCTACAGTGTGTTGGTTGTAAAATATCCACATAGTCGAACTGCTAGTAATGCATAAGCCATTTCGACGATTAAATGTCAGTTGCTAATGAAGAATTTGTCCACATGCACTTCATTTGTGGCGAATGTCACTAAAATAGACCAAGGACAGAAGAACCGTACGCGGAACGGTTTCCAAGTAGTCGCTTTTCAGTTCGTACCACCTTCGATAATACTATCAAAATATTTCGCGAAACTAGATGTTTTTCCATAAGAGAACGTAGAGAACAGCTCATAATACAGGGTGCATCAAAAAGAATCATCCGATTTGGCACGTCTACATTGTTGAAACTAATAAACATATGGAATGAATTTTGTTTTTTTGATGAACGGGAAACTCAAAAAGTTTATTTTTTGATATACTTCCATAGGTGTTCAATACGATCCATTGAGATGCGTGGCAAATGTCAGTACGGTATTCAAACTGTTCCCAAACCGCAGCGAACATGTCTTGAGTTACAGCTTCCACAGCTGCTGTTATGCGATGTCTCAGTTCACTCATCGTCGTTGGTGACGGAGGCGCAAAACAGAGTCTTTTATAATCTCCCACAAGAAATAGTCACATACTGACAGGTCCGGTGACCCTGGAAGCCAGTAATGTAAGGCTGAATCATTTAGTACATTGCGACCCATCCATCGTTCAGTCATCCTTTGATTTAAAAAGTCCCGCACTTCCAGATTCCAGTGTGGCTGTGCCCCATCATGTTGGTAAATGAAGTCGTTCGAATCAGTTTCCAAATGTGGGAAAAGAAAGTTCTCAAGCATATCGATATATGTGCTTCCTGTAACAGTGTTCTCGGCAAATAAAAATGAACCATACACCTTTTCCTGTGAAATTGCACAAAATACATTAAATTTTGGAGAGTCCCTCTCATGTTGTATAACTTCATGTTGTTTTTCCGTACCCCCTATTCTCACATAATGACGGTCCACCTTCTATTTTAATCGAATACTGCCTCGTCACTAAACATTAGGGTGGAAGAAAACTGTCATTCTCCATCTAGTCAAGAACGAAATTACAGAACTCCACGCGTTGCTGTTTGTCAGCTTCACGAAGAACCTGCAGTAGCTGAATTTTGTATAATTTCATGTGTAAATGTCGACGCAACACATGCCACACGGACATCGGCGGAATTTTGAGCTGTCGAGTTGCCCGGCGAACGGATTTCTGCGAACTTCTTTTGAAACTATGGCGGATGCGTTCGACATCTGTGTCAGACACTCGGGGACGGTCCGGTGATTTGCCTTTACACAAAAAACCTGTTTCTCGGAATTGTTCATGCCATCATCTAATGCTCAGTGCTGTACCTAGTACGAAAGTCACGCCGAACAGTTACTACTGACCCGCAATGCGCAAATCGCAGAACGCAAAACGCTTTCTGTTGTCCGGACACCGTTTTTAATAAAATTGAAGTGGGTGACACTGCTGCCTCCTAGCAGGAACGAGGTAAAACTCGAGAGTCTGCTCTTTCGAACAGTACTTTGTTCACGAGCATATCTCAAGTAACAAAAATCATATGATTCTTTTTTATACACCCTGTATTTGCCACCTTTAAGATAGCACTGTTATCAACTGTACATTGCAACCTTCATATAAGAGAAAAAGCTGCCATTTATTGGTTGAAGATAAACAGATATGAAAAAAAAACGGGATTATCGGAGAACCGGCAGTAATAGAGAATATTTGCAGCCTCGCAGTAGAGATGGAACTCATCATTTACAGGAAGGAGAACGTTTCAGTCTTTCCTGGTATGACTGAAAGGCTTCAGAAGGCACATTCGGAACCAAGTAGGGATAAATGGACAATGACCAGCTGTGTGTGTGGCGAAATCGGCACACCGGATCATATGCTATGTGAATGTTCCCTAGCTGAAGATAAAGCCCGGACTGCTAAGCAGGCTTTAAGAGAGAAAATTATTTATTACATAATTAGGGTAAAGGAGTACTTCGATACCTGATATCTTGTAGCTTGTTTCAGAATAAAACAAGACTTAACTACAGGCAACAGACACTACAGCAGAGACGAGCAAGGCATGTTTCCGATGCCAGGGAATGTGAACAAAGCCCCATAACTCTACGATCACATGATCCTCTAAAGGAATGTGGAAGATCTGGCACGGAACGTAGAGAGAAATAGATATATTGCGATAGCACTAAACTGTATGTGTATGCGTGTGTGTGTGTGTGTGCGTATATCTCAGATTACAATAAAGACAAGTAGTGAATATTTCTAATGTTAGTAGAAATATTAGTGTTAGTAACAGTAACTCAATTTTCAGCAGAATAAGGAAGCATTTATTGAAAAATAAACTAGAATAAAATCTAGGGGACGTTAGCAGTATTAGATACTTCTTTTTGGAATGGCAATAGGAACATTTCGTGTTGTTGTAGTGGTAGTATACAAGGCGAACCATCTAAAATTGTAGTATAGAAGAGGAATCACCTAAAACTTGCACCGCGAGTATTGCGGAAATGGAAAGTGTTATTGATGTGCGATATCCACAGAACGGATTCGAGTCAAAAATGGTTCAAATGGCTCTGAGCACTGTGGGACTTAACGTCTGAGGTCATCAATCCCCTAGAAATTAGAACTACTTAAACCAAACTAACCTTAGGACATCACATACATCCATGCCCGAGGCAGGATTCGAACCTGCGACCGTAGCGGTCGCGCGGCTCCGGACTGAAGCGCCTAGAACCGCTCGGCCACACCGGTCGGCTGATTGGAGCCAGGGTCTCGTATTGTTAATCAATCAACAGATTGTAATAATACTTAGAAAGTGTTGTTTGTGTAAACAAACACATTTTTAGATGGAACAAAACCTATTGTCATTAACATACTAAAAGTAGGGTAAATTACAATGACAGTGGTGTTCGTTGCAAGATTCTACTGCGAGTCGTTTACGAGATATCGTAGTTTTGAAGAGTTCCCACACCGACACCTGTACGATACCTGTGATAGCACACACTAAAAAAAGGCACAAGTGCATGCACTAGTTATGTGGCTTGTCACCAGTACCGACACAATTGACCATTACAGGTTGCGTTCAAAATGACCACCGGCAGCGGCGCTCCCAGTCTGGTATGGAACTACCGCCGCACAAGTACTGGCATTTCAGCGATGTCCGATCAGGCTGCAGTTATTCTTCGTTGCATATGATCGGCTGTAGTGGGTAC
The DNA here is from genome assembly GCF_023864345.2 of Schistocerca serialis cubense. NCBI lineage: Eukaryota > Metazoa > Arthropoda > Insecta > Orthoptera > Acrididae > Schistocerca > Schistocerca serialis. Next base: position 680,242,066 of record NC_064641.1, read on the forward strand.
GTCCTTGGAGACAGCGTCTTTCAGTTTTCCCCACAGAAAAAAGTCTTCAGGCGTCAAATTTGGGGAACGTGCGCGGTCAAGATATAATTACTCTGCTGTAAATTGATGGAGCTGCAGCGGGACATTAATCGGAATCAGCGGCGACGAGCGAAAATATGTACCGGACGGGAATTCGAATCCGGGATCTCCTGGACAGGTCTGCAGGTCTGCAGAGGAACGCCTTCTAGCATCCGTGGAAGATAGTCTGTTACGAGGTTGCAATACTTGGGTGCGTTCAGTGTTCCGGCTGTGAAAAACGGGCCTATGAGGTGATGGTTCACCATCCCGCACCACACGTTTACACTCCATGGATGCTGATGTTCCACCTGACGAAGACAACGGGGATTGTCAACAAACCAATAGCGCATGTTTCGGCTGTTTACCTGGCCGTAATTTGTAAATGTGAATTCATTACTAAACAAGATACATGCTACATCTTAATGCCCATGTGCAGATGTTAACACGATTCTCATAATCGTCCCCATACATGTCTTGATGGAGTGAGATGTGACAGAGATGGGAACTTATTTTGATGGAGAATGCGTAGGACACTTGCCTGACTCATGTCACTTCCTCGTGCGACTACGCAGGAACTAACGTGCGGATCAGCTGCAACAGCAGCAAGAACATTAATTTCCTCGTCTTCTGTCATAACTTTTTTCCTTCTGTTCCGTTGCTAGATGTCACATTACCACTTTCACATAACTGGCTGAGGAGATTGAAAAATAATTGCCGAGATGGTTGACGTCTATTGGGATATCTTACCTCATACATTGTACGAGAACGAACTGCTTTCTTCCTAGACTCTCCATACACGTGAGCATGTCGGCTTTTTTTGCTTTGGTAAATCCCATCGTCCACTCACGACCTACTACTTCGACTGTCACCCAATAACTGACTAGCATGTCGCAGTGCACTGAAGAAACACACAAACACACTGCAAGCAAACAAAAAAGACTTTGTACGTAGCAACTACGCTGGTTGAAAAGTATGACAGGTATCCGTGCGGAAAGTTTTCCAAATACGATATCTGCTAAAGGACTCGTTCTAGAATTCTGCAATAAACACTGCTGACGTACTAATTTACCCTGCTTTTAGTTAGTTAACGTCAATAGGCATTTTTCCATTTAAAAAAGGGTATATTTGCACAAAAAGTACGTATTCTAAATATTATTACAATCTGTTGATTGATTAACAATGCGAGCCCCTAACAAGAGCCCTTAACAACCAATTCATTCTGTAAAAGCCGTACATCAATAGCACCTCTCATTTCTGCAATACCTGCGGTGCAAGTTTTAAGCTCAAATGGTTCAAATGGCACTAAGCACTATGGGACGTAACTTCTGAGGTCATGAGTCCCCTAGACTTAGAAAATGGTTGAAATGGCCCTGAGCACTATGGGACTTAACTTCTGAGGTCATCGGTCCCCTAGAGCTTAGAACTACTTAAACCTAACTAACCTAAGGACATCACCCATATCGATGCCCGAGGCAGGATTTGAACCTGCGATCGTAGCGGTCGCGCGGATCCAGACTGAAGCGCCTAGAACCGCTCGGTCACTCCGGCCGGCAGACTTAGAACTACTCAAACCTAACTAACCTAAGGACATCACACACATCCATGCCCGAGGCAGGACTCGAACCTGCGACAGTAGCAGCAGCGCGGTTCCTGACTGAAGCGCCTAGAACCGCTCATCCACAGCGGCCGGCAAGTTTTAAGTGATCCACCCTGCGTAGTGTGGTAATAACAGTAACAGCAGTAGGTCCAGTTTAAGTGTAATTTAATCAATGTAATCAGAAATTGCCTATGGCTGTTTTTCCATCACAGTGAAGGACCAAGGGAGGACAGAGATGCTGTAGGAAAACGATAGATTGCCATCTAAATGTTAAAGTGATAGTAGTTGAAGGAAATAAAGACAACGAAAAATAATAATATAGACCATAAACTTAATTCATGTTCAGAACGTAAAAAAATAGGTAAGAAAATTTCGCACACTTGTAATTCTACAGGGTGTTACAAAAAGGTACGGCCAATCTTTCAGGAAACATTCCTCACACACAAATAAAGAAAAGATGTTATGTGGACATGTGTCCGGAAACGCTTAATTTCCATGTTAGAGCTCATTTTAGTTTCGTCAGTATGTACTGTACTTCCTCGATTCACTGCCAGTTGGCCCAGTTGAAGGAAGGTAATGTTGACTTCGGTGCTTGTGTTGACATGCGACTCATTGCTCCACAGTACTAGCATCAAGCACGTACGTAGCATCAACAGGTTAGCGTTCATCACGAACGTGGTTTTGCAGTCAGTGCAATGTTTACAAATGCGGAGTTGGCAGATGCCCATTTGGTGTATAGATTAGCACGGGGCAATAGCCGTGGCGCGGTACGTTTGTATCGAGACAGATTTCCAGAACGAAGGTGTCCCGACAGGAAGACGTTCGAAGCAATTGATCGGCGTCTTAGGGAGCACGGAACATTCCAGCCTATGACTCGCGACTGGGGAAGACCTAGAACGACGAAGACACCTGCAATGGACGAGGCAATTCTTCGTGCAGTTGACGATAACCCTAATGTCAGCGTCAGAGAAGTTGCTTCTGTACAAGGTAACGTTGACCACGTCACTGTATGGAGAGTGCTACGGAAGAACCAGTTGTTTCCGTCCCATGTACAGCGTGTGCAGGCAATATCAGCAGCTGATTAGCCTCCACGGGTACACTTCTGCGAATGGTTCATCCAACAATGTGTCAATTCTGATTTCAGTGCAAATGTTCTCTTTACGAATGAGGCTTCATTCCAACGTGATCAAATTGTAAATTTTCACAATTAACATGTGTGGGCTGACGAGAATCAGCACGCAATTGTGCAATCACGTCATCAACACAGATTTTCTGTGAACGTTTGGGCAGGCATTGTTGGTGATGTCTTGATTGGGCCCCATGTTCTTCCACCTACGCTCAATGGAGCACGTTATCATGATTTCATACGGGATACTCTACCTGTGCTGCTAGAACACGTGCCTTTACAAGTACGACACAACATGTGGTTCATGCGCGATGGAGCTCCTGCACATTTCAGTCGAAGTGTTCGTACGTTCTCAACAACAGATTCGGTGACCGATGGATTAATAGAGGCGGACCAATTCCATGGCCTCCACACTCTCCTGACCTCAACCCTCTTGACTTTCATTTATGGGGGCATATGAAAGCTCTTGTCTACGCAACCCCGGTACCAAATGTAGAGACTCTTCGTGCCCATATTGTGGACGGCTGTGATACAATACGCCATTCTCCAGGGCTGCATCATCGCATCAGGGATTCCATGCGACGGAGGGTGGATGCATGTATCCTCGCTAACGGAGGACATTTTGAACATTTCCTGTAACAAAGTGTTTGAAGTGACGCTGGTACGTTCTGTTGGTGTGTGTTTCCAATCCATGATTAATGTGATTTGAAGAGAAGTAATAAAATGAGCTCTAACATGGAAAGTAAGCGTTTCCGGACACATGTCCACATAACATATTTTGTTTCTTTATGTGTGAGGAATGTTCCCTGAAAGTTTGGCCGTACCTTTTTGTAACGCCCTGTATATGTAAAGGTACATTGTTGTAATTAAGAAAGTGGACTATGATAAATAAATATAAAGTACATTGCTACAGGCACTTAGGACCTGTCACCTAGCCCCTCTTCAGTTTCTACTGTTGTTTTATACAGCAAAGATTCATGTAATTCAAGAGTACAAGTTTCAACTAAGATCTAGTGATTAGGTTGGCCAGTGTCGAGCAGGAGCTATTTTCTTTTATCCCATTCTGAGTCTTTTGTTCAAATGCTCAAGGATTTCGATACTGCGTACTGTCTTGATGAAAACACGTACTCTCGCGTACAGTAAGGAGTAGAGTCTCCAACAACTGTGGTGGTACATCTCGAAAGAACATCGGGCGAAGTGAACAATTGAAATGGAGCGAAAGCACATAAAATCCTATTAGCTTATCTTGAGCTGATCCTAGGCAAAAACTGATAGAGAATCCTTGCTAGTTATCTGAAAGGAACGTTGCGTACGTACACTGACGTCAGTGGAAAATGTTATACCATGAAGCACAAGTACTATAGTCATCAAACCTCATGTACAAGTTCATCACATAACTGGCATTAACCTTTCGTTGTATTCGGAACTGATGACCGTCGTAAGTGACTCATAACACAATAAATTTTCCTCCGCTTTTAGCAATAGGATTCCAGAAGCAGCTTTGCATCACTGTTCGCTTAGCAAGCGAAACATTTGAAGAGACAGTTTGGTAAGTTATTCCTAGTGTTTTCGTCTATAAAACGTACAACTGAAAAACGGTGCACGGGCATCTGGCATCAAGCGCGGACGTGCGACGTTGAGATACTTATAGTTCCACAAAGTGGACTGTTACATTGTGGAAAGTGAACAACTGAATCAAGTACGTTAATTTTTTTGAACGAGCATTGGAATGTGGACCAAATAATGTTAGAATCGCTTTCTACATCATGGTGAATAAAATAATTCGTAAGCTAATTTATTCTATTTGGTACTTTTCGTATTAGAACTTGCGAACTCTAAAGACACGATTTTTCCAAAAACGCCGGCCGGAGTGGCCTAGCAGTTCTAGGCGCTACAGTCCGGAGCCGCGCGACCGCTACGGTCGCAGGTTCAAATCCTGCCTCGGGCATGGACGTGTGTGATGTCCTTAGGTTAGTTAGGTTTAAGTAGTTCCAAGTTCTAGGGGACTGATGACCGTAGCAGTTAAGTCCCATAGTGCTCAGAGCCATTTGAACCATTTTTTCCCCAAAAACAAGCGTATTGAGGAACTACCAAAAACAGATATATTTTGTAATAACACGTCGTAAAATAAGACGTTGGTAGAATAAGAGTATGGACTACAATATTAACTTCTACAGAAGTCACTGATTGTGAGCCGTTGGTCACACAGCCGTGTTAATTCAAAGTTTGTCGGCGAGGTGCTGAAAGGTCATATTAAACGAACACCACCGTTTTCATTTTTTGCAGATGCACTTATATCGCTCTTCCGTTTTTGGTTAATGCGCGTATTCAGTGAGTAAATGTCTGAACGTCAGCAATGTTTGTCTCGCACGAGCTTTTCGTCGCTATTGAGTTTGATAGCGCCAGTCGTTAAAAGCTCTGCTTTATTTAGACAGTCTTGATGTGAACCCGTTTTACCCGTGAAATGTTCGGCATAATAAAAGCGCAATTTTCAGACACGTGGACCCGCAGAAAATAGGGCAGCCAGCCGTAGGTGCCGTCACACCTTTGAACCTAGTTGATAACGTTATTTGCGAACTAATTTTCTATGCCTGACAAACCACAGTATTTCCCGGATATGAACTGTTGAAAATTAAACATGAGTCGCTTTCTCGCACACAGTTGCCAAAATATGGTAAAGAAAGACGTAGTAATCCATCAGTGAACGTGTTCTGTATACGAAATGTGCTGGATCACATTGCTCACAGTACTGTCGCTCTAGGGTAATTCAGACCGAAGCGACAAATGCTACGTCTTCCGTACCGCACTTTCAAAGTCTCTCTGTCTCTTCCTCACTCATGTATGTTTCCTGATTTTTCTAGGTCTCACTCGTAAATATTTTAATGTTGGTAGTGGACCTATGAGTTTAGAACATCATCTAGTTTCTGCTGTAGGGAGTACTGTCGCTGTACAACAGTAATGGTACACAAGCAGTATGACATGCGAGAAATAACTTGGTAATCACTGTATGACACAGGGCAATTTAGTGTGTATTAGCTGTGTTTTTGAAGAAACACCGAGAGAAATATCATTCTGAACAGGTATGAAAGCGCAAAGGGGAACTGACCGAATTGCTGAGGTTAGACGGCACAACCCTTCTGGCCGGGTGCAGGGAATGCTTAGACGTGTTGAAAGGAATGCATACGGGTGCTTAGCACAGAAAATGGCTTAAGAATGAACAAAGTAAATATGAAAGTGGTGGCATAAAAGAGGAGATTGAAGAACTGCTTAAATTACTCAGTTCTTTCCACAAAACTAATAAATTTACAACACAGAATGAGGAAACAGAAGGTTAAATTTCCTGGAGCTTCGAACCATCAACCACCAAGACTTTCGGCTACGTTTAACGTTATCGTCTTTTGGTTTCTTGAACTGCTACCGGTTTTTGGCTTTTTATATTGATATCAGCGTTTTAAGTTGCGCGATGATGATTTCAATATCTGTTAAAGTTGATTCGCGCTAGTTATGTCTGTTTTGGTCTTTGGAACCTTCCATGATATCGTGTTCCTTTTGTTGTTTCCCTTTGTATATTTTTAGAAATTTTGATGTTGTTATTTTAGTTTGCCACCGCCTAAAGTATCTAATTTTCAGCAGTTGCCCGTTTAGCTCCAATATTTATTTGTTTGAATTTGTACGATTCTGTAATGGATGTTCATATTTCGACGACATGGAACGAGTAATATCATTAATGTAATGTCATTGATCGCCATTTTGAAATCACTTTTCTGTTTCATTTTGGCACCTTTTACGCCGTCGTTGGTCAAAGTCGACGGATGGTATCGAAGGCTCTGTTTTATTCAAAAATTTGTCCAATACAGTTGTGGGAGAAGTTTTGAGAGAATTTCGAAAGTAGCATGTAAAACTATGTAACTCGCTGTTGCGTGCGTTTTCTACCGCCAGCAATGTCAGCGAGAGGTAGTAGTAGAAAACTTCTCCGCCCAGTGCTGCGTAATTGCTCTCCGCACTTAAGCCGTCATCTCACTCTCTTCCACCAAGAGGTTAAGAGGGTACACGAATTACTTCCTGACCGCTTAGTTCTTTAATGGCGACAAGAAAGGAGTCCTTATACGGCAGCTGTGTGGTGGTTGTTGTCTTGCCTCTCTGGACTATAATGATTGCTCCCTCGAAGGGTGCTGCTTATGCAGTTGTCAGTTTGACCGACAATCCCTGTTTCTAAAATGCCTTTCATGTAGAGAAGGAAGATGAGGAGTCAAGTCTTTAGAAGGTGACAAATGTAGAGTGTAACAGAAATAGGTGAAGATTTTCCTATTGTGGTACTTTACATATACACACACCAGTGTGCTGCCTGTTCTTTCTCTGTGTCAGACAGCCTTCCCACAAACACCTCACATAATTTACTACTTGATATTTTCTGTACGGTCGTAACTGCACCGCTAAGTCGACTACGCCTGCAGTATAGACTAACCGTTTTGCGTCTATGTGTCCACTCTTCACCATCTGACGTGTTACCCAGCCGAAATTAAGCATTAATGTCTTGTTTTTGCCACATGTATTCGGAGGTACTTTCTTTCTTTCGCTTACGTCATAGTCCTGCAGCGATCGCAGGGTTGGCGTGGTTACAACGGATTTGGCAGTGCTAGTGTTAGGGATGGCGCCGGATGCCCTTCCTGCCGATAGCGTTTACTTAAACTTATGGATTGACTCTTTTCAGGTTCATGAACATTTATTTTTATCTGTTATTACTTTTATGTTGCAATTTCATGTACTGACACATTCCATGACCTTGGAGAGTTGCTCCTCAATTTGGTCCTACGGAACTTGATGTCTAAATAAAAATAAAAAATACGTACCACCTCCAAAACGACTTCCAAGCCAATACGGCCGAGATTAATGGAATTCACGCGCATTTTGGAGAACCAATGATCAACTCCCCATCCAGTAGCCGTGTTTCCCTAAATCTGGTAGTCTAACGTGATAAATCTAAGAAACTTATGTAGTTTTTATGTCCCACCTGTGAAATTTAGTACATAAAATCATAATCACACACATACAATAAGGCGGGGCGCCGTAAACCATTGTGATCTCATTTCGAGACTGTTTACATACATACATAAATCCAGCGATCACAGGCCCTGCGGACCACTCGTTGCTTCCACAAACTGCATCCATTTCTTTCTATTTCGTGCTCGGTTCCTCCAGTTCGTCCATCCAGAGTTGCATTGGCTGTGCAATGCGGCGTCTGCTCTTTGGCTTCCCATCAAGTGACCTGCGGAGCTAGTTGGCCCAGTGATAAGGACACTGGACTCGCATTCTGGAGAATGAGGTTCAAAAACACGTCCTGCCATTTAGATTTAGGTTTTCCGTTGTTTCCCTAAAACGCTCCGGGCAAACGCCTAGATGGTTCTTTTGAAAAGGCACAGTCGATTCCTTCCCCGTCCTTGACAAAATCCGAGCTTCTGCTCCGTCTCTAATGACCTCGATGTCAACGGGACGTTAAACCCATTCTTCCTACCTTCTCGAGTGACTTGTTCACCTGACTTTCCTCTGGCATACGGGCTGCATGGACCGCCCACTTGATTCTTTTGGTCTTCAGCTGCTGTAGGAATGTTGGTTGCTGCATGTAGAGGTAAATTTCTTCGTTCTTCCTCTTTCTGCATTCTCCTTTGTATAAAATCTGACCCCATATCTTCCTCATTAATCTTATTTCAAATATTATTAGGTTTTTCTTTGCTCTCTTAGGCATACTCCGGGTTTCTGAACCCAGCGTGACTGCCAGTCTTACCACTGAGACTGTTTATTAAGGCGCTAAAATCACTTATAGTTAAACAGAATTGCAGTTACACCATTTTTATCATATCAGTCCAGAACATAAAACCATATTGTCGGCATAAAATACTGTGGAACACATCTAGTAATGTGAGACTATGTTTCTCTTTAGGGTGCAGTGGTACAACGAAATCATACAGATTTGAATTCGAATCACAAAAGTCACTCTAGAAATGTCGTTCACGGTCAAATTTATTTACGATCGCTTTGTTTTATGCTCATTGAGTACTTCAACAGTGGCTGCTCCAGGCTGCATTTCAGTCACATATAGTAAAATCTATAACGATATGTCGACTTCTGCAAGCCTAATGCTACATTAAGCTCACTGCCCGACCTGTCTATGTATGTCTGTGAGTATAGTTCGCAGAACTGGCGAATCAGGTGAAATCGCAGAGAGTACGACTCAACCATGAAACTTTGGAAAAAAAAGGATACACTGGCCAGTAACTGGCTTGAGTAGGAACCCTCTGCAGCACCGGGTGTAAAAGCCTTGAAAAAATCTCCCGCCCTCGTTTCATACGAAGAAGTGTGTTACTTAACCAGCAGGCAGAGACACAGTATGTTCATCAAAAACTGGACATTGGTACATTTCCACCTTCCTCAGGACCAATTTTGACCGAAAAGCTCCTGTACTGCTAGGAAATTGAAGATATCGCGATTCAGCGTGGTTGTGTGAAGTCGGGCGCACGGAACATAGAGGAGACATTTTAGTGTCAGGAAAATGTGTAACTCTCAGAGTGCTAACAATTCACTGCAGTCAACAACATGGCTTGACTTATATCACTACTATCATAAACGCTACTGAAATCAGTGTAAAAAATTAGCACTATTGATAAATATGATAATTTATAATTATGGCTATAGTGTGTTTCTGTGCGGCCTAAAGTCGGCCCACAGGTGAAATCGAACTACTCCGACTAGTCTGATAACATAGCGCACAGCGACCGTAACTCACGAAGGCAGTATGAATACATCAGCGGCCTTAACGATCAGGACTGCTGGAACCGGAATACTCATCAGTATAAGGCCTGCGTGCCAAACATCGCGTTTTCGCACAGATCGTAGCAAAATCTCTGGAGCCTTTATTGCTCGAAGCTTATTTCTAGTAATCCGAAACCTTCGAAAATACATTATCGTAAGTGCAAATCAGTTATTACTATCCTTTGCGGATAATCCAAGACCTTGGACAGTGCATGAATACAAGTGAAAATCAATCATTACCGACCTCTGCGAGTATATTTGGTCAGAGGGACCGTAGACAGAACATCATCCAGCTTGTTAACACTGTAACTATTCATCGTTTTGTTAACTGGATATTCTTATTCATAAATTTAAAAAAAAAATGTGTATTTGGATGTAAGTGCAACTTTTATATAGCTGTGACATTTGCACTCAGTTTTGTTCCCTTTCAATACAAATTGCTTCACCAGCAATGTCTTAGTAATTATATCGACCGTTAAAAGAAAACTGAACACAAGAAAGATAGAAATAGCTGTATGGCTGTCAACAGATGGCTCTTTACCAAATTGTCAGTGTTACAGATGCTTGTGAGAGCAGGAGTTACCCACTTCAGAAATTTTTGGTTAAGAAAACGACTAGAAAGCTAAGTGCTGCGCCTGAAGTGATTGAAATCAGCAAAAGCTGATGATAGCGTTTTAGCCCGTGAAGATGATCGAAGGCTCGAAGTTAAATCGGCGAGGACGAATAAATTGACAATGCGCTACGGCTTTTGCTAAAGTTTTCACATAAATCGGTCAGGTATTAGTGAGTAAAGGATTATGAGCTTGTGAAACGCCTGAAATTTGTCGAGTGCAACGCCAGGGTCAGAAATATAAACTATAGAAGTCAGCATATCTGACAACATGCAGTGCAGCGCCCTTTCTTGATGCATATCAATGGGTCATCGTTTGCACAATCTCTTTCCCTTCAGGGACAATGATGTAGAACACCCAAGAGTAGCTACTGTTCAAGACAGCTGGAACTTCGGTATATCCTGTACTCGTTTGCTATTCAGTCAGTACTGTGTCTGGTCCAGGATTTCGTCGCTCCGTCATAAGGCAACCAATCCTCCAGTTGATGGTAATTTCCCTTCATCTTAAGCAAGAACCGGAGATCCTCTGCAGCCAAAATAAGAACAGCCGAACAAATACAATACTAACTCCTATGGATACTAAAAAAGCGTGATAGTTTATCGAGACGAATGATACCAACTCCGGTGCTAACAGAAACAATTACTCAACGCTCCTTAGCAAACATGTAAATTACTATATCTGTGCGAAGAGCTTTGAAATAATAACCTTTGATTATTGCCCAACAACAAAATGTCTAACAGGTAGCAAGCAAAATTTTAAGTCTAGTACCATGTGTAGTGTAATAGACAAAAGTGTTTACCTTGTTCTTAAATTGGTATTTATGTTGTAAGATGAACAGTAACATAGATTATTATATTAATTTTTATTCATTTAAGCTACCGTATCGTTTAGAAATCGACCTAATGAAATCATGTATACTTAGCCTCATTCCATACCATTTCGACAGAAATCGTGCAAATATGCTATAAGTCATGCGAGTAAGCAATTAATTAACTAACTGGAGGACCAGTATCCAAAACACCTAAGGCCATCCGAGGCGAATCCAAATCTGAAGCGAAATCTACATAACATTTCCTTTCCTAACCTGTAAAATCAAGCTGTTTGTGTAGATTAGTAATTAAATGTAATTAAGTATATTTATACATGACACAGGTTGTGCTGTTAAGAATAACTAGGGAAGATAAACAATCTTGTTATGGTTTACGGAAACCAGTTTGTACAGAGATGTGCCTTAGGAAACACTATAAATTTATGTCTAAAATCAATTGCTTTCTCAATTTGTTAAGAGTACGCGTAGAATGTCCCAGTTCTCGTGTAGTTTTATTGTGCTCTATGACGTTAAATTTAAGACAAGATCGACGTCTCGACCAGACTGCTCATGAGAAAATACGCTATCGTTTCGGCGATGCTCTCGAACCATAACGCACGCCACTGCTCTTTTATATCCGTTTGATATCTGCAGTAACCCGTTTCGTGGAGGTGTATGACTGTCCAGAGACGATTCTCGGGTATCCTGTACATCAAGCAGTTTATTTTAAGAAATCGAAGCAAAGTTTTTTGTCGCAACTCGGTCCGGTTAACGTGATATGGGAGCACAGTTTATCCGGCTTACTGTAAAGTATTACTTTTTATAGGTATATGCAGTAAGAAAAGAAACAGACGTTGTTTACGCAAATTTAAAACAGCTAACTGTTGATCGAAACATAACTACAGAATGTTAGTGATACTACAAGTATGTAATTAGTGAATAAAGCTGCTCCCTGATTATCTATGTAAACCCGAGGAAAATACTACGGAAATTTGTAACGTTATTTCTTCTTTGCATTTTGACTCTATTAATATCGTATACGATTGTAACTCGTTTAATACTCGCTGTTACTAGAATAATAATATTCTGTCTCACATTAAAACAAGACGTACAGTATTTGTAATGGAAATGAAACTATTGATTAAAAAAGTGAACAAACGACTCACAATCAATTTGCTGATAGATTAAAAACACCCTTATTCCATTCTAAAATAACTTTATCTTTCAAACTATACATTGCTTTTGTGATAATACACTTTGATACTGTATTGGCGGATTGGGAAATGACTTTGACCAAAAAATATTCTTCAGAATTTAGTGGAACTCAAACTGTCCTTTTCGTTTTGTGGTAGCCACTGAGTTATCTTACGTAAAAAAAATGCGATACTGACAAGAACCAGCGTTTAAAATCTCTGAACTGGCGGTCCCATTTACAGCTCACGTGATAGGAATTGAAGAAGGGAGACAGAAAATGAGCTGAATTTGCAGTGATATCTAATTTGGATAAGGGAATCACAATTTTCATGAATGTCTAGTAATAAAATTTCAATTTTTTATTTGCAAAATCCCAATATTTTAAATCCTAGCCTGCAAAATAAACGAAACGCAAAATCGAGAAGTTTTCCGTAATGGACATTGTTTCTTAAACGAAGCATGCAGCCTTATCGGTTAGTAAAAGTAATAGAAGTTTTATCGTTGTGCAATAGCAGAGGATATTCGAAGACCATCATTGTTGCCATTATGCGACGAATTCATTTGCATCGAAATTCACCATACTGCCGTAAATGGAATGGTTGGAAAGATTCTATTACTGTTATAAGAGATGTGCAATCTGCGCAGGGGACAATATTGCAGAAAAATAAGCCTTGTTAAGATATGATCTGTTTTATGGTACCGTAGCACGAGACAAAAATTCAAGCGTCGTGGCGCGGTCAATATTATTGCCAGTAAGAATTTAAGTTTAGAGTGTGCAACAGAGTGCAAGTAAATCTTTTACACTCTAGCGTAGCTAATGTGTACGATGCATAGTTGGTAATTATCGAACAGTCTCGTGGATAAACAGGAAAGTATAGACAAATAATCTCT